>NC_072816.1:600000-935000 GCF_003013715.1 Candidozyma auris
CGACAACTTGCAACCTCATCACTCTTGTTAGGTCTAGAAGCTAACCCGAACATCATGGTTGACAACAGGAATAGGAGATCCCCTAAATACGATAGGACTACTGGATTGGTAACACACAAGCTGATGCAAAGACCGGCGACAAAAAGGCAAATTCCAAGGATACATGCTATGCTTTTCACAATTTTGAAGACTTCAGGATGTGGTCTCCAGTTTATAATGCCATCGAAGGCCGAGGAGATGCTTGGAAAGATTATCGTCGCACCGGAAAGCACGGCATTGCACTGTTCTTCGGTACGCTCGTGATTGTGGAGGAGGCAGGCACCCAGAATGATGGTTGCGATTGTTATTGCGGGACAAATGAGAGGAAGGAATTTCCTCAACATAAAAACACTCCTTCTTAAGATTCCAAATAACTGGGAAAAACTTCTTGCTAAGATTCTAAAGAGTGTACTCTTGCTAGGGGTTGTGTCAGATCTTGTTCCTTCAGCGTCAGCATCTTTGCTTGGGTTTTGCTGTTCTGGACGATGCCATTTCGCTATTATTAAAGATTTTGCTCTCGTCCAAAGTTTGGTTTTCTGGCCATGTCCGCTTGGCGCTTCGTCTTGTGAGGTACATTCATTGAAACTCGTCTCTTTCAAGGCTTGACCACCCTCTCCAGTATCACCCGCCTGGCCAGATAGACTGCGTTGTTCAATCTCATCAAACGTGTCTGAAGCTGGCTGTGAACCATTCGCTGAGTTTTTGCCAGTTTTTTGGTTGTTGGAAATTTGTTTTTTGCCCTTTGGCTTCAACTTGTGGAAGATCTCGAATTCAAATCGTTTACCTTTACCGAATCCGATGAAATCCAGGAACCTTTTCCCACTCGCTGAACCAGATTCTGAAGTAGTAAAGCTCACCATGTCCTGAGAAACCAACTTCAATATCAACAATTGAGATTCTACCAACTCTAACTTCTTGTGTTGATTTTTGTGGTGAAAGACTGTGGTTGCGAAATGGTTGCAAAAAGCTGCTAGTTGCGAGCGCTGCCTACCCAAGAAGTAAAAGTTGAGTTTTCAGGGAAAAAAATTAGCATCAAGGCAAAAACCTTTTCACGAGAATAATTTGATGATAGCGATAAGAATGCTTTTTGCATTGCACATATGATGCAATATCAAGTGCTTCATACTACTGCCGTCACCTACCTTCTTTTCCTCACTGTATGGGCTTTTGCTTACGCACTTGACCTATTATTCTATTGACTTGCGCTTCAGCTGCTCCTGACCAAAGAATGATTTCAACTGTACCATTAAATTGTACTCATAGAAACATCGTTTATTGTCTTCTCCTCCTTTGAATTGATTGAAAAAATGACCCGTTCTCTGAATCATAGAGACTACTGCCTAAGGACATAGCATGTGACGGAATAGTGAAACCTCCAACGGTAAAAGGAGGCCGAAGGCTACCTAAATCAGTCTGAATAGTGATATAATCGCCTTGAACCTCCCAGATCGCTTAAATTGCTCCTAAGACCCCACCCTTGCAAGGTAACTTTGATACCTACAGTAGAAGACATCAAATTGTGACTATAACTCTTGAGGCGTCAAAATTGATTTTGAATAAACCACTGAATCTGGATCACATTTTATTCTTTCCTTGCAACGTGACGGATGCGTCTGTGTCTCATTTGTCACTAAGGGTATGCAACTACCATCCACTGTTCGCACGCTAACGTAGATCTTTCGCAGCCATTTTGCAGCCATTTGTTACCAACAATCGTCCACTCCAGAAAAAGCCAAATACCCAGTTGTAATGAGTTTAGGCCTCATTTCCAAAAATGGTGTCATTGAGAAAAACTACTTCACATGTTTTGCCGTTTCCACAAACAAATCGGTCAAGACGGCCTTGCAAAAACTTGTTCCCTGTGAGGGTGCTGTGGAGACCAGGACAACCGACAGCATTGAACTTGAGTCCATCTCGTGCAGTTTTCGAGAGACTTCGGACGCTGACAAAAGCGTCGACCTGGCAGGTTGTAACTCCAGGAGTGTCCGTGACGATGCAATTGAAAAGGCAATCGACGACGTAGACTATCTGGGCGCCAAAGATACCCTAAACGGCGGCGATGGCATCGAGAAAATTCACAATAGAAACAACGTTTCCAGCAGCGTTGATGACAGTGTCCTCGCAAGCATCAGCGGCAACAACATCTCAGGAACAAACCCCACTGGCCCCATTCCCTACGATGCCTACCCCAATCGCAGAAATACAGGGACCTTGCTTATTGGCAATATGTACCACATACGGCGTGTCACTCTCATTTTAAGATTCCTTGTGCCTTTGTTGGCCTTAACAAGCTTTCTTGTGGGCTGTATATGCTTGTATTTGAGGCTTGTTCCCCAGGCAAACTGCCTCACGCTATGCTTCTCTGGAACCGGCCTCGGGTCGGTATCCACAGGGTTCTTTTCGTACCCAGAGCCCCAAGATGCTCCTTGCCAGTGGAGCAGTAAAGGTATTAGGCGTTTCCAGTGGTTTCTTGGGGTATTGGGCGTTCTAGCATGGATCTGCTCCTTTGTTCCTTTCCTCTTAGCCAGCGACGGCCTATCTCATTTGTGGACCTCCTGCTTGTGTGCTTTGGCGCTGACAAGTTTTCTGGGAGTGTATGGCTCGAGATCGTGGACGCTGGAGGAGCATCTAAAGTTGCCCTTGGTGACACAAGACTTAGCGGCTCCAGAGAGCTTGCCGCTGGGCCAGGCAGATTGCAACTTGTGGCCCTTCTTGCAACCGCCAGTGTAGTGGAATCGAATTCTGGTGTCAAGTTATTGGAACCTTTTGATTGATGATTAACATCAATGGTTATCTTGCTAATTGAATGAGAGTTATCAGTAGTCACTCATCCCTTTTGGCTATTTTGTTAGGTAGTAAGCACCTCTAGGAAACCGCTATTCTCATACTTTTCTGTGGTAGGAGGACAATGTCAGACCCAAATCGCTCAGCCTTTTGATGAAAGTGTCAAATCAAGAAATACTGGATTTTGTTGGCCTCGCCAGAAACAGACTATCCCTTAACTCTGGTATTGAGTTGTATATCCATCTCATTCGCAGTTGGTCTACCATAATGGAGACGGCAATCAAAATGAGCGCTGAAATATGAATCAGTATGCGAGAGCAAATTTTCTGCGGTAAATCGTGATAAATAAGTAGAACTAGCAGAAAAAGAGAAAGAGAAGTAGAAAAGTTAATACACTAGAACTAAAAGAAGAAGAATAAGAAAAGAAAAGGATCACCTCTTCTCATCTCTCTGTCTCAGGGCTCTTCCTCACCTTACTATTTTGCACCCACAGGTGCAGTCCCAATGTTTACATCTTTATCACTATCAACACCATCCACCACCCATGGCTGAAACCAACAATGTCAGGGTCATTGTGCGGCTCAGGCCGCCTCTTCCACGTGAAGACGGGCTCGAGGATTGCCTTGTTGAAATGCCGGCCGGCAAAAACACCACCATCCTTAAAAACAACGAGTCCCACAAAAAATACATCTTTGACCAGTGTGTATGGTCGTATGACGCTTACGATGAGCACTACGTGGATAACACAGGCTTCTATCAAAGCTCAGGACCACAATTAGTGGAGCATTTCTTCCAAGGGTACAACGTGTGCCTTTTGGCTTACGGCCAGACAGGATCTGGGAAAACGTACACGATGATGGGCCATGAGAAGAGCCCAGGACTTATCCCGTTGATGGTGAGAGACATTTTGCGACACAAGGACGATCTCGTCCAAAGCAGGATCAACTGTGAGCTTTACGTGTCGTACATGGAGATTTATAACGAGAAAGTGAAGGATCTCTTGAGCAACTCGAAACAGTGTCGTGTGAGGGAGCATCCAGTTACAGGCTCGTATGTGGAGGGATTGGAGGAGATACCTGTGACTCTGTTTGAGCAATTTACACTGCTTTTGGCAAAGGGCAACGGGAATAGAACAGTGGCGTCGACTCAAATGAACATTTCAAGTTCTCGGTCCCATGCAGTGATAACACTCACACTTGAGCAGACAAAGTATGTGTCTGAAGATGCTTTGGATGTTGGAGAGCCCAATGAAAAGATATTGTCGAGTATTCGTTTAGTTGACCTTGCAGGTTCCGAAAGACTCCACAAAACAGGATCCTTCGGTCAGGCTGACAGAATGAAAGAAGGAACGCAAATAAATAAGTCTCTCACGGTTTTGGGCCGTTGTATCAACATATTGGCGCTGGCTAATTCTTCCAAACCTCCGCCTGTTGTGCCCTACAGAGACTCCACGCTTACCTATTTGCTTCGAGAGAACTTGGCCGGAAATTCAAAGACAGCCATGATTTTTTGCATATCTCCCTTCGATTACGAAGAGACCCAACAGACACTCAATTATGCCAATCAAGTGAAGAACATCAAGACCAAAGCTAGAGCGAACACTTCTGCTATCAAAGCACCCCCAATTGAGTGGGACAAATTCAAAGAAATGGATAAACTGGTTGTAGAAACCCTCAAGGACAGAGTGCGTGATCTCACTTTGCAGCTTGAAGCTAGGAGCGATTCTGTGAAAACCACGTCATTGGTGAAATATCTCGAAAGAGAAGCAGAAAAACAAGCCTTCGAAATCAAGTACCTCAAGTCAAAGCTACAGCTTCAGGAGAAGGAGGTCAAAGAGCTCACAGCGCAAAATACTTACCTTCACAAAGAGCTTCTTGAAAACTATGAAAAAAATAGGACGCAATCACGGAACGTCATTCTTAAACAGGCTACGTTTCTAGCCGAAACTTGTCGGAAAGAAAGTCAAAGTATCGAAGAAATGCTAGAATTTTTTGACCCTGCCAAAGTGCTAGACAAAAGCACACCCGTGCCTCCCGCTCCAACTTAAGCAGCGCTCCAACTATCGAGTCCGGAAAACCTTCAATCAAACATGACGGAGTTCATAAACTACGAAGTGACCCTTCAATTTAAAGACGGAGGGGACGTGAGGGGCAGAATTTCTCACGTAGATGGCAACCTGATCACTCTAGACAACAAGAAATTCCCCAATGCGAGGATCAAGGATTTAAAAGTCACCCAGTTACCTCCAGACTTCAACAAGGAGAACAAGAAAAAGAAAAAGGCAAAACCATTAGAGCAAATTGACGATGCCATTGTTTCAGTGTCCAAATCTACTTCTCGAAGCGGAACTCCCAGAACGAAGGAACCGCTGTCAGATTGGTCCTCAAATGTTCAGGATATTAAGGCATCTGAAGAGTTTGATTTTGCTGCTAACTTGGCGATGTTCGATAAAGCCTCTGTCTTTGCTGATTTCCAGAAAAATGATAAAGTAAGCGTGCAAGACAGGCTTGTGGGACACAACAAGAAGGACAACGTTCAGGCTCAGAAAAAACAGACCCCCAACGATAAATTCGATAATGATGAAATGGTCATTCCAGCGGGCAAACAAGATAACTGGAACAACCTTGGCTCTTCCACAAAGAGAATCACGCTGCCTTTGGAGGCATCCAGAGCAAATAGCATTCCATCGCTTCTAGCCAGAGAGCTGTTCTCCTCGAAGCCTCACAAGTTTACTTTTCCCGATAAATCAACAGTTCCTACAGCCACTCCTGTGCAGCTTCTTGAAATAGAAAGAATTGCCGGTGAAACATTTTTGTACAATCAGAAGTCTATGATTGAGACCACTGCATTGAACTTGTACAACCTCGTGGTCAAGGAGATCCTTGGCGGAGCTGTTCGTCTAAGCAACAGGAAAAATCACAACTTGCCGCCTTTGGTGTTGCTTTTGATTGGCAACGGAAGGTCAAGTAGCCGTGCATTTGCTCTTGGGCGCCATTTAACCAATCATGGCGTTCGTGTTTTGGCATACGTGATTAACGACGCAGACTTGGATGAGGAAACGCGTCGTGAAAGCGAAGTATTTGAAAAATTTGGTGGCAAGTGTATCTCATCTGAATTCTCCGTGTTGTTGGATATCTTGAACAACCAGCTCGAGACCCCGGTAGAATTGATTGTCGATGCATTGCAAGGCTTCGAAGGCCACCTACTTGACATGTTTTACTCCGAAGAAAATCTCCAGACTCTCAAAGAGCTCTCTCGCTGGGCGAACGAGCCAAAACAGAGATCTCGCGTGCTTTCTCTAGATGTTCCCTCAGGCATAGATGGTGGGTCCGGCACTGTTGCTGATCCTGACCTCGTGTTACACAGCCGATTTATTGTGTCGTTGGGTTTGCCCATCAGTGGCTTGCTACATGCATACAACAATCGACTGATTGGTGCTGGCCACGACGACGTGTCGCACTACGTAGTCGACGCTGGCATCCCCAATGCGTTATACAATGTGAGAGCCAACGTGAGAAAATTCGACAAGTTCTGGTACTGTGCCGAGCTGTACATGGGCATTGGCGTTGCAGAGCAGTCTTAGGAGACAAACAATAAATAGGATTTGAGTCATGTATACTAGATCTTGAAATAGTGAGTGCTCATGGACGTAGTTCCATTAGTTGCAAATCCTGTATGCACTGTAGCAGTCCTAAATTTTTCGAGTAGCCTCAGTAACAATACCCTGAACCCCAATTCAAGTGCCCTAACATCGTCAAAAAAACGCCATGAATTTCGGCAGTTCCACATGGAACAACTCTACTGGATTTGGTGCCACCGCCAATTCCAACACCGCTTCGGCTGCGCCAACAGCTCCCACCACAGGCTTGTTTGGCAACTCTACCCAAAACAACCAAAACAACCTCTTCGGCAACACGCAGAAACCAGGAAGCGGGCTCTTTTCAAATACTCAAGACTCATCCAATAAGAAGCCCAATGGCGGATTGTTTGGGAACGCCTCGTCGAGTCAGCCCAGCGGCGGCCTTTTTGGCAACTCATCGACATCAACAGGAGGAGGCCTCTTTGGGAATTCCAACACAGGCGGCAGTAACTCGACTGGGCTTTTTGGTAATACTAGCGCTCCAAACACAAGCTCTGGAACTACGGGATCGAGCCTTTTTAACAAGCCAGCAGCAAGCGGGACCTCTGGCGGAGGGTTATTTGGCAGCACTAATACTGGTGGTAGCACTGGAGGCCTTTTTGGAAATAAAAGTAACACAACTGCAACGAACGCCACTGGCTCAGGCTCTGGTGGTCTTTTCGGTTCTAGCAACACTGCTAATGGCATTGGCGCTGGCACTGGCGGTGGGTTATTCAATTCTGGCAACTCGAGCAACCTCTTCAATAAGCCTGCGGCTTCAGGGGGTCTCTTTGGCAATACTTCTTCGACACAGCAGCCACAACCACAGGCACCGCAATCCTCTGTGGCCACTAATGACCCATACAATTCAGGCAAGATCTTGTCTGCCATACAGCGTTCCACAGATACCATGCCAGCATCACTAACAGGCTCGCTTTTCGCTAGCAGTGAGCCACCACTTCATCTGCCATCCATATCGGGCCCAGTGAAACAACCACAGCGAAAGTCGTCTTTATTGGGAAAGTTGGCCCAAACTTTCAACATATTCAGGTACACTTCTGACCTGGCTGCCTCTAACTCCAGTGTGGGCAAACTCAAAGGTTTGTTCACCCAGTCAAACTACATCCGCGAGAATGTTGGGACATTGCCCTCTCTGAATCTCGGTGTGAAGAAACCCCAAAAGCCACATGCTCGCCAACCCATAGAAAACAAGTCGGTAGGGGAAATGAAGCGTCTCGTGATCCAGTCCAGGCCACATAAGTTCCATCAGATTAACGCCGACAAGGTGTTTAGTGCAAAGAAAAGGCGAGTACTAATTCTGTCGCTTGATAATCAACTTCTAGGTGATGCCTACGAAGATGTTGACGTCGATGACAGTACAAACGATTCGCACAAGCATGGCGACGCAATCAAAAAGGACCGATCACTAGTTGAAGATGGCAAATCTGAAAGTACTGAAGACCCAAAGGGATACTGGTGCTCTCCATCTATTGCAGAGCTCGAAAAGATGACCAGAGAACAATTGTCGTCTGTTGACAGCTTCATTGTTGGTCGCAAATCGAAGGGTCAGATTGCGTACATTTTTCCTGTCGATTTGACTACGATCTTCGACAGATGCCGTGTTAACGATATTCCGGTGTCTAGTGTGCTTTTCGATGATATAATCAAGATTGAGGACGGCATTGTCAAGGTATACTTTGACTACGAAGCTGCTAAACCACCAATAAGCCGTGAGCTCAACGTCCCTGCGATCATCACATTAAAATCCGAACCCAAGAAAAGGTCACTAGATGAGCACATCAAGAGACTCAAAAGAGTTGTAGGTGCAGAATTCGTCACCTACGATCCCATCGAGCATTATTGGACCTTCAAGGTCAAACACTTCAGTGTGTGGGGATTGATTGAAGATAGTGAAGAAGATGACGAAACCGAAGAACAGAAGCGTATTAGGGAAATCAAGAAAAAGCAGGACGCAGAGGAGGACGAGTCAACAAAGCAATATTCCAGAATCTACGAGAACCCTGAGTACCAAAATGAGCTCAAACGCCAGAAGGTCATTAAACAGAGTGAGGGTATTCCAGGTGCGTGGGATTATGGTAGCATCGCCAAGCATGACAGCTCACTAGCTATAAAGCAGCGCTTGGTGGAGGATGAAATCACGCGACAAATGCAATTGTACAAGGAGGAACAGTCCGCAAATGCATTGGCTGCTAATGTGAGTGACATCACTGTTCAGTCGAGCTCCGAGGATGAGGATGAGGAAGACGAACTTGCTCTTGCTGTTCCTGCTGCTTACACTGACAGCTCAAAATTTGACTATCTCAAGCAAATTGTCAGTGTTTTACCACCATACACGGACATGAGAAACCTTGTTGACGAAAAAGCATATGAACCTGTACTCGATAGCGACGAGGCCTTCCATGCCATTAGCAAACGTGCTGACTTGCCCACTTCCGACGACTGGCTCGTACAGCTTGAATTGTCGAATGACATAAACTCTGCATTGACTCCTTATACCGCAATCCCTCGTAAATCTGGACTGGCTTTAAGGAATGTGAGCGATATCATGTTTTCAGACTTCAACAAAAGCTCAGTTGGTATGGATCAGGTTTCCACGCCTATCAAAGAAATGCCTGCCGCTGAGGAATTCAAGCCAGATTTCGACATAACGAGCATGACTAAGCTAGTGCAAACACTATTGCTAAATGCCACCGTCAAATCTAGACAGAACGGGCTTCCCTTTGTTCGCATCCCACCGCGCACCACGTTTGCAGAGTTGAGTGCCATAGATGTCGCAGATACTGATCTCTTGAATCTTGCCTCTATTCTCTTTGATCCTGTTGAGATCAAGGAATCAGAGCAATCAAAGAATACAGACGAGCAGAGAGATAGAATTGTCACACATCTTAAATCAATTAAGCGAAGACGTGAGCTTTCCAAGTGGCTTCAAAAACATAATAAGAGCTCATTCCCGACATCAAATGATAATTTAGAGAGAATTCTTTATAAAGTTCTTAATGGCGAGATCAAGGATGCCATCGAGATTTCGTTGTCATCCAAGAACGCCCATCTTGCAACCGTCTTGGCGACTTTAGATGCCAACGAAGCTGTCGCCAAACGCATGGCAAAATCTCAACTTGCAGCCTGGCCTGCTGAAGATCAATTGGTGCCTGTTCCAATTCGACAAATATATCAGATCTTAAGCGGAGATTTTGACAAAGTGGTCGTCTCGTACAAACCTGCCATCAAACTCGGTGTGCTCGTCCATTATTCAAGCGTAATACAACCACTCCATAAAATCCTTGACAATGTCGATTTCGATGACGATAAAAGCTCTCTCGCAAGCTTGCTTCGAGTATACCTGGAGTTCACGCTTAACGGAAAAGAGGCTGCTGGTCGCCTCTTACAAAAGTCCAACATAAATATTGTGGTCAAGTGGATGTTGGCCGAGGTTCTCGATTTAGATCCAAAAACACAAGATCTGGTGTGTGAAGCTTTTGGTAAAGACTTAGAGAGGGTCAGTCTTTGGAAAGAGGCAATTTTCATTTACGCAATGACTAATGAGGACACCGCTGCATCAAAGCTTCTTCGGCGTGCAGTGTTGGATAACATAAAGCACATCAAGGGCGACAGCGTTGACGAGGAGGAATACTTGGCCACGGTGCTTGTTATCCCTCGCAGCTTGATTTACGAAGCTGTTGCTGAGGAAAAAAACCGCGAGAAGGATTACTGGGGCAAAGGAGATGCCTTGGTTACTGCTGGCCTATGGGAACAAGCTCACGAAAACATTGTCAAGCAGATTGGTCCTGCTGCTGTTATAGAAGAGAACCAAGCTTCTTGGGCCCGTCTCATGTCCATAATCGATCGATTCCCCGACAACGGGCGCATAATACCGTCCTGGAACCAAGGTGGTGGTCTCTTTGCAGCATATTTCCATGCTCTTCAGGCCGAGGAGAATCTCGAAGACCCAGATCGTGAAAGAGTGACGTTCTTGCTTGAGAACTTGGCCCAATACAGAAGCGAGGGAGACTTCAAGCAGCATGCAGCACTTTGCATCATGGCCAAAACAGTGGGTGACCTTGCTTTAATCAGCCTTACAGCGACTTCCGACCTCAAGGAGAAATTGATGGCAATCGAAATGGGGGAGAACGAGAAGAGTTACTTTCAGGCACGTTTCGCAGCCATCGACTAGAGGGAGTTGAAGCGCACCCTTCTATCAAATCCTGCACGCAGGCTACATCAGCATATAGTTAGATTACTAAGAATCATCAAATCCTAACTTTAGATCTTCACCAAAAACATCAAGCACTTCCACAATATCTACGTATACCACGATGGCTCCATCTGCAGACGTCGTGCAGCCCTTGCCACCGCCTCCAAGCACCAGCGTTCCTCTCAACGCCCCAGAACCAGAGCACTGTCCAGGACCAGAGTCTGAAAACGCTGGAAAAGGTGATGCCTGTCAAGGGTGTCCCAACCAGAACATCTGTGAAAGTCTACCCAAGGGACCTGATCCAGATATCCCGGTGATAACCGAGCGCCTTCAGAACATCCAGCACAAGATCCTAGTTCTTTCGGGAAAAGGCGGTGTAGGCAAGTCAACCTTCTCCCTGATGCTCGCATGGGCGCTTGCTGCTGATGAAGATCTCGAAGTAGGGGCTATGGATCTTGATATTTGCGGCCCCTCGTTGCCTAGGATGCTTGGGGCCGAGGGAGAAACCGTCCACCAGCTGAACTCAGGCTGGTCACCGGTGTATGTGGCCGACAACTTAGGCCTCATGCTGATATCGTTCATGCTCCCTGACCCCGACCTGGCGATTATCTGGAGAGGAAACAAGAAAAATGGACTCATCAAACAGTTCTTGAAAGACGTCAACTGGGGGGAGCATTTAGACTACCTTATCGTAGATACACCTCCAGGCACTAGTGACGAGCACCTTTCGGTGACAACGTACATGAAGGATGCTGGAATCGATGGGGCGCTTCTTGTGACCACTCCGCAGGAAGTGGCTCTTCTAGACGTGAGGAAAGAGATCGATTTTTGTCGAAAAGCCAACATCAAGATCCTCGGCCTCGTTGAGAACATGTCTGGCTTTGTGTGTCCCAACTGCCAAGGAGAGCTGCGTATATTCAAGCCTACAACTGGCGGCGGCGAGCAGCTCTGTAAGGAGATGAACATTCCCTTCTTGGGCTCGGTTCCTCTAGATCCTCGCATTGGGCGTGCTTGTGATAGTGGCGAGTGCTTCTTTGACGATTACGCCGATTCGCCAGCGGCAACAGCGATCTTAGACGTGGTGGAGCGGCTTCAAGACCAGGTCGAAGTGTCTCTAGAGAGTCTCAAAATTAGCTGAGCCTGTGGGAATTGACCTGTAAAATTTGCATCTCCCTTGTTATACTGGCTCTCCTAAAGGAGCCCTCTTTTATTACTTTTCCTGAGCTCTGAGGTGGGCTCTCGGCTACAGCTTACTGATAAGTGACCATCACAGAAGTTGCAGGCTCGTTATTCGAAGCCATCTAACCTACTTGTACAATGTGCACATTTGCTGCAATTAATAATCCCGCAACCTTATTCAATTGACCATTTTTATCCATTGAGATTCACTTTAATCCGTGTGCCGTTTGAATTGTTCTAGCCGTTTTGGCTGCGAATGTTACTACGGACGCTAATGCACATAGTGTTCGCGACCCCCATCTTAAATCTTGATCTCAGGGACACTTTACCTCCTCCACACTTTCCCACTCCAATGGACACTTTGGTGAAGAAAGTACCCGAATTCCGAGAATCTCGGCTAGCATCCCTCTTCTCGGATTTCGCTGACCTCAAGGAGATCAATCCCGAAGGCTACGCCGCCAATGTCGACGCGTGGGCAGCGTTGCTATCTGAGGCCATCAAGAGCCACCTTTTTAAGTCATCGGTCTCTGTTCCCACAGCAAAGCTCGCTCAGGACCTCAGCTACGCAAAGTATGGAGAGCCCAAATCGTTGGCTCTTGTCCTCGAAGAGCTTGTTCGTTCCAAGAAATTTATACCTTTCTCTATATACAAAGATACCTCGCCATATGGTACCCGCCACCTTGCCGACTACATATCACCGATGAAGTGGCTCCTGGCAACATGGGCAGTGATGAAGCTCTCATCTTTCAAAGCCAGCAACAGGAGTGGGCACTTGGCACCTGAGACATACATTCATATAGACAACTTGGCTGTGGTTGGTGATGACATCATCAAGCAAGTTCAGCTGAGATTAGATAAAGAAGGTGTTTACTCGAGCAAATTGCTTGACGGCGACATGTTTGCTTCGTTAGTGAGAGAGGTTCATGATCACATTAGTGACACAGATCTCGAAGTTCTCCAGACGTACATATCTCGAGATGCCGGTAAAATGACCATAGTGAAGCAGAACAGCAAGTCTGATAAGACGTACATTAAATTCGGCACTAGCAACGCGGAGATCTCCGAGGAAGACATCGCGATACTTAAGTTGAAGTCCAGCATCCATACTATGGCACAGCGCATCTCATTGTTGGAGCACAGATTAGATGAGGAGATTCCTCAGCGTATACAAAAGCTCCTCAAAGTAAAGGACTCCTCGCGTGAAGAGAGACTACGAAGTGTGCTAATTCAAAAAGCTCAAGTGAAAAAATCTCTCCTGAAGTGCCAAAAGGTTTCCAATCAGCTTGTAACCGTATTAGAGGCGATCAATGACGCCCAGGGCAACGTTTCGTTGTTTGAAACGCTACAGTCAACAAAAGCGACGTTGCAGTCTTTGAACGAGAAGGTTTCTATTGACGAGCTTGACACCCTTCAAGGTGAAATTGATGAGGAAATTGCCTCTACCAACGCAGTGTCCGATGCTTTGCTCGTTTCTAGAGATGGCATTGACGAGGATGAAATTGATGATGAACTTGAGAAGCTAGAAGCCGAAGAAAGAGACAGAGCTGAAGAAGGAATTCTGGAAAAGCTGACTTCAGAAGAGCTCCAAAAGAAATTGGAGGATTTGAAGATTCAGGATACCTCTCCGCCCAAGCAACCCGAGGATTCCAAGGAGAAATCCAAATCTCCTGAATTATTGCATAGCTAAGCATACAGCACAAAGCATAGAAAGTGAAATGTAGGCATTCTTTAGTTTATTTTATTATACTATACTATAACCGGTAGAGAGATTCATCACTGCTTCGCTAGCATTACACATCCACAGGTGTCATATTGCATTTGCCGACTGAAGGGATTCAACCCAAGATTTGCAAGATCTGCTGCGTCAAATTGTAAAGCTCGACCTTTGGATCATCGAAATCATTCAGCTCGGCGGTATTCTGTGTTGTGTTATTGTGTTGCTGGCTTTCACTCAAATTTTTGATACCGAGAAGTACACTTTCATTCTCCTTGATCAACACCTGAATCTCGTCGTTGTTGGACTCAAGAAGCTGCAATATCGTCCACAAAGCTATGTGCTCAAATGTTGCGCTTCCACTCTGCAAAAATCTCATCAAAAAGCCGTAAATACCTTCTTCGGGACTATTCCAGTTGTCAAGAATATACTCTTTGTGCTCCTCGGAAACACGGGAACACAAGTTCGCCAAGGCAGCGGCCGAGTTGCCACATACCTCGCCATTTTCGCTGAAAGTCAATGGAATCAAAACATCGATGATGTGACTCTCGTATAATTTTGGTTTCAAATCATCAGCCAAGGCCAAGATGGCAAAGCAGGCGGATATTTCCGATTGTACAGACAAGGGCACCTTCAACACGAGCTCCTTGCACTTTTCAACGGCGCCAGCATTCAACAAGGCCAATCTATTTCTCTCGCTGGAAGCAGCAAGATTTCTCAAGGTGGAAATGGCATGGCACTGGATCTCCTCCAGCTCATTGTAATCCAACAACGCGACTAATGGTTTTAAGAAGCCTGCTTCGATTATAAGAGCCTCGTTCAATGGATGGATAGAGATGTTACGGATACAAGCAACCGCAGCCAACACAAGGGGCTGGTGGTTGCAAGTCAAGAGATGTACCAAGTGAGGTAGGCCGCCCGCCCTGACAATGTCAACCTGGTAGCCGGAATCGGAGGCCAAGTTTCTCAACGCGAGAGTAGCCTGGCACTGAACACGTGGCGAAGGCGAGTCCATCAAGCTGACCAACTGGCCCACGAGCTTGGGCTCGGTTGCAGCCAACTTCTTCCTGTTCAGCTCGTCCACAGCAATGTTCAGCAAGGCGGTGGTGCAGTAGTACTGAACGTCAGCATCGTCACTCGACAACAACGACACCAACACGGGTACAGCGCCGGCATTGACCAACTCCAGCCTATTTTCGAAGGAGTGGGTCATGTTGAGCAACGCACCAGTGGCGTTGCGCTGAACCCGGATATCCTTCAGCTTTGCAAGCTTTGTGAGCGGTATCAAGGCTCCCAGCTTGGCGATCTTGGACTTGTTGTCGTCCTGAGTGGCAAGGTTGGTAATACAGCCCACAGCGTTGCACTGGACCTCGATGTTCGACAGCATCATCTGTCTGATCAAGGGCTCGATGCCGCCCATTTCAGCAATGAGCGCTTTGTTCTCATTGTTCACCGCCAAATTGCCCAAGGCACCGCATGCAGCTCGCTGAACCTCCGTGTCGTTCAGTTGCAAGAGAATCAAGATGGGCTCCAAGACGTCTCTGTTGACTTCTCTCACGTCCTTCTCGGTGATCTCGGCAAACGCCAATGCAGCGCTTCGCTGCAAGTCGATGTTCTCCGAGTAAACCAACGTCGACAACGACCTCAAGGGCCCGTCGCTGAAGAAATCCACATCGGAGCGGTTCTCCAAGTACTGGAGGAGCGCCGTGATGGCCTCACGTTCGTTTTCCGCCAAGAGAAGCGGCGGGTACTTACCGTCGCCACTTGACGACGAGAAACAACTGCAACAAACGCCCATTGATGTGGGAATTGGAAGTATAAAGTGGGCAGGTTTTGGGGTGTAAGTGTCAAGGGGTGTTGTTGGAGACAGAAAAAAATTTGACTTAGCAAAACGCGACAGACAGGGTCACTACAAGGAGGGCGGTAGTGATAGGAGGGAGAGGCCAGAGGAAGTTATAAGGTTTTGGGTTATCAATTGGTTCCTTAAAGAATGGATTATGACAAGATTTGTGTATAATTTGGTGAACTGTGGGGGAATCGGCTTGGTAGCTGGGACGTTGGTCGTGTGGGTGGGAATGGTGTGGAATGTGCTCGAGCTTATCTGTGGGGAGGCTCCCCGGGTAGTGAGACAAGGAGGGGAACCGAGACGAAAGAATCCGGGGCTCGGTGTGCTTGAGCTAGGTTTTTTGTGATTTTCCTAGCTAGTAATTTTTTTTCTTCCTTTCGTTGAGTTGTCAATTGCTTTGGTCTTGAGTGGCAGAAGGTTGCTGATAAGGTTGCTTTCGCAGCCGAAAATCGCAACGGCTTGGAGAGACACCATTAGCGTTGATTGTGAATGCTTTTCAAGTTCAGATAGACTAGAAGTTTGCGAGCAAATAGTTGGTGATTAGGAGGGTTGACTCTATGAAATTCGTGGTCTTTTGTGGTGGCCAGCGGCTGTCGATGGCAGAAATACTCACAAGTTCGCCACTCAAGTGACCTCCATTCCATCATCACACCTCTTGAACTTCATGGCTGACATTGTGATTGTGACCCACGAATGCCTTTCGAAAAGATCATCGTCAGTCTCGTTACACTGTTTCCACGAGGAGGCAGGAGAAGGAGGGACTTTCACTTTTGACAATGGTAATTTTGAAACGATCAAAAATTCGTCTCGATCAGCCCATTAGGACCTCGACAAAGACTTCTTTGAAACTAGGGCCTTGTGAAGTTTGTTATGCTCCAATTAAAGACACATCAAGGAGAAGAGGTTTCATGCAAATCCGCTAGCACTGTCCGTTTTGGCTTTCTTTGTCAAACACACAGTCAATGTTTGTCATGTTATCAGTATCGGCTTTCAGAGGTGTAAATTCAAGGGCGCTGTATTATCTGAATGTCGTTGGATCTTTATTTAACTTGAAAGCCGTCCAATTGGCCTAAAAATCCTTATACTTCTTTTTCCAATGACAATAAACAAACCCATTCAATTTGGGGTACTGATAGATTTTTTTTGCAAACAACGGTTTCAACTGCACTTTATTTCTAACAATATAGTTTAGCAGCACCCAGCACTATACAGAAATGGGCGTGTGGTCTAGTGGTATGATTCTCGCTTTGGGCGACGGTCTGGTACACCAGACTGACATACAAACATGCGAGAGGCCCTGGGTTCAATTCCCATCTCGCCCCTTCTTTTTTTCTCCTGAAGTCTGACTAGTAGATTTGCAAGTGTGGACTTCGGGCTCGGAAGTCGTCCCGAAGTCGGAGTTCGATTGTGGCCTGACATCTGTGTATATTGTTTGCAAGATCACCTTCCGAAATAGGAACACTAATGACAGATGAAAGCACGCTGAAGAGCAACGACATATTCAGAAGAACGTGGGTTCCAACAATGAAGCTCAAGAGAGCTATATCAAGTCTCAAGGAATTTTTGAATATATCATTGTTCTACGGGTGAGTACTTAGTGATGGTGAAGAAGAATGGCTGCGAAAAAGTGCGGTGGGGCGACGGGAATACACAATGGGATGTACTTTCCTCTTGATTTCTATCCTGGTTTGAAATTTTGATATGGAAGACGCTTCTTTGAAAATTTGAGTGGTTTCTTTCTTGAGTAGACAGTACTTGCTGAGACTACTGAGAGGTTCTCGATTAACTGATAACAAGAGATGTCAACAGCCGTACAGATTGAAGTGTGGAGCCCCGGGAAGAAATTAAGCATCCTTGGTTATTCAAGCAGTGCAGAGGTGCCCATTGAAAAGAGACCAGAAACACGAAGCTACTCTCAAAATATAAACATCTCACTTATCTCTTCAATCACAATGACAAAGGATTTTCTTTTCTACCCAAGTGCCACCTTGTATCGACCATCTATGTGTTGAGTGAAGGGCATAACTAGTTTAGAGAAAAAGACTTAGCTGGAATTGACTGATGAGGATGCCTTGGCGAACTAGCGCTAACCTTATGTAGTTCAAGATCTAAGCGTCCTTATGTAGTTCAAGATCTAAGCGTCCTTTCTACAGATACGACTTCTGCCAAATAAATATCCCTTTCCCAGCTCTGTATACGCTAGCTAGCCAATTTCATTAGATCAGCAAGGAAGCTTACAACCTCTAAATCAAAGAAGTCACGATCCTAAAGAACCTTGGGACTCTCTTGCTGCATTGCGACAATAAAGTATACGGCTCACACAGTGCACAGCGTGATAATGAAAAACGTCAACAGTGAGCACAATACTAGAAGGAAATTTAACAAAACGTCATCAAGCAACCGAAACGTCACTCTCGCTTAATTCCCAGCCAACCAGCCAGTGTCCGTTCTCGGAATCTGTAGAGGCACCATTCCTCGGCTTGGCACTGGGGCGGTTGCACTTTATGGCTGCGAAACCGAAATCCCAGTGAACCAAAGTTAATCACCCGGCGGAGTAAGGAAATGGAAGATGAAATGTCAGTTGCCAAACTTCTTTTACATGCTTAACTCATGGAAACACCTCCCCCTATTTCTTTTCAATTTCAATCGCCGTTTCTGCTAGCCTTGTTTATACCTACCCTTTCTCTATGGCCTGCACTTTGGCGCAACCATATATCCCGGAAAAAGCACACCTCACTACGAACTATCCTCTTTCCTTCAACTGCTATGGGCATCAACAACCCGATCCCCCGGTCCTTGCGGTCCGAGTCAAAGTATGTGCTAATTGTATGCAATTGACTGCGATCCCTAACTAACAATCAAGAAAAGCGGCGAAGATTCTCGCCAGTTTCATCAAGCCTAACCAGTTTGTGGGTGCTGACCAGGTGATTCCTCCTCATGTGTTGAAGAACGCTAAGGGGTTGGCAGTGATCACCGTGCTTAAGGCTGGCTTTTTGTTTTCTGGAAGAGCTGGCTCCGGTGTCATTGTGGCCAGGTTGCCTGACGGCTCGTGGTCACCTCCCAGTGCCATCGTTACTGCCGGTGCCGGTGTTGGAGGGCAAATCGGCGCTGAGCTCACCGATTTCGTGTTTATCTTGAACACGAAAGCTGCCGTCGACACGTTTGCTCAGATGGGCTCTGTCACATTGGGTACCAACATTTCGGTCGCCGCAGGTCCTCTTGGAAGAAACGCCGAGGCTGCCGGTACCGCTTCGTTGGGCTCGGTTTCGGCGGTTTTTGCTTACTCCAAGACAAAAGGTTTGTTTGCTGGTGTGTCGTTGGAAGGTTCTGCCATTGTGGAGAGAAGAGAGGCCAATAGAAAGTTCTACGGTAACAACTGTAAGGCGAGAAACATCTTGGCGGGCCAGGTGGAGGTGCCGCCAGCGTGCGAGCCTCTCATGAGGGTGTTGGAGAGCAGAGTGTTCAACTATAACCTCGACAACGAAGACTACTACGATGATGACTACTACGACGACATCCCCGATGACTTCTCGGACTCCACCTCGGAGTACTCACGTGGCGGTGCCTCCAGAACGCGTAGAAGCAGACGTCATTCAGATGACTATGGTTACTCCGACGACGACTACGACGACGAGCCCAGACGCTCCTACAACCGCAATGAATCTTACAGCAAAGGCTCCAGAGGTGGCGCTGGTCGACGCTCGGCCTGGGAAGACAACATTTATGATGGGCCCTCGGGCAGAAATCGCAGAGACTCCGATATCGACAACTTGGGGCTGAGGCTCAACAAAACCAGACTTGGCGACAGCGGCAGCAGCCCTTCGAGGCCGACCGCGTCCAAACCAAACTTTGGCGGAGCCCAGAAATCCAACGCTACTCAGGCAATCGCCCTTTACACATTCAAAGGTGAGCAATCTGGCGATTTGCCCTTCAAGAAAGGTGATGTCATCGACATCTTGAAGAAGTCCGAAACGACAGACGACTGGTGGACCGGCAGAAACAACGGTGCCACTGGTATATTCCCCGCCAACTACGTCGAGTTAATATAGGCGGCTTGTTCTTTGAATCACTTTATGTGGGATTCCTACATACGTAACACTATAACCCATTGTACAATATATATCAATCAATTCTATAACCCATTTTAAACCCTAAAAACCTGCTCAATGAAGTGACGCACCACAACCTTGCCCTCGGCAAAGTTTGGATCGTTATGTCTGTGGATGACCGCTGCATGTGTAGCCTTTGTGTTTCTGATGATCACAGGGTACTTGTTCCACTGAAGTGTGTTCAACCCTTCGACAATCTTTTCCTGCTTCCAGTTGAAATTAAGCTTGAAGTCGTTCTTAACTTCTTTGCCCTTTAAGTTGACTAAGCTGGGCTTCGGAAGAAGCTTGCCCTCCTCACTGGAATAATTGTCATCCGAACATGGTCTTGAAAGTGGCGCCTTCTTCTTGGCCACACTGTAATGGTAATCATAGTAACTTGCACTGTCCACTGCTTTAAAGATGGAGTCGACAAAAACCTCGGCTTTATCGTGCATTCTCTCCTCGATCGCCTCCAAATACGTCTCTTCATGATCCAGGTCAGGTTTCTCCAAGTCTCTAAACTCCTTCCTCGTCAACTTAGGGCCCTTCTCAAGATCAGATTCGTCCACATTGTCCTGAACCAAGTCATACAACACAGCAAGGCTGTTGGGGCTCTCCTTGTAAAAGTTGCGGATTCTCCTATTGAGTTGCACTCTCTGCCAAATTGCATTAGACAAGAGGTAGACTGAGTACACGGGCATAATCACCACTAGGGAGGCCAACACCTTGATCCACACAAACGCCTTATACACCCAGCGCTTGGGGCTGAACCAATGTTTTTTGCTTTGACGCACGATCTTGCTAAACGAAATGGATTTCGAGAAGTCGATGACGTTGGGCTCGTACCCCTTGATGTACTGAAAGTTGTAGGCGCTGCGGGACTCGTTCACCATCGAGTTGAACGGGTCAACATTCGAGATAAACGTGGTGTACCAGCTTGTTCTCTTATCGTTGATGGCATTGCCGTAAAGGGAGCGATGAGCAAAACGGGCCAACGCCTTGTAAAACGGTGACTTCGAGTCTGCCATCCACACAAGCAAGGGCAACCTGTCATCATTCCCCACCGTAGCAGTCTTGTCCCTCAAGAACATCTGTTGTCCCGTATACACCAACACATAGGGGGCCACCAAGTTGAAGATCTTGGACGAAAGCGACAGACTCACGCTATTTGTGCCAACATGGGGTGTGCAAAACGTGACAAAGTGAACAGGCTGCACCTCGTCAAAGTACCTGTGGTGGTACAAGATGCCCAAGGCATAACGAGACATGAGGCCTCCTAGCGAGTAGCCGATAACCGAGAGCTTGGTGACCTTGCCTGTCTCATTTAGACGATCAGTTTCGGCAAAAATCTCGTCAGCCACGCGTTTCCCGTTCACGTCGATGCCGTCGTAGGTTTTGTAGCCAGAATGGGAGCCTGTTTTGTAAACAACAATCTTATCTTCTCCATTAGCAGCCAGACTGTAGCGCTGTATCTGGTCTGCCAAATAGGACATGTGGGAGGAGTTTCCCCAGATTCCGTGCACAAGCACGACCAAATGATAAGGCATAACGAGGAGTTAGAAGAGCAAAAATTTAGCGAAAAGTAAATGTCTCTGCAAAACGGTCAATATATAAACGGGTCTGTTGGAGGCTGCAATATATATAGAGGGGTTTGTATGCCCTACATGGTGAATGTGATTTTTAGAAGCGGTTGCGAAAAAAAAAGCGGGTCCTACTAAGTGCACTTGAAAAGTCCGAGCCAGACGCAAAACGGTGACCCTGAAGGGAAATTCAGAAAAAGATAAAAGTGGAGCGGAATGCTTAAGCCCTAGTGAAGTGGAGAATAGTGACTGAAAGTGAAGGATCTGCTTCCTATTCTGTTTTTGTCGAGATCCCTGCTTATCTATTATTTCCAGACCTAGTCGAGACGTTGGGGTTTGGGGGGATGGCACCGAGGCACTTGCACGTGACGCAAAGTGCCATTGTGAATGGACAAACACATGGAGCTTTTAGTTGGGGGTTATTTTTGTTTTAGTGCCCTGCGCTTTCACCTACGTGTGTCGATTTGATTTCTCTTTTGTGTACAAAAGGCTCTACTTTGTATTTGTGCCATTTGCGCTTTGGCCATGTGCGGGCATTTGCAATAGTTGCGAAACCCAATACAATCGTGGTTAGACCACTCGAGAGAAAGGTGAGGAATTGATGTGATAGTATTACTGTGGATTTCTGGTTGGAAGCTAACAGATTGAGTGTCGAAATGATTATTTGTCTTTCGTTGGTGATTTGGTCGATGTGCGGTTAAATTCCTGTTGGGGATATCGTGCCTCGAGGACTATGATTTTAGGTATAGTAATGGGGATTTTTAGGCTGTCAACAATGGATGCTTCAAAAGTGTACGGATTCTTCAATTTTGTGATCTACGTGGACTTGCAGATTTTTGTCTCCACATTTAAAGTGCTTGAGAACTTGCGCTTTGGGTGCAAATTTCCCGAGGGCATGAATACTCTTCAGGTTACTTGGAGGATTACTCTGGACAAGTCTTGGAAGAAAGAGATGTGGTTGGGGTTAAATGATGCATTTGCTTGCGGAGTTAGGACTTAAGCTCAGCGGGACCGAGTAGACGAAATTTGGTTGTTTCTCTCTTCTCTTCGCTTTTTATAACGTAATTTTATGTTCTCAGCGATTCAAAACTGTGCAACTATATTCTGGGGCTATACGTGCTGAAGTTTTGGGATGCAACTATGAGGGACAAGCGAAAAAGACAAAAGTATGAGAGGCTTCGCTCAAATGCATGAAAAGTCAAGAAAAAGTCAATAATTTTGCTACTACAAGAAGATAGACTTCCACTTGCTTTATGAGTAAGTTGGCATTAAGTAGTCTGCGATCGAGACGGTCTCAACAGGAGAAATTGGGCACCCCTTACACGTGATTCAGGCGCACGTGATTCCACACCATAGCCGACAATATTTCTCCCAACAAAAGGATAAGTATCCCAAGCACCTCGTCCCGTTCCATATCTTCGTTTCCGTCTCTCAACTCAACTACCTCCTAGCATTAGCCCCATTAGTCAAGTGCCAAAAAGTGGTGGACTCCGGTGTTACCTGCAGGTCTCTATGGACGTGTCGCTTTTGCGAGTAAACACAGCACCCTTCAACTACAATTCACCGCCAATGTCGTTCCAGGATTACAACACGTCGTCGCTGGCGTTGAGAAAAAGAAGGACCATCAAGAAGTCCATCAACTTCTCTGCCATGATCATAGGTGAGTCCGGCTCCGGCCGCTCCACCTTGATCAATTCGTTGTGTGGTGGGAATTCCATCGTGCCCACGTCACTGACGGCAGGGCAGGACCCTTTTCTGAAGAAGCTCACCTTGAGACACGAGAACGTCGAATTGGAAGATAACGAGGGCCATAAGATCTCGTTGAACATCATTGATACGCCCAATTTCGCCAACGCCATCAATTGCGACGACGACTTTAAAATTATCGTGGATTTTATCAGACACCAGTACGACGAGGTGCTCTTGGAAGAGAGTAGGGTCAAGCGTAACCCTCGGTTCAAAGATGGCAGGATCCACGTGTTGATTTACTTGATCAACGCCACGGGCCACGGTCTCTCAGAAATTGACGTGAAGTTCTTGCAGCACGTCAGTGGGCTCGTAAATGTGATACCTGTCATTGCCAAAGCAGACTCATTGACCCCTGCAGAATTGAAATTGAACAAGAGACTCATCTTGGAGGACCTCAACAACTACAAGATTGAATATTACAAGTTCAACGAGTACGAGTACGAGGAAGACTATATCGACGACGAGATCATCGAATATAATAAATATTTGAACTCCTTGATCCCCTTCGCCATCATTGGTGCCAACAAGTTCCAGGAGCTGGGTGATGAAGACGATCTCTTGAAGCTAAGAGTTTTGAACCCAGCATACGCGAAGCCCATCAACATTGAGTTGCCCGAATTCAATGACTTCACGATATTGAAGAATATTCTTTTGATCACACATCTCAACGAATTTAAGGAGAGGACACACGACGTCATTTACGAAAATTACAGAACGGAAGCGTTGTCGGGTAAGAAGTTTTCCTACAGCAATTACGACGGAAATGAGGAGGATGGCTCAAATAAGGACGATGAGTCAGCCAGCTATCTAATGAAAGAGGAACAGATCAAGTTGGAGGAAGAGAGATTGAAAAAATTCGAAGAAAGAGTGCATCAGGATTTGATCAACAAGAGAAAAGAGCTCTTGGAAAGAGAAAATGAGTTGAAGGAGATCGAAAAGAGGCTACTCGCAGAGGGGTTGAAGCTCAACGAAGAAGGTGAAGTGGTCAAGATAGACGAGTGAACTAGGGATATAGTTAAACGAATGAAAAATGCAAAAAGGTAAGATCTTCTCTTTCTAATATACACATCATGGATTTCTCTAAGTAGCAGTCTGGTACTTGCTGACGATCTCATCGAACTTGGCCTCTTTTTCGGCCAAGTCAGCTAGTAACTGGTGCTCAGGGTTTGACTCTTTCAAGTGCTGCAACAAGGACTCGACGTTGGCGCCGTTGTTAGTGAGATAATCGAAAGTGACCTGGTTGGCGAGAAAATCGTCATTCTCGTTGCCCTTGTAGTTAAGAGCATTAATCTGGTTCAACAACTCCTTGGCCTCGGGCAAGTGCTTTAATTGCATCGTCATGACGAACAAAACGTTCAAAATGCGGAACTTGCCCTGAGGATCATCTTCAAAGTCTGAAGACAACATCTCGTCGTAGAAATAAAATGCGTTTGAAATATTGTCCGACTCTCCCTTGATGGACAAGATCCAGCTCTCCAAAACCTGGTATATGATATTATCTCTTGCTTGTGGAGGGAAGTTCTGGAAGCCAGTGTAGATTTTGTATGCCTCCGAAAAGTTCTCTCTAACCAAGTACAACTGAACCAAGATCAAGTAAGGCTCCAACTCTTTGACGTTGTTTGTGTTGTAGTTTGTGTACTTGACTAGAAGCTGTATCGCAAGGGGGACATCTTTTTTGAACTTGACGTAGTAGAGGGCAGTAAGGATAGCCTGCAATTCAAACTCAGGATTCACCACATCATCAAAGTAGGTGGACTCGTCTGTACCGAAAGTCATCAAATCGTTCCAGGCCTGCAAGACATCAAACACCTGAGTCTGCTCTGGGAATATCAGCTTACCATTGTCGATCAATTGGGAAGCATCTTGGGATAACGCTACGCTCGATCTCACTTGAAACTCAATCACCTTGAGCTGATTATCTCTGGAAAAACTGTCCAAAGAATATGACAAGACTTTGTGGTGTTGGCTTGTGAAGAATTGGTTTCTGATTGTGTACAACTCGCCCGAGTCGCTAAAGTCGTCCATATTGTTCGTGGTTGTCTGTTTCTGTTTTCTGTCGACGTGTATATGGCTCTGAGAAATTGATAGTGTGGGCATATACAGGTCGCACCAAATTCGGTTGCAAAAAACTAGAGTTGGGCTTAAGTCACTCCAGCGGCTGCCATGGTAAGATTGAATCCGGGATACGAGAGGATGTAAGCTTTTGTATAGTCTCCGTGTTTCTTGCTCAGTGGGTCGTATCTTGCGATTCTTAAGTAGAGGTCGATCTCCTCCTCATCTTGTGTAGCCATCTTAACAAGATCATTGAGGAATTCATTGGTGCTGATAAGTTGTGTCATGTTGAGGCTTCCTTGATTCTCATCCAAATATCTCTCGACATCATTGATCAAGAGTGATACATGCGTGTATCTTGTAAGCTCCTGTCCTACGACGGCATTTTCTTCCTCCGTGGCCTCTGGGAAGCTGTCTTCCCAGTAGAGCATGCCTTTGTCAGGATTCACATCGAAGATCATTGGCGGCGTGATATTTCCCTCGGGCTCACCACGTAAAAGCGACACGTTTGTCTCAGCGATAGAGGCGTAGCCCCAGCGAGCAACACCGGAGAGGAAGAGACCAAGTAAAATCCCTTGGAACACATATGCGGTGCGGCCTCTTGT
Source organism: Candidozyma auris (assembly GCF_003013715.1). NCBI lineage: Eukaryota > Fungi > Ascomycota > Pichiomycetes > Serinales > Metschnikowiaceae > Candidozyma > Candidozyma auris. The sequence continues at coordinate 625,469 of NC_072816.1, forward strand.
AGAGCAACCAGGGATGAAAATCAAGGCGAAAATGTAGTGGTGGATACGAAGAGTGAGTCCAGGTATCCATGCTAAAAGGAACAATGCAGCAATCATTAGAATGTAGATCTTGATGAGTCTGTTGAATCGTCCTGAAAGCCATACAGCATATGCCTGAGTAATTACACAAACAAGAATTATCACTGAAAAGATCGATACTGTGAGAAGGGCGCCAGGTTGATTCTGAAGATCTTTCCATGTAAGCCTATCGACAGGCAATCTATCGAAGGTTATGTTGTTGAGTATACCTAGCCAAAAAAATGGGTACCAAAATATGAGTCTTGACATTGGTGAGCTTGAAGGCTCCATGGGAGAAATGGGAGCTTCTCTTTCTTCTTGTGGCTTACTGAAAGTTCGCTTTATACTCACCTTCCACAAAAAGTACATTACGAAGCAAGTTGGCAAAAATCGGCCCAAGCTGAGCGAGATCAATTCGTAGAAGGTCTCCAGACGAGCAGGGTCTACAAGTGTAGGCGGATCGGTGGCCAAGCTAATGGTCCAGAATCCCACAGACATGAGGCCCCATATAAAAACAGCAGATGAGCCCAATATGACCAATGGTATGCCAAGGACAACGTTCATGATCAACACAACGAGCCTGGGGTCTTTGCAATGCGACACCGAGGCGTCGATGTCCTTAAACACGTATGAGGATGGGAAAAACGATTTAAATGCAATAGAGTCGGAAACGCCGTACTTGCCTTTAGTCGCTTCAAACGAGGTTTGTGGCCCGCTTTTGAATGAAGCTCTAGCGCAACCACCAAAGAAAGGAGAAATGATCCCTGCGTGGACGCCAGCCCCACAAGGAAATGAGTCCGCTCTATAAGGGTGTGTGATAGCACCATCTTTTCCACTATCTTTGCTTCCTCCACCCACAAAAAAACCCCTGTACTTGATCATCTGGTCCCCTACTGCCCTCAGGGAGTAGAGCCAGCTGCCCCTATCACAAAGAGCAGGACATCTGATGATCACATCCTCATCTTCAGGAAGTTTTGGGCAAAGATGGGCATCTAGTCCACATGCAGCGTTTTTCCCCTTCCAGAAGTCCACTGCACCTTCACAAGTAAGAGAGATCGCCGAGGCGTCTGGATCACCACTTACTTGGGGCACCTCAGTGAAGTACGGAAGTAGCACTCGTGCCCAAATAGCTACCCACACAAGCACGTATAGCAATAAAGCGATGATTCGAACATTGGGAGAAGTTTTTTGCCGGAATCTATCTGGAAGAAGCTCTAGCGGTCTGAGCTTAGAGATGGGTCGAGGTGGGTCGTCCCTAGGATACGCAGGACCCAGAACCAATGCAGAAAAGAAGCTCTTGACCGAATCTTTCCATGTCTGAGGATGCCACGGGGCCCAGCGGGTTCCCTGGGGTTCGGGCTCTGGGGAAGATGTAGATGGGTTTAAGGATGTAGTGGGATCAGCAGAGGAAGTGCCCCCCGACCGCTCCAAGTCGGTATCAGGTTCGAGATCAGCGTCTTTGTTTGCTGCCAATAGCGACAGCCTTTGCTCATCAGACATGAATATGAAGGTGGAAGGAGGAAGTCAGCTAAAGCTGTAGATAGGGAGACAGATTTCTCGGTATCTACGATCGGTCCTGTGTCGGATAAACTGATAGAGAGGCCGACCCGGGAACAATAGTATGGAAGGACCATTATATACATAAATTTAAGCAAATTGATGCAGGGGCAATAGATAAGCTTTGTTACTTTGTAATTGTTCAATGTTATTTCCTTTTTCTTCTTTCTTTTTCATGTGTTTGATCAATTCTGTACGACAATGGTTGATCCTGGTATGTCTTGCGAACCACTTTGTACTCCACATTTTTTTTTAGTTGGTCCACAAATAATTGTCAACTTCTTCTTCTCTCGTTCTTTCAATCCTTTTATTTTTCCTGAATTATGTGGTCCCTAAAGAAAGATCAGATGACTTGTTTAAATAAGATCGATCAAGAAGTCTATTTTCAACTCATACATAAAACGAAAAAGACCTGTGAGATTTTGATACATCTTGCGCCTTCACCTGAAGTAAACTAACTACGCTCTTCATTCTCATTCTTGCAATATCACAAACGTTTAATCAAAAAATCTTGAGCCGATTTGGGTCAAGCAAATTAACCTATGTACCATTAGAAATAGAAGTCCCATTCATCACCAGGTGTCTGGGCCAATAGCCTCTCCTGGTTTAAGAATCTTGCTCACAGCCGTACCGTTGGTGTCAGCAGTGTTGATGACGTTGTTTCCCCACCAATCAGGGAACGAGGCGTTTGTCAAGTTCAAGCACAAGAAAATGATCAAGGATGCCCACGCCAACCCAATGTCCAAACCAGCGGAAAGAGAGTAGTTGTACTTGAAGTACCAGTGGGTGAATCTCTTCTTGATGAAAACACCAAAGATGATACCAACGGCACAGTAGTTGACGTAGTTGTATGGAGTGGCTGGAGGAATCATACCTGTACCCGAGAAGAACACGGGCCAGTTGAGCCATCTAACGGGCGAGTTGGGCCATCTCTTGCAGATGAGCCAGTTGACCACTGGCAAAAATCCAAGCAAGAAGAAGAACAACAACTTGTAGTAGATTTGGCCCTGACTGAAAATTCTCTCTGGACCAATGGCGCCCTAAATGACCGAGGCCTGGAAGAACACTCTACCGTTAGGACAAGTGTAGTGATTCTTCTGCTGAGGGTCACACAAGTTATCGATGCTGCCGTAGGCCCATCTCAAAACACCAATCTGGACAAGAGAGCCCCAAATGGTGGCAAGCATCTGTGCCCAGAACAAAAGACGGGGCTTGATCTTCATGTAGTGGCCGAGCTTCATGTCCTGAGCAAAAGTGACCGCCTGGTTGTTGGTGATGTAACCGTAAGTCTTGAAAAACATCATGGCCAATGGCTTACCAGGGACCATGTAGCCGATGATGAACTCGGTGACCACGTTTAAGCCAACGGCAATGTTGGTGATGGAGTAGATGATACCAACAGGCAACAAGAAGAAAACAGCAATGAGAAGAGCCACAATAAGGGCCCACACGGGCATCTCGGTGTTCCACACTCTGATGGTGACGATGGAAAGGGCGAACGCACAGAGGAAAACAATCAAGAACCACCACTCAGGGATGTTTTTGTAGTTTTTCATCAATCTCTGGTGAACATCGGGTCTGTCCTTCTGTCTGATCTGGTTCCAGATATCGTGGCCGTGGAAAAGAGCTGTGTGGACCACGGTGGCAATGATGGAGGCGAAAGACACACCGTAGGAGATGGCGAAGGTGGTGGACATGAACAACGGCGAGTACTCCTTGTAGGCCTTTTCGTTGAAAGTCAAGTTCTCGGTGTTCATGATTCTCAGCACATTGTAGGATTCGCCGTATCTGTCGAAGTTGGTCGACAGCGACAAGGGGAGGTACTGGGACCACCAGGTGTTTGTGTAGTAGATGGCAGACACACAGACCCAGTAAATGATGACGATGGAAAGGGCAATGGTGAGAATGACGGAGGCAGGAGGAATCAAGGGGGAGCCGACGTAGCCGGCGATCTGGTTCCAGTCAAAAGTGATGGGCATCAACCCCATGCCTGAGGAAGCACCAAAAACCTGATTGACCACAGCGTTATCGGGAGCAATCCACGTAGGCCAGGCAAAGTACGACAAGGCCTGGAACATGTAGCCGGGGAAGAAGTACCACACAAAGGAGGAGCAGAACACAATGGCGAAAAAAGCGTATCTGGAGATCCTCCAGCCGTTGGCCACATGGTTCTCGTTAACGTGCATGTTTGTCAAGAAGGTAGCGGTAACCAAGTTGGCGGGCCACACTGCCGATGGCGCCTCCACGAGGATTTTTCTGGCCATGCCAGCAAGCGAGAAGCCGATGATCTGGGTGGAGAGAATGGCACAGATGGCAAAACCGACGCCGTAATCAGAATTGTAGAACTTGTTCTGCGCCAAAAGAATGTCGGTAGCGTAAGCAGCACCACCGCCAAAGGAAACCGAGCCCATGATGGTGATGATGGTGTGCTCCTTCAAGTTGAAGGGCCCGGGGTTCAACGGCATTCCAAAAATCTTGATATCGGGCATGATGTACTGCCAGCCACGCCCAAGCGGGTAGGCCAAGATGGAGGTGACGTAGGTGGTGATGGAGAAGGCAGGAGCGTGGAAGGAGAAGAGTAAGTTCATCCCACACCCCAACGTGGTCAAGATGAACCCCAACACCCACATACGAATGGTGCTCTGGGGAATCAGCGGGTCGTCAGTCGAGGGCACCGAGGCTCTCACTTCTGGGTACGGCGAGTCGTCCTCAACCGTGATGGCAGCATAGCCGTCCTTGGAAATTTCAGCAGCAATAGCATGGTCGATGGGATCGTACTCCTGGGACTTGGACACCACAAGCGCCACGGGGGTATCGTCTTCAGAAGAGTTCAGCACATTCTTCTCCTCGTGCGAGAGGTCGACCTGGCGCTCTTTGAAGAGCGTCGCCTTGATCTTGTCCATGGTGGAGGGCTATGGAAATGGCTGCGAAAAAAAAATGTCAACCTTTAGAGAAATCTGCTTACGCGGCCTATATATGGCAGAGGGCAGCGAAGGGCACAGTGCCGTGGCTCTGTAACTGATGGCACGCACGATACAGAGCTTATCAGGGCGCTGGGGCGCCGCAGAGGGTGGTGCTTGCAGCGAGGGCCCTCAGCGGGAAAACTGGCAGGCCCTCACTCCAAGGGCAAGAAGTCACCAATAAATCAGAAATAAAAAAAAAGATTACCCGAGAACTGCCAAAATCGTGCAAAAAATGCAAACAAATTGCAAAAACTGAAGGCAGTATCCAAGGTTTCTGGTGATTTTCACATCATCGACGGTTGAAGCGGATTGTTTTTTTCCTCTTTGGTGTTGGTTCGTGTTGCACGGCTGTGGGGGAAGACCGTGGAGGAGAGCGACAAAAAAAAAAGAACAATCCCAGGGCGCCAGAGGGGACCGGCCCGATGGGCCCGCGCAGTGATGCTGAAACAAGCTCCAAGGTCAGCGCCAGGGCCAAGACGCACTTTGACAGGCCAAGCACAAGGTTGACAGATTGAGAGCAGAAAGGGGCCCCAAACGGCGAATTGTTCAAGCTGCTCGGTGGTTATTTTGCTTTTTTGGTTTTCTTTTGTGACTTTATTTGTGTGTCATTGGCAGGTGCCAGGTGATAGCCCTGGGTGCTTATTAGGTGCCGGTGCCGCCTGGAGCCGTACGGTGAGAAGGCTTCGGCCGGGAGCGAAACCGGCGAAACAAAAGGGCGCTTGCTCGCTGCTCGCTTGCGGGAAGAATGTCATCGCGCCGAGATCGCGCAATGTGTCATCGAGCGACGGGCTGCTGCGAATAACGAGATGCTGGGATTGCCTTGAAGTTGACGTTGACGAGACGGTGAAGATGATTTCGTGAAAAGTGCCCTCTGTGTGAAGTTTTTGTGATCTTATCGCCCTTTAATCATGTGGCTTCTGGGGGGCTTTCATGGGGGCTTTGCCGTGTGGCTACCTTCGCCTGTTTGACATCGGTTGTTCTCTGCAGACACCCGCGCTCCACACTGGCCTGTGTGGCAGCTGCCTGCCTTCCCCCGCCTACAACTCTCTTATCGTGGTATTAACATTAAACTTGACATTCCTTCCGGTAAACTACTTCCTGCTTTCCCTTGCGCTCATCCCGAGCACATCGTGCACGACTCTGGGTTGTTGATCGCACACGCAATCACCTGCGAGCTGTAGATGTCGCTCTCCTCCCCGTCTTGCTTCTCTTCACCTTTCTTCTCCTCGGCCTTTTCCCCAATGTGCAACTCCGCAACCAGATTCTCCAACGATGAGGGCTCCGTCGACACCGCACGCGCGTTCTCCTCGCTGACACTCGTCACGTTGGGCAGTGGGGTCTGCGACTCTCCTGTAAGCCTCTTCGGAAGGTACTTTCTCTGGTTCAACTTCTCTAAGAGGGCAACCGTCTTTCCGGCCTCGCCAACAGCGTTCTTGTCGATGGTGAACTGGATGGCCGCTGCCGCCGCCTGTGTTCTCAAGTAGTACATCCCTGTCTTCAATCCCTTCTTCCATCCGTAGAAGTGCATCGACGTCAACTTACCCATGGTAGGGTCCTTGATGTGGATGTTCAACGACTGTGACTGGTCAATGAACGCGGCTCTGTCTGCTGCCATGTCAATGATGTGCTTCTGCGAGATCTCCCACACCGTCTTGTACAATGCCTTGATCTCGTCCGGCACGTTGGGCAACGACTGGATCGACCCGTTGTTGGCAATAATGTTGTTCTTCATAGCATCGTTCCAGATACCCAAGTCAACCAAGTCCTTCAACATGTGAGGGTTGACGATCTGGAACTCACCGGCAAGCACTCTTCTCGAGTAAATGTTCGAGGTGTATGGCTCGAAACACTCGTTGTTACCCAAGATTTGAGAAGTAGATGCCGTAGGCATTGGTGCCACGAGCAACGAGTTTCTGAGTCCGTGCTTGGCCATCTTCTGCTTCAAGGTGTCCCAATCCCACAACTCAGTGGGCTTTCTGCCCCACAAGTCATACTGCAACAAGCCCTTGGATGCTGGAGATCCCTCATAGGTCTCGTAAGGACCTTCCTCAGCTGCCAACTCGATAGAAGCTTCGACGGCAGCGTGGTAGATGGTCTCGAAGATCTGGATGTTCAACTCCTTGGCTTCTTGCGAGTCAAATGGCAATCTCAAGCTCATGAACGCGTCGGCGAGACCTTGCACACCGAGCGCAATAGGTCTGTTCTTGAAGTTGGATCTTCTGGCCTCCTCAACTGGATAGTAGTTACGGTCAATAATTCTGTTCAAGTTTCTCGTGACAACCTTGGTCACCTCGTGCAACTTGTCAAAGTCGTACCAGCAAGAAGTGGTGTCCTTCTGGACGAAAGAAGGCAAGGCAATAGAGGCCAAGTTACACACGGCAACCTCCTCTGGAGAAGAATACTCGACAATCTCGCAACACAAGTTGGAGGACTTGATAATACCCAAGTTCTTCTGGTTAGTCTTTTGATTGCAGGCATCCTTGTACAACATGAATGGAGTACCGGTCTCGGTCTGGGCCTCCAAGATGGAGTACCAAAGCTTCTGGGCCTTGATGGTGGACCTTCCACGGCCTTCCTTTTCGTACTTTTCATACAAGGCAACGAACTCGTCACCGTAGCAGTCAGCCAAGCCAGGAGCTTCGTTAGGAGAAAACAAAGTCCAGTCGCCATTCAGCTCGACTCTCTTCATGAACAAGTCTGGGATCCAAAGAGCAGGGAACAAGTCTCTAGCTCTAATCTCTTCTTTACCGTGGTTCTTTCTGATGTCGATGAAGTCAAAGATGTCTGAGTGCCATGGCTCCAAGTAGAGAGCAAAGGCACCAGGTCTCTTGTTACCACCCTGATCGACGTAACGGGCAGTGTTGTTGAACACACGCACCATGGGGATAATACCGTTGGAAGTACCGTTTGTTCCAGCAATGTAAGCACCAGTGCCTCTGATGTTGTGGATGTGCAAACCGATACCACCAGCACTCTTAGAAATCAAGGCACACGTCTTCAACGTGTCGTAGATACCATCGATGGAGTCCTCCTTCATGGCAACAAGGAAACAAGAGGACATCTGGGGGCTAGGAGTACCAGCGTTGAACAAAGTTGGAGAACCGTGGGTGAAGTATCTCTGGGACATCAAATTGTACGTCTCGATGACACGCTCAATGTCTTTGCCATGAATACCAACTGCAACTCTCATGAGCAAGTGCTGGGGTCTTTCGGCAACTTTCCCATTCACTCTAAGCAAGTAGGACCTCTCCAAGGTCTTGAAGCCGAAGTAATTGTAGTTGAAGTCTCTGTCGTAGACTATGGCCGAGTTCAACTCGTTCTCGTGCTCACAGATGATGTCATAAGTCTCTTTGGAAATCATGGGCGAGTGCAAGCCGGTCTTTGGGTTGACGTACTCCCACAAGATCTTGGCCACCTGGGAGAACTGCTTGGTGGTCTGCTTGTGCAAGTTCGACACCGCTATTCTGGCAGCCAAAATCGCATAGTCTGGGTGGATGGTCGTCATGTAGGCGGCGGTCTCAGCAGCCAAGTTGTCCAACTCGATGGTGGTAACTCCTTGGTAGACTCCCGAGATCACTCTCTGGGTGATGGCAACGGCATCGACATGCTCCGTGTCCAAGCCGTAGCACAACCTCTGCACTCTGGCGGTGATTTTGTCGAAGCGCACGGGCTCCTTGTGGCCGTCTCTCTTGTAGACGTACATGGTGGGAGGAAAAGGAGGATGATCAAAAAAAGTCAGGAAAAACCGGTAGGAAAGAGCAGGCGGCCTGAATATATAGTACGCGTGTGCACAGAAAATTTTGTTACAAATCAAAACAAACCCGTCGGGGGATCACAAGGCGTGTCGCGCGACACAAGATATGAGCACGAGTACCGCGTAAGAGGCAGCAATCTCGGTTACCTCTGTCATTGGGTGGAGGGAAGAAAAAGGAAAGTGAACGGTTTTCAGGAGAAAATAGAGGATTTTCAAGATGGAGGTTTAGAAGGTGAAATTAGAAAGGTTGATTTGAGTGGATTTGTCATGGGCTTTGCTTTTCCTTTGTACTGAACAATGTTGCTTACAAATGTCGAAGAATGGCTGCGAAAAGACCCACATAGACTGATATAGACACCCAGAAGACCTGAGAAATAGAAACCCTCCACTCTTAACAAGAGAAGTAGCATTCGGTTAATGAATTGACCTGAGCAGTGTGGGAATTGTAGCCTGGTCTTGTATTTTCACTAACTTATAGTGTTGTTTTACCTCTCTCATTGGGTCTTTTTCCACCCTGTGTTCTACGCTGAACTGTAAAACCGTAATGAATTATTCTTCAATTACTGGTCCACGTTCTTTTCAAAGTTGACACGACCACGTTCTCCATAACACGTCCACATCGTCAAGTTGTTACTTTTTAGCTCTCTTTACGATTTCCGGGTGGGTCTCCGGATCGGAGCGCCTTCGACACAGGTTGTTTGTATACGGCTGCAAACAGGCTTCCTTATGCCTGATAACACAATCAAAACATCCTCATCGGGTAACAATAACGAGGAAGCCCTTGATTTGGGGAGATTCTGATCCAGTTTACCTTGTTTCACATCTGGCTAACATTGATATTGGTTTTTGGCTTTTTCTTTCTCATGCCTCTCAGGATAGTACATCTATAACCAATTTCATCGAACGCGCTCGCGTGGGCCGCTAAGAACGTGTATCGTGGACGTGTATCTGTGTGTCGTGAGGTGTTGACGAATTTCCTGTTAGGGCATATTAATTGTGTGGATCCAGTTCCTGTTTGTGACCGATCGAAGTTGATTGCTGTGGAATGCTGGTCAATGTGTGGACTGGACTTGAGTACGTGGTTGTGGAATTGAACAAATTAGGCATCCAGGTAGCCGATTCAGGTACGTTTTGTAGATAAGGGGTGATTTTGGACTGATTTAGTGGTTCTTTAAGTGATGCTAGTTGAGCATTTAGGGGAGGCGAGACCGATACAGAGCAAACTCTGGGCTGACACCTTCGTCCTGTGAGAAGAAAAGATAATATCAAATTTTGCCTGATTTCTTTTAAACTTTTAGAAGGTAAGTTCACTCTTCTGGATCAATACAAGCCACGCATGTATATACACTGGTCTTGAGGAGTTGACAGAATTGAGTGCTCATATTGCGACGACAATAAGCAAAGATGGTGGATTTATTGGAAAGCATCGCCAGGATTGTTCTGAGTCCATACCCCTAAACATCTGTCTTCAGGTGAGCTCAACGGTTTCAGAGTAGGTTCAAAGCATCTACAATGAATCTTGGAGCGGATGTCTTCAGGAATGGCTTTCGAATTGCACATCTACTCATTCTCTCTCCAAAGACAACCGACGCATTTATAATGCAACGGTCTGAGCAGCGATGGACTTACTGAGTACGTAAGAAGAACTATTGGACCGCCATCTGCACACTAACAAGTATCGAAGAGCCCTTCTATTTCCTTCCTCAAGTCCCTTCTAATCAACCATCATTGCGAGAAGCCCCTCTGAGTTTATCCAGCCTTAGAGGCCTTAGGTTCGATCTAAACTTTCGAAAACGGTCTCCAATATCATCACTAAAGCTTTTCGTCTCCCAAAAAATCACCATTCTCAAGCCTCCATCAACAGACTCCAAAATAGCCGGGCAAATTAGGCCCTTAGATCGACGACTCAGCCAGCGCCTTCCTCCTCCTCTTCCTCCTCCTCGGCTTCCCCATACTAATTTCCGGTTCCAGTGTAGAGAGAAATGGCTGCGAAAAAGTCTGCGGGGGAAATTTCCGAAGTAAATCCGGAGTTCCTATATAATGCAAGCATCCCCACTGGAACTCAAATCCAAAGATACACCCAGATTCATTTAACGTTTACTCATGCCAGCGACTCAGACGGCTTACGGCTTCGAGAGGGGAAAAAGAAAGATTCAGCGCTGGGACAACTGTCCCATTCCAACCCCCGGCGCCAACGAGGTATTGCTCAAGATCGAGGCAGCAGGAATCTGCCACTCAGACATCCACATTCTCATGTCTCAATCGCCACCAATGGACAGAATGGTGATGGGTCACGAGGTATGTGGAACAATTGCCGAGGTAGGACTGGCTCTCACCGACGACCCAAGGTACGAGGTTGGCCAAAGGTGTGCTTTGCTTATTGGCATGGCGTGTGGAGTCTGTGTGGATTGTCGAAACGGAAAAGACAACCAGTGCTCGAGAGCTCGGGGCGGGTTTGGCATCTTCAGCGACGGCGGGTTCCAGTCGTACCTTGTGGTGAAGGAGGTGAGGTGCTTGCTTCCAATTCCAGACAACGTTACATTTGCCCAGGCTGCGCTGGCGTCGGACGCCATTCTTACACCGTTCCATGCAATCAAGAAAGTTCGTCATGTGCTCAATCCAACGGCCAAAGTGTTGGTGTTTGGTGCTGGCGGGCTTGGACTCAACGCTCTTCAGATCTTGAGGACTTATGGCTGCCACATTGTCTCCATAGACAAAAAAGCGTCCAATAAAGAGCTTGCGTTGCAGTCTGGCGCCAGCGAATTCTACACCAGCGCAGATGATGTTGATGAAGACTCGGAGTCGTTCGATGTATGTTTCGATTTTGTCGGTTACCAGGCTACTGCCAACGGGTGTGTGGAATATGTGAAAGCCAACGGACATATTGTTGTTGTCGGCATGGGCAACTCGAAGTTGATGTTGCCTAACTATAACTTGGCGAGGCGTGATGTGACAGTCTACTACAACTTTGGCGGTACGTCGCTGGAACAGATGGAGATCATGGAGTGGATCTCACGGGCGTGTTGAAGCCCGTGGTTCAAGAGGCGCCAATGGACGAGTTACCCATGTGGATGGACAAGTTGGAAAGAGGAGAAGTGGTGGGAAGAGTTGTGATGGTGCCTAGTCACGAAGAAAAGTTGTAAGAGGGACGGGAAAGCAACAACAGGAAAGAAATAGGAAAGACTTTATAGGCATAAGAGGAGGCTGATATGTCCATGACATCGATTGTAGAGCTTGAACTTTTGTAGTAAATGGCTCTTGCTGGTGGTCATGATTCCCCACAAAATAATCAGAGGGGGCTCGACTACGTCAATGAACGACAAACGAGTAATAAATTTTATATTTTTCGTTTATGAAGTGTCTCAGAAGATCTATTTTTCGTCTTTGGTGAAGTCGCTATAAGGTTAGTATTGTTTTTTGCTACTCTTGCGCACTTGCTCAATCAGCATATCGATACATACTTGATGATCTTTTGGAAGTCGAACTCTTCATCCTTGTCACCGGGTTTGGGGCCTTTGGTCGTCTGGTCCACAACCTCCTTCTTGGCCTTTTTCTGCCCTGGCCACAAGGCAATGCCTACCACGGCACCCAAAGTGAGGAGAGAAAGCTGAATGTTAGTATGTTGCCATTGAGCAAGGTCTGGAGATAAAAATTTCACATACCACGTGCGGCTTCACTGGCCTGCCAAAGATCTTGTATTCTGCGCCCGCCATTCTTGTTCAATTGTGAGTTTCCTGAAGAAGTAGCTTGTGGAGGCTGGTCCGAGCATGGAGAGCTAATGGTTGGTGGGTCCCCTGCTTATGTGCAAGACCCGGTCATGACCACCACTTCTCCAACTCACATTGCCGCTGCCTCCCGCCAATAATTGTCAGCTCCAAAGCGTGCTAGCAAGTCAATGGCTTCATTGTCTGTAGACGTGTACATTCGCAGCCACTTTTTGAAGGAAAGCTGCTTGATCTGGCCCTCCCACACTATAGTACATGAGTTTTTGGATGGTTGCAGGATTGGCTGCGAATCTGGGGAACCCTCTGTCTGGCTCTTCACGTTCCAGTCGATTCTGGCGGTCATCAACCTTTTGTAAAACTTGATGGCCTTTTCTCCTCCCTCAACAATGACCAAGTTAAATCTAGGATTGAAGAGCATCACACCATGAAGCTCCATCTGCTTGGCGTTGATATCCACCTTGAACTGGTGCTGCTTATTATCTAGAGAGTCCACCCGATACACTGTGGTGAAGATTCCTCGGTCCAAGTCCCGCTCGAGCCGTTGCTTCGCTTTCTCGTGCCGCTGTTCGGGCGTGAGACGCCGCTCCTCGTTCGTTTTCATGTGCTGCTTGTACCGTTCCTCCACCTGCTGACGCACCTTCATTTCCACGCCTGTAGGGTCCTTGATGGCCTCGTTAGTGAGTACGTTCATCAAGTTAGAAAGCTTAACTTTCGGTGGCGGTGGCGGGTCAAGCCCAAGTCTGATACGATCCTGTTTCTCCTGGTGTCGGGCAAGACGCTCATTTCTTCTTTTCCGTTTGAGTTCCTTCTTCGTGAGGAACAACCCTGGTTCCACCTCATGGCGTTCGTTCAGCACGGTCATTGGATGCTGGATATAAATTGAAACGGGCGCCTCCTCGTTGTCTAGCACAAATTCGCCCTTGAAATCGTCATACAGCCGTGTCTGAAGGTACGGTCTGTCCCACCATTCTATGAGGGGAGGGAACTGGCGCTGGTATAGATGTTCTCCAATACTTTCGTCGGGAAGTAGGTTTTTTTCTCTAAGTCTTCGTCTATGCTCCTCTTCCTCTTTCTCCTTTTTGAGCTTTTCTCTGAGCTGTTCCCCCTGGGCAATGTATTTTCCCTGAGGATTCAATTGGAGGGGCCTCGGTCTGTGTAAGGGTGCTCTCACGTCACTCTGGTTGAGGTATGGATTCAACGCCGCAGGATCAAAAACACTTCGAGCCTTGCGTTTTCCTGGGCCCTTTTGTGCCTGTGGCACCGATGCTAGGTCTCGTAGAAGAGGGTGAACTTCAACATTGAGCCCTCCCGAAGGTTGTTTTGACTGTGATGCAGATTGGGTTTTTGGTGGCGCTTTTTTCGGTGGAGCAGGCTCATCGTCAAAGTCCAAGCGACGCTTCCCTTTCGGTAGCTTGTCTCGCCAATTGCCAGCTTTGTTCCCTGACATATAGATTAAGAAGTGGTTGATAGTAGTTACTATGGGATGCGATGTCTGGTGGATGCAGTATATGCGTAGAATGGCTGCAAATTGGCAAACAGAAGAGAAGAGAACATAATGAAGGGAAAATCGTATACTGTATTAGACAATATCTAGAAATCTTCAAATTTTCAAATCTTTACAACTTTTGCAACAATCTAGGACTTTGGGAAAACTGGCTTAAAAGAAGAGGCATCGTTGTCTGTCCACAAACAAATCTGTCTAGCGAGTCTGGGCCCTGTCCACTTTAACAACAAAAATTTCGATATTATTTGCTTTAACCACTTTGTCGACATAGTGTTCTAGTGGCTTGCTCCTGCACTCATTTTTTTATCAGTTTTGCGCTTATGTGTGACGGGGCCTCCTGCCATTCCTTTCTTCTTTAAAAGTTATGCATACACAATCGATGAAAATATGAAAATCAATTGCAAAACCACAAGGATGATGAATTTAATCACGAGACCACCTTGCTTTATCCCGATGGCGTTCTCCTCTAGTACACCTGGATAAGGTGGTTTAACAATCCCAGGGCAAGTGAATATGGTTGAAATTATCAGACAAACGATGCATATTACGGTGAGCAATGCAACATCATCAGCCCTCGCAGCAATATAGCTGAATATGAACATCAACAATACTATGGCATCAAAGAACCAAAAGCCGATCTCGACGAGAGGCCTAGTAGCTCCCGTTGGTGGTTCCATTCCTTTGATTAATCGAGCAGCTGAGGCATCATAGTCTCTGTGATAGCGTTCGAACTCCTTAATCTTGTCCTCAGCTTCTTTACGTACTCCCGAAAAGATGTGTGTAAACTTTGAAAAGTACTTCTGCAAATCGTCGACTTTTCCTTCTTGTGCTGCCTTCAATGCCATTAAAGCAATAAATATGTTCCCGTCCCATATGTCGGGCTTCACACATGTCTTGTTCAAGCACAATTTGTCGTAGTACCATTGATATCTTGAGTCACCAGCTGTCACATTCGGGAAGAATTCTGCAAGTCTGTCAGATGAATCAGGCACAAATTTTTCAAGCAGGCTTAAAACCGTTGAAGTGATATTTGGCCAGGTGGTAGCAGAGGTCTCCTCAATTTGGTATGAGGCAAAAGCAGGGGATGATACTCTAGGCCCAATATAATAAGAGACGTTAGACGAAAAGAAGATGAGGAACAGAACGCAATATAAGATCCGCAGTTTTGAAATTTTTACACCATTATTGACCAGTTTCGAATGTTTTGAACGATCATGAGACCCGACTCTGTTTGAAACTGATTCGCTAGGTTGGTTCAATGTCTCCTTTGTGCGTTCCGATTCAATACTTTCCAATTTGATTTCGACGTTTATCCATTCCTCGGCTCTAGTCTCCATCTTCGAAGTTGTTCTTCAAGTTTTGAAAAGAGATATATACTTCTATTTATAGTTGAGCTTGACCTATAAGTCGACACAAAAGGGGGCAAAGGAGCTTGGAGTTGCTCCACAAGTTGCCTTTTGAGAGTAAATTTCCTTCAAGTTACCGAAGAAGCAGCAATTACCTTCTCAATAAAGGAAAAAAAAAAAATAAAAATTCCAAATTCCTGAAAACGGTAATCATTGTCAATATGCCTTGATCTTTTGAGAATTTGGTGTTATCTGAATTGCACAATTTGAACAAAGTGATCAGTGTCGTTATATGGCTGCGAAAACAATGGTCTCTGAAGTAGTACCCTTTCATCAACTTTGAGAACACAGAAGAGCCATTTACTCTCACCTTAATCGTAACCTTAAATTATTTCTTTTTATTGCTTCCCTCTCCATTACTCTTCTCTTTCTTACATCATCTTCCTACGACATTCCATACTAACGCGCCCTGCTTACTCCCAATGTGTGCACACCAACATCAACAACCACCTTATGAACCCATGGCTGAACTCGATTTGAACCTGCTATTTGCAGGATGGCTCGAAGCCCACGCAGCTGAGCTCACGAAGAAAGGTTCCAAATTGGGATTCGCCTATACTAAGGCGTTCAACAATGTCAAAAACCACTCGCAACCCATTGAGAACGCGAAACATCTACGGCAGATCTCGTGTGTGGGCCAGAAAACGTTTGAGTTTCTCTGTTCGAAGCTCAAGAAGCACTGCGAGGGAGAGAACCTCCCGTTTCCAGAAGGATTTGCGTCGTTTTTGGAGGAGAGAGTGGGCGGGAAGAGAGCACATGAGCTAGATGATGAGACATCGAAGAAAAAGCCCAAACGCAGGAGCCTGTGGGTGCCCAAACGCAGGAGCCTGTGGGTGCCCAAACGCAGATCTGGTTCTTGGGCCATACTAATAGCATTATATAGGAACAAAGGAATGGAAAAGGGTCTAAGGAAAGAGGACATTATTGAAAGCGCCTCTCAGTACTGCGACCACTCCTTCACAGCCAACCCAGCAGCCAGAGACTTCTATTCTGCGTGGGACGGCATCAAGACCCTTATGAATCGAGAGCTAGTTGAGTGTGTGGGAAGGGCGCCAAAACTATATTTACTTACTGAGTCTGGTGTGGCGATGGCTCGTGTGATCATGCAGCAGGAAGACATTCACTCGTCTCCAGCACCAACAGTGGATTTGAGCTTTGACAATGGCGTTCGAGTTACCCCAGAGCTGTCTTTCATACCACAGCTGCAGATGGATACTCCATCGAGTCCCTTAAGAACTAAATTGAATCACGATGCTGCTCGAAAGATTTACAGGAATGTGCCTTACGATGTATGGAACCCTGAGGACTACGAGGTGGCCGTATTGTTTGACACAAGAGAAATGCGGTCGCAAACAGAAAGAGATTTCTTTCAAAAAAGAGTTTCCCATCACAATATCTCGTGCGATGTTCGGGCGCTTTCTGTGGGGGACATCTTGTGGATAGCAAGACACAAGCATACTGGCAAAGAGGTGGTGCTCAACTACGTGTGTGAGAGGAAACGAATCGACGACTTGGCCATTTCGATCAAAGATGGAAGGTTCGTTGAGCAGAAGAATCGTTTGCAAAAGTCTGCGTTGAAGAACGTCTACTACATTGTCGAAGAGGGTGGTCTATGTGACATGGACCGGATTTTGGAGATGAAAAATTCAATCCAAACGGCGATCTCCATGATCATGACGGTCTCCAAGTTGTTTTTTGAGCGATTCAGAAAGTCAGATGATATTGTCGACTGGGTAGTCGCCATAACCAACATCTTACAAGAAAGGTACTCCAAGATCCGACTTATTGTACTTCGACCTGCTTCATTGGAGAACCAAGCCCAATACTCTGAAGTGCTACAAGCATTCAGAGAGAAATTTGAATCTCGAAGAACAAAATACGAATGCGTCCATTCGTTTCCCGCTTACCAGGCTGTCTTGTCCAAATCAGATATGATGACGGTGAAGGAGATGTTCATCTTGATGCTCATGCTGGTGCGAGGAATCTCCTTGGAAAAAGCTGTGGTGATACAAAACTACTTCCAGACGCCACGACGGCTCATAGAGTACTACCTAGAAAACTCGGAATTGGAAGAGGACGAAAAAGCTCAATTGATGTTTAAAATGTTTGGGAATCATGTGGGAAACAAAAAAATAGGTAAGGCAGCCCTGGCTGCGCTATATGAAGCATGGGGAAAGGAGTGATATAATCTGAGTGCTTTAGGTGCGCGCACGACGGAAACATACAAAACTTTTTCCAAGGGCACGCAAGACCAACTGTAATCAATCTAGGGCCATGCATCCTACATCAGTAAGCTTGGGCAAGGGCGCCCTTAAATACGGTGGCAAGTCAGGTATCTTGCCGAAATTGAGGCCCATTTTCAAGAACCCCATCACACCTCCACCGGAGTATGTGAAAAAGCAAGAGGCTAAACTAGAACAAGGTTATGCTGAAGGAGTGCCTACCCCTAAAATTAACGGTCGTCGTGTTGCCCGTCAGCCTGCCCCAAAGCAGATCATCCCAGTTGAGGAGGTTATCAAGAGAAGAATCGAGTTGAAGACTCCAGATGTGGACCCCAGTAAGCTACAAGGCGATGAGTTGTGGGCGTACAAGAGAGATCAGATCAGAAAAGAGCATTTAAGGGATGCGTATTTGACTGAGGCGAGAAGACTCGAGAGGCTAGAAAAGCTCAAGGCAAGAAAGCACGAATTGGAGGAGAAGCATAAGGCCGAGGATAAGGTGCACGAAGATAGTGAGGCTACCAAGTTGACGTTACCCACGATAGACTCGTATCTCAAGGGACCAATTATGAGGCCCAGAACTCCAGAAGAGAAAGCCATCAACGAAGAGCAAAGAGCGTTGAACAGAAGGTTACTGGAGTTGAAGATCAAGGAACAGAAGGCCAACGAGTTGTTAGAGTTGTACCATGCGTCCGCCAACTTCATCACCACCGAAGAAGAGTTGGAGGAGGCTGTCAGAGAAGCATTTGAGGTGAAGGTTGGTCAGTTCGAGAGCAACGAGAGATTAGTGGAGGACAAGCTCTTCGGGTACAGCAATGCATACGCCAACTCGAAGATCAACGAGAGAATGATCAAGGATGCTGCATTTGGTGAGATTGATGGCCAGCCCGGTCTTGAGACAGTAAAGGATACATTGAGCGGAGAGAACGAGAAGCTTCGGAGAGATGCCCAAGCGGAGCTCAACAAGGATGCGTGAACATGTAAATAGATTGTCAACAAGCGCTAGTACGATGACGATGGTCCTGATGAGTAGTTCAACACACATAAGCGAAATCAAGGATCAACGAAACCAAGGAAATCATGATTTTGCAACCACTTTATGTCCATGACCTGCACATTACCCGCCTACCGAGTCTCTGCTTAAACAGAGCCATTCACACCCCTACTGTCAAAACTGAAGCATGTCTGGTTCTTTAAAACCACCGCCAAAGCGGATCACATCGTACCAACACTACTTCAAGAAAGTGTTTGAGAAGCGATTGCGCTACTGGAACAAGATTGCGTTTCTTTTGGCCCTAGGGGCAAGCTTCATTTTGGCATTTCCTTACATGAGCATCTGGAGAAACCTAGCCTACACCTTCACCTTCAGAGGGCTCCTTTTGTACTTGGCCTTGTTTCTCGTAAAGCTTTGCCGAAACTCTAATGCGACTGTTGAATACAGCAAAAGCAAAACTTTGGCGCAGCAGATTGTCCGCAGCGTATTCACCCGTCGCTATGTCACCAGCTTGCTCTTTTACTTGGGCTCCTCGTACATGATCTACGGCTTGTTCATGTTGCAATTGCCCTTGAGGTCGCAGTATAGCATTGTTGCCAAAGAGTTCCGGAGAAGGCCGGCAATCAACGACGAGTGGGTGTATTTCTGGTTTCATGCTTATTATGTTGCCTTGATGTATACGGTGCAGCACATTGTGTTTCAAAGAAACCGACTTCAGTTCAGGTACGGCGTGAACCATATTAGACCGGACAGTGTGTTGTTCACGAAGTTCCCTTCGCTTTTGGGGCACGCTGTTTTGTTTAATACCGTCACTTTGGTGAGCTCTCCAGTAGTGTACTGGGTGATCAGGTCCACTATCTACAAGATCAATTGGTTATTTTTCACGATTCTCTCGTTGGACCTGACGATTCCAAGGTTCCACATTGGCTTCAGGACTTTGTTCAACATCTCGTTTGTGTCGTTTTTTGTGTTTTTGCTCTGGGAAATCGTCAATCATGTCTACGATACCTACGCCACCATTGGCTGCTTGGACGGGAAGAAGCCCATAAGCAGTTATAGTGCCGACCCTATCAGCACGATCTTGTCATGTTTACGTGATGTGGAGCCTGAGAACCAAATAAGCAGGTTGACGGCGTTCCAGGAATTGGCCTATTTGGCCACTACCGACGATCCAGAAGGGGTCAAAAGACGTAAAGCTATCTATAATGCTCACTCGGTAGCAGGATTTGTGTGGCCAGCAATTCTTGATGAGTGTGCATTGGTGATCAAAGAAACGTCTTCAAGGGTCAACTATCGTTCTGAATCTGATATGAAGGCACTTCGAGGCTCCCAAGAAAGCACCAAAACTGAAGAGCCCCTCACCGAAAATAAGGATTCCTTCTTATTTGGCAACTCATTCAATACAACATCAGACACCACTCAGCCGCTTTTTGATGCTTCCTCTAGCCCTCTTAAGAGGTATGAGGAGGTAGCTCCTTCAAAGCCATCATTTTACACTCGCATGGAGAAGAGTCCATTCGGAAAAATGATCATCGATAATGTTCTTAAACCAGCACACAAATACTTGTCCGTCTATCTCAACCCACAAGAGTCCAGATCGAAACCCAAGGGCTTCACGAACAAGGTGGCTCTTCTTCAACAATACTACACTGAATATAGAAATGAGGTTCTTGATTCTAGTATTGGTGTCTTATTCAGAATCACTCTCAAAAGAGATACAGAGTCTAGGGTGGTGAATCCTGTCAACTACGGGAATGCTGTCATTGCCTTGGCCGGGATTTTGATGCATGCTGTGGAAGAAGATCGAAACAACACCGTCACAGGAGCCCATATAAGTGAGGTGTTGAACCTCCTAGAAAGGCCAATAAGAGCATGTGCTAATTACACGGACATTTTGCCTGCTTCAGTGTACCTCACGAAGGAGCAAAGAGAGAATGAGCACGCTACCAGGCAGCATCTAATTGCACTATTGCATGACTTGACAATCCAGCAGTTTTTCCATCTTTGTGTTAAATACAATCACAAGCTCAACGACTTGCTGTTGTCATCCAGAGCTTTTAAACTCGCCAAGTGGGTTATTGACGCATCCATCGCTCAGCAACAAAAAGAGAGAAATCCTTCCGACTTGTATTACTAAACAGCAACCTTTAATATATATCTTACCTGTGATCTTTTACCGTGAATCATGTGTAAGTTTTTGTGTCAAGAAAAAATGACAAAGAACTCAAACAGGTGAGCCGTCATTGTTGTCATTTCCGCGTTGACCGGGCATTTTGTCTAGGAGAACAGGCTTCAAAACCTCTTCATCGAACTTCGTAAACCATTTCGCATGCTCCTCTGCACTCAAGAAAGCCCCCAATATACCATTGTTTACTTGAGCGGCAGATGAAGAGTTCGCTCCAGGCAAGTTGTTGGAGGTCGTCAACATGTCGTCGACATCACTTCCATTCAACTCATCATCATCGTTGGCTAGGTCAGGCTGTGAATTATTCCTTGAGTTCAGTAGACTGGAGTTCTTTATGTACGGAAGACTCGTGTTGCTGGTATTTCTGAAGTTGGTGCTTGAATTGCCGTTAGCGTAAGGATTGTTTTCGTATCTTCGACTACCCATGATGTTAACACTTGGGGTAGATTCAAGAGCAACTCTAGGTGCTTCAATGTCAAACTCATCGTCAGAGTCATTCTCTTCCACACAACCAACTTTAATACCTAGTATTTCAAGCATAGAAGCTGTGGTGCCTCCAAAAAAGATGACGGTGAGTACGACAACAACCAACACCGTTGCTAGAAGAGTCCACTTGGCTTCACCTTGGATACCTAAAGCCAAGGCAACACCAACCGCACCTCTTAATCCGGCCCAGAATATCATCATTTGATACAGATGGCTTATATCTTCTGGTTGAGACTGGGAAGAGATGCCACCAGACATGACGGTGTTTCTGCTAAATCTTTCGAATCTCGAACGATAAAGGAAGTTCAAGAGCCTAGAGAGAGGGAACACAGCACACCAACGGGCGATACAGATGGAAATAAAAGTGACAATAATCAATAATGGCTTGAATACCAACTCAACCTCAGTGAACAAGGACAAACCCAAGTAGATAAAGATAAAGTTTTCCGATAGCTGAGCAAGAAACTGAAAGATATATTTTGTGGCGATTTGTGTTCGTCTGGACATGTTGAAGTAAGCATAGTGCTTCAAGGTGATGCCGCAGAAAAGCAAAGAGACAATTCCAGACATGTGGGCACCATTGGAAAAGAAGTATGATTGGTAGGCGAAGAGCAAAACTAAACAAGTTTCGATTTGCGGATAGCGCCTGATGTGCGAGTGTTTCAAGATCAAGGCCACAATGATACCAATTGCAATGCCGATAAAAGTGGAAATCGTGAAGGTCATTAAGAATAATGCCACACCTTCAAAGAAGGAGGAGAAGGTGACTTTTTTGCCGTGGAACTTGGCGCATGTTTCGAACATGACAATGGAAATAGCATCATTCAAGAGCGACTCTCCAAAAATGATCGTGTAAAGCTTTGGGTCCACCTTATAGGCATTGAAGATGGACAAGATGGTGACTGGATCGGTGGCAGACAAGGTAGCACCGACAGCCAAAGTATCAACAAACTCGAGCTTGACGCCATCAACGCCCAATGCCGTCCAGATGTACAAGATCACGCCAAGGACCAAGGCGGATATAAACGTTCCCGGTATGGCAAAGGTCAAGATGGAGCCGATGTTTCTGAAAAAATTGGCCTGATGTAGCTCATAACCCGAATTCAAAATGATAGGCGGTAACAAAATATTGAAAAAGTAGCCCGACTTGAACTTCACTGCGTCTTGGATGTAATGGCCAGGGGCCACTCGAATAATCAACCCCACAACCATTCCGTAAAATATAGACAACACCGTCTCGTGAATTGCCTTGATGCGGCGTTGCTGTAGATAGTATGACGACCACAACGCCAGACATAGGAGGAATAGAAGAATGAAAAGAGCCCACGAAGAGAACATCTCCTCGGTAACGGGGTCAGCGTCCTCCTCGGGATCGGGAGTGGTCACATCGGGTAGGTCGTCTTCGTCTGATACGGCACGCTTGAGAAGATATCCAATGCCCTTAAGAGCGGCTTGCTTAGCAACGACGGCGGTGACATTTGCAAGCATCAGGCAGTTTCTGGAGATGGATTGATAGCAGGTAGTACTTATCGTGATAATGAGCGTGTCAAACGGATGCTTGTGGTGTGCAGGAACGGTTGCAAAAAGGTGTCAAAAGGGGAAAAGTGGAGGGCAGTGGAGGAATGGCTACAAGAGAGATGATTTTTGAGATGGTTGGTGATTTGAAATGAGGATGCTGATTGGGGGTGTTTTCGAAATTGTGGGAGATGTGGGCATCATGGTGCGTCAGAGGTTGAGTGAGGAACACATCAAGCAGAATCCCGAAAAGTCAATTGGGCTGTGGACAAAGAATAGTATACTAGGTGAAGGCTTCTTTCTGGAGAGAAACTTCAGAAATTTTGACTCTGAATGCACTTTGGTTGGGAGCGGGTGCTCGGGATCGAGGAAACAGTATAGTACATATGCTGAAGGACATTAGAAGAGTGGCATTCATGGATTCATGCTTTGGAAATTATCAGCGTTATGGTACTCTACTAAATTCATATATTATGCTCTACTTCCTGTTTAGGAACACTTGGTGTCCTTTGTTGATGATTGGAGGCCGTCATTTCAATGACTTATTCTTGAATCATATAGGTGGTTTAAACTTTACAGGAGGGCTCGATGTCCTTGTTCGGCTTATACTTAATCAAAAGACAAGTTAAAAAGAAATAATGAAATTCAACTCTCTCACTTTCTTGCAATTATTTGCCATTGGATGCACCGGGAGTATCACTGAGAAGCTGCACCTTCGAAGCAAGGATGGCTTCATATTTTGGTGAGACAACAGCGAAGAATGAACCACTTCAGCCTCTGCTAGCCCTCTCTTCCATGTGCATCACTAGAGAGGATTAAATGGCCACAAAGACCTTAAGACTCACATACTTGTAGAGAGCACCCAGCGATGTGCTCAATCAAGACGTGATCGAGGGAAATAATAATCCCTGAAAAAAAAAAGAAGAAAAAAAAAAAAAGAAAAAAAAAAACTCAACGTGCTACAATAGCCCCATAAATTTGCAACATCGTAAAATTCAGCTCACAAAAGTGGCACCTGCCAATTGCGGCGACCCAAGTGCCAAAACCGTTTGACCCATCCACTTAGCCCCCCAGCCTCGAAAGGCTAAACCCTACCAAGCCAACAAAGCTTATCTTTACGACCCAAGCCACGGTCACAGCAATCACACGAACACAAGTCTGAGCGGTCATTTTGCCCGAGACTCTTGTCTCGCCCGGACCTGCTCTCCCGCTCTACTTCAGTATGTACATGTTACATGTTTTTACGGGCTTTTATGGGCTACGGAAATCTACAAGATCGAGAATAGTTCTTTGCAAAAAGATTGCAATTTTCAATCTCAGCATGACTCAAAAAACGCTATATTGCACTTTTGGAAATTTTGTCTCTTCAGTCGGTGGTGCAAAAATAGCCTCTGCCAGCCGCATCCTCAGTGACACCTCCACTTGACAGCGCACTGACACATATTGCTCAGCAGCAAGCTTAGGCACCAGACAAAAACGCAGTGACAGTGCCAATGCACGATGAATTGGTCAGATTTTGAGTTTTGGCTGAAATTTGTAGAATTCTCTTGAACATTTTTGGTGTCCGCTAACAAAAAAAAATTAGAGAGAAAAGGGACTAAGTTTTTGGAGGCGGCCAGCGTTGGTTGGTTTTGCTGGCTGCTAAATCCAGCGCGGGCCAGGCGTAATCCAGCAGAAGTGGCAGAGGCACTGAAGTAGAAGAACAAAAGAACGGAGTCAACAAACAAAAAAAAAGATAGTGAAATTGACTTCACGAGAATCACATTTACTGTCTCTCATTTTTGGTGACTCTCTCATATATATATATATATATATATATTTTAATCACTTTCCATTTTGTCTGACCACACGGGCGCTGCTGCCAGGGGAATTCGCGGCACCCTTTCTGTTCCTGTGGTTCCTCGTGGTTCCTTTTTCGCTGTCTTTTTTTGGGTCTCCCAGCGCCGACCTGCATGTACCGCGTGCTTCGCCTGGCTTGCATCGCAAAACAAACGGGTAAAAAAAGCCTATCCAGAAAGAAAAAAAACTCCTTATCCAACTACTTTTTCTCTGTCCTAAAAGCTTAAAGTTTAATAGCGGTGTCTAAGTTTAGTCTGCGACCAACTAACCGCCTGCTCCCTTCACTTCTCCCTACTTAGTCCCACGCCGTTCCTTGGCTTCTTGTCTTTCGCTTTCTTCCCCTTCACTTCACCAAGTTCCACTCAACTGCTACTTTCCATGCTTAGCGTGAACCATTCGGTGGAGGATATCCACAGGTACCCGTACCCACAACGGACGTCCCAGATGAACCCCAACATGTCCACAACCAACATCTTCCAGTTGAACCAGCCGAAGGCGCTCCGCAACCCGCTATCAGCTTATCAGCAGATCACGCCGCCCTCGTCCAATTCTTCTACTCCCGTGGCCGAACGCAGAGAAGGCTTCAGTTTCAGTCTTTCCGCCAACGCTTCTACTTCGAGTCTTGACTTAAAGGCTGCTGGGGAAAAGGCTGCTGCTGGCTGGACCTCGTGGCTCCCGGAGGTTGACTTGAAAGTGGTGTCCTTGTGCACCTTGTGGTACGGCTTCAGTATAGTGTCAAACAACTCTACAAAGGCCATTTTGTCGAGGTTCTCGTATCCTGTGAGCTTGACCCAGTTCCAGTTCGTGTTGAACGCCTTGCTTTGCATCTCGCTTTTCGCTGCTCTTTCGCAGAAGCCCTCGTGGGCCTCTCACTTCCCCAAGGCGTCCATTCCAAACTTGCATGCTCTTGACTGCTCCGTGGTCAAGTTCCTTACTCCTAACGCATTCATCATCTCCACAACCTTGCCCATGGGCATTTTCCAGTTCTTGGGCCACATCACAAGCCACAAGGCCACCTCCATGATTCCGGTGTCTTTGGTGCACACCATCAAATCCTTGTCGCCCATCTCCACTGTGTTGATATACAGGGCTTTTCTCAGAACGAGATTCAAAACTGTTACCTATGTGACGCTCATCCCGTTGATTCTCGGGATAATGCTCACATGTTACAAGCCCAAGAACTTGAACACTGCCCCGGGCTATTTTTCCGGCTTGTTTTACGCTTTCATTTCGATGTTGATCTTCGTCTTGCAAAATATCTTTGCCAAGAAGAGATTGACTGTCAAGAGCCTGGAAGAAACTTCTTCGCTCCCGTCATATAAGGCTGGCGAGGAGAAAAAGCTCGATAAGTTGACTATTTTGCTTTTCTGCTCCGTCATTGGTTTTCTTTTCACGATGCCCATCTACATTATTTCCGAGTTTCACAACGACGTGTTTTCTCTCGGCCAATTGACACTTCCCCTTGTGTCGTTGGTTGTGTTGAACGGCGTCTCTCACTTCTTACAATCGCTTCTTGCATTCCAGCTTCTTGGGACGATCTCCCCTATTAATTACTCCATTGCCAACATCATGAAGAGAATTGTTGTGATAATGTTTGCATTTCTTTGGGAGGGATCTTTTAGCTTTGTTGGATACCAGAGCTACGGCGTCTTACTAACGATCGCCGGGTTGTACTGCTACGATAAGTGGGGCATGACTCACAAGCAGTAGAAGCTAATTGCATACTAATATTAAGTACTAGTAATAATAACTTGCATTTGAATATGTGGGAAAACTCTATGAACCTTTCGAATCTCTTCTTTTAATGACCACCGTCCGCATTCAACATCTTCTTGAAAATGTCACCAAAGGCAACCATAAACACGGTCTGCCAGACTCCCAAACCAATTCTTGGGGCCACACCTCTGTACAAGCCCTTGATACCGTTGTTGGAGTAGATGTACTTGGCAGTAGAGAACACACCCAAGTTCTTTGGTCTGTTGGGGTCGTTTGTCTTGGATTGCATCTCCACTCTGATCACCTCAATTGGCTGGTTCCAAGCAGACAAACCACCACCCAACGTCGAGGCGGCGATCTTCTCCACGGCACTCAACTTGTCGTCCTTACCCTTACCGGTGAGAGACCTGATACCCTCCTCGGCCAATCTCGAAAGACCAAATCTCGAACCCCAATTGGTCATCTGTCTGATAGCCACAGCATTGACACCCTTGTTGATCCCTCTGATGCCTTCCTTCTTATAGATATCTCTGAACACTTGGAAAGTGGTCTGCTGAGGAGCACCAGCCACAGCCGCCTGCTTCGACCTGGTGATCTCCACAGTCTTCATACACGTGCAGAAACCCATAGTAAGGTATGCCTGGGCCACACCACCCGTGATACCACCGCCCATGCCACTGACAAACGAATTGAGCCCAAGGGTTCTGAACCTGTACTCAGCTTCGGCAGAAACAAACAACAACACGGCACCTTTGGTTGAGGCTTCAATCCACGCCCATGGGATCAAGCCCTGATAGAAGCCCTTGAGCCCACCACGAGACCAAACCACTTTGGTCGCCTGAAGAAGGGAGAGGTTTCTGTTAGCAGCCATGGTGGTCTTGACCACTTCCAAAGGTTGGCCCAAGGTCGTGGCCTCAGCCATGTTCAAGGCGGCGCCCAAGAGGATGTTGGAGAAGTTGATTGGTTTCTTCTTGATTTCTTCAGGCATATTTTGGGAAAAAGGTGGTTGAAAAATTTGACGTTGTTGATGCCAGCCTTATCGGACTGTTGGAGTACATATAGCAGGGAAAAAAATGGTGGGGACTCGCCCGGCGAATCCCGTGCGCCCGGGAATTACAGGGATCGAGGTCGCCTTGGTAGTTGCCTGGGGGTGAGTCACAGAGAAGTCAAACAGAAGAGTTGGAGATTTGAGTGGACGGTAAGCCGAATTGGGGATTGGAATTTGGGGAGCTTTTCAGGTTTGCGGTGGGAAGGGGAAGTGAAGTCAGAGGAGTCAGCTTGGCAACGAAGTCAATATGTGCCTGTGATAGTGCTCATAGAAATGGCTGCGAAAAGCAGTCCAGTCAGACGGAGTGGTGATCGAAGAATTCCGGGCAATGAGTGCGTGCTAAGGAGATGAGGTAATTATGATCTCATTTGAGTAGCTCTGACTGGTCAATTGAGGGTTTTGATTGTACGTTGGGAAATCAGTTGCCTGGAGAGGGCAGTGGGGATTATCCGCAAAATAAGTCACCGACCCAGACCAATTTGCACTAATCAACCAGCAGAACTAAGGTGTATACATTGAAACGTATACAAATTGCAATTAGTTCATCTTATTAGAGCATCCCTTGGGAGCATTTGGGCCCCTGCTCAACCTGATTTTCTCAGATCCATGCCGCTCAGGTTAATGCATGCTAAATGAGGACAACTGGAAACTTCTATACAGTGAGTTTCTGGAAACTTGCCTCGATCTCGGAAATCCTCTGCCTTTTGACGAAAGCGTCACCCCTGTCTAAAGTGCATCCCCGTCATCTGTCCCCTCAGCCGTGTGGTTTCCCAATTTGGATAATCCATGTCGCCAGGCATGTCCAGGAACACATAGTTGACGAGAATGAGAGTGACGGAGCGAGAGTTGACGAGAGCTAAAGCTGAGGAGAATTGATAGAAATCGGCAAGAACTATATAGTTAGTGTGATTTTTTCGCTGGTAGCCAGCCACTTTATTCGCCAGCTTTGGCAGAAAGAGAATTGTAACTCAGTTGATGCTACTATAGTGCAACAAGGAATGTGGAGTGAATTTGCGATTGCAGGCCAGTTGAAATATTTGATAGGGAGACCCCTCTCTTAACTCCAGCGCTGTCTCCGGTGGCACCATAGATCAAGCAGGTGCCATAATAACTTCAGAATGAAGGCAGGCTCAAGCTTATTGTGAGACTCTACAAAAGCGCTTAATCAGATATCAGCTGTTTGAGTAGCTTGCATTTATCTCTGTTGGCTGCCCCCACGCCACCCCCCACAGACATTCCCTCAAGAAACAATAAAAAAACAATGGTTTTTTACGTCATAACAAAACTACAACAATTTCCTGTTGAGAATATCCTTGCTGTAAAATCAGGCACATCTAGAGCTGGCTTAGTGAGATCTTGTTGACCATAAAAGCAGTGCTGGGAGAGTGGTTGCAAAATAAGGCAATTCTACTTGGTACGCCGCCCGACCTGCATACAGCCCCAGCCCGGGCAGCGAGCTTTACAGCGAGCTTTTCCATCATGGCACCACCGCGCTTGATCGATTTGATACGCTGAAACGGGCAGCGAAAAAAATTTGGTGTAGGTCTCCAAAAAAGTAAAAAAACTTGGACAAAATACCGCACACTAAAAAAAGTACACATATCAGCTACCCAACACTAAGAAAGAATGAAAACAGAAACCGCTGAAAATCAAAAGCACCCATTTATTCGTCAACGCCTAGAATTGAAGAATACCCCCTTTTCTTGCTCAGGAAAAAAAGCTTCTCTAAGCCCTCGGCTGTCTCCTCTTCGTTCCCTTCAGCCGTGGCTTTTTCAGTCTCCTTTCTTTCTTTTCGCCCGATTTCACACCTCTTTGCACGTTTCTCACATTGGCTGCGAATCTGCCTTCCAGTGCTCCTCTGCTTTTGGCTCAGCTTATTTCCTGAAATGGGCATTGGCTCGAGCACAAATGGAGAAACGAAGCGTTCTTATCAAAGACCCGAGCTCTACTATGTACTCTCTCGTTGTTCATTTCTTTTTTTTTGTTCATTTTATTCTTTTTTTTGTTCTTTCCCTTTTCACCACTTCTCCTCGTCTCCCCTGGACCAACGGTTTTCGAGCGTTTCTTTTTCTCACTATATTAGTACTCGTTTCGCATCCATCCACTTTTTCTTCTCCCACAACCTTTTCCACCCTTCTCTCATGTCCAGCACTTTAGCGTCGGCCTCAGGCTCTAGCTTCAACTCTGGCGCCGCCTCCTCCATCAAGAAGGATGGCAACGTGGCGTCTTTTTCCTCCAAGGCCACCGCCATCGACACTTATGGCAACACCTTCGAGGCCCCCGACTACTCCATCAAGGATATTCTTAGAGCCACTCCTGCCCACTGCTACGAGAGAAGAACCGCCGAATCTCTCTGGTACGTGTTCAGAGACATTGCTTGCATGGTGTTTTTCGGGTACGTGGCCCAGAACTACATCTGCTTGTTGCCTCACCCAGCGCTTCGTTTTGCTGCGTGGGCTGCTTACACGTATGTCCAGGGTCTTTTTGGTACCGGTCTTTGGGTGTTGGCCCACGAGTGTGGCCATGGGGCGTTTTCTGACCACACCTGGGTCAATGACACCGTGGGCTGGATCTTGCACTCGTACTGGTTTGTGCCTTACTTCTCCTGGAAGTTTTCCCACGGCAAGCACCACAAGGCCACGGGCCACATGGACAGAGACATGGTGTTCGTGCCCCACACTAAAGAGTCGTTCATGAAGAAGCACCACGCCCACTCCTTGGAAGAGATCGCCAGCGACTCGCCTCTTTACTCGTTGGGCCACTTGCTTGGCCAGCAGTTGGGCGGCTGGATCATGTACCTCTTCACCAACGTCACCGGCCAGAAGGTCGCTGACTCTGCTTGGGGCATGAACCACTTCAACCCCAACTCGGCCATTTTTGAGAAGAGGGACTACTGGTACATTGTCATGAGTGACATTGGTGTCTTGACCCAGGCGCTTGTTGTCTACACATGGTACAAGCACTTTGGTGCGTTCAACGTGCTCATGCACTGGGCCATTCCTTACATCTACGTGAACCACTGGTTGGTGTTCATTACGTTTCTTCAGCACTCGGACCCCAAGATGCCCCACTACGAAGCCCACCAATGGAACTTCGCCAGGGGCGCTGCTGCCACCATCGACAGAGAATTTGGTTTTGTTGGAAAGCACATTTTCCACGACATCATCGAGACCCACGTGTTGCACCACTACTGCTCGAGAATTCCCTTTTACAATGCCCGTGAAGCCTCCGAGGCCATCAAGAAGGTGATGGGCCACCACTACCAGCACTCTGACGAGAGCATGTGGGTATCGTTGTGGAAGTCGGCCAGACAGTGCCAGTTTGTCGAGGGCGACAACGGTGTGTTGATGTACAGAAACGTGAATGGGTTTGGCGTTGACCCAAAGAAGAAGAGCTAGATGTGTTAATAGAGTTGCTAGACAGAGAGAGCAATACACTATCGTTTTGCTTTGAACATTTACTCTATAAAGGGTATCCATGTACGTGTACGTCGGCTGTAGGCACGGTACCTTTCACCAAAGAAGGACTCAAGAAACTGTTCTTCGTACTCTATACGTGCCTGAAAGAAGCCTTGAAGCTTGTATGTTCCCACTACCAAGGTGAAAGCATTCTGAAGCAAGATCTGGCACCCTACAAACCACCAGAAGAAGCCAAAGTAGCTCGGGTGTCTTGAAAAACTGTATATGCCGTGCTCCACAAGAACATGTTTCTGGGACCGTTCCTTTTGGACATAGTGGTGGAAGGATGTGCCTGCTGTGTACATTGCCAACGTTCGGCAGAACTGACTTGCTAGCATTATCGCCAACCCAGCCCAAAATGAAATGTAGTGATATTTCCAGTGTTTATGCAAAAAGTATGATTCCGCCAATGACGCCACGTGCACAGCGTGAAGCTCCAAATCGTTCATGATGAACGAGTCGTCGTCAATGGACCCCGTGTTATACACGGCTGTGGTGAGAAACTCTAGCATGTAGAATCCACTCACGGCCATGGCATAGATCGATGCTCTGGCGACAAAGGACTGCAAAGACGAGCTGAAAGCCAAAACCACGCATGCTGCAGTGATTGCCGCCCCTAGTATGAAAGCTTTAAGCACCACAACATGGAGACGAACCTTCTTTGGGTCGTAACTGGCGTAGTCCATGTGGTAGAGATGTTATCACCTGGAGGCTTGATTGTTTGGTGCGCGCCGTACACGCCTTGACAGATTCCAGAAGAACCCTGGAAAGGAGAAGTGGGGAGAGGGTTGATTTGGGTTATACAACTTTTCTGAGTGTGATGTAAGAGAAAGTCGTTTTCGCTTATGTGAAACAAAGGTGCTGGAAGCGTTTCATTTGCTTTCAGTTTGTATCATGGGCGGCATTGTTTTCGCAGGCTATTCGTCACAATAACGATTGCAAAACAGTATCAGTCCGTTGATTGACTATTGTGGGTTTCGGTAAATTGCGACCGTAGGTTGATTTGAAAGTCAGCGATAGATATTCTCTGAGTAATTTGTCAAACTTATCATTTTTTCAATGACAACCTTGGAGATAGTTGACGGTAGAAGTCGTTGGGGAACTGTTTTTTAATGTATAGCAGATCTCCGTAATTTAACTAAGAGGCTTTTCATAAGGAGTTGATCGTAAACGTTATGATCTATATCATGTTCCCTATATGGAACTGCCAATGACACGTTCATCTGTGTCTTCATAGGCGAGGCAAAAAAATGTCATGCTATACGAGAGCGTCACAGACTTGCCAATAATTTCCGAAGCAAGCTCCACCCTTATTTGCATCAAATCCTCATCTGAGCAGACAAATCCTCGATGTGTTGATGGTGTTGGTGGGTCGGACCTGCACAGGTCTGTAAGCTCTTATCTACTAGTGCTAGAACATCGAGTACCACTCGCAGCAAATTATACAACATATAAAGACCACAAAATCCCATGTCGCTGTCTTCTAGAAAAAAGCTTCTTTTGATGGGCCGCTCTGGCTCGGGCAAGTCGTCGATGCGCTCGATCATCTTCTCCAACTACTCAGCGTTCGATACCAGGCGCTTGGGCGCCACCATAGACGTGGAACACTCCCATTTAAGGTTTCTCGGGAACATGACGCTCAATCTTTGGGACTGTGGTGGTCAAGATGTGTTCATGGATAACTACTTCACCACTCAAAAGGACCACATCTTCAAGATGGTGCAAGTGCTTATTCATGTGTTTGACGTGGAGTCCAAGTCCATCAATAAGGATATAGACATATTTGTCAAGTCGCTCACGAATTTGCAGAAGTTCAGTCCTGATGCCAAGATTTTCGTCTTGCTACACAAGATGGATTTGGTGCAAATCGACAAAAGAGAGGAGTTGTTCGTGATCATGATGGATAAGCTTCAGAAGATCTCGAACCCATACCAGTTCAAGTTGGTCGGGTTCCCGACATCTATCTGGGATGAGTCCTTGTACAAAGCATGGTCGCTGATTGTGTGCTCGTTGATCCCCAACATGAATCTTTTCAACAGCAACTTGTTGCGCTTTAATGAGGTTTTGGATGCCGAGGAGATCATCCTATTTGAAAAGACGACGTTCTTGGTCATTTCTTCCACGGCATCCATACAGCGGCAACAGAACGGCCTGTCTGGCGTGATCAACGGGTCAGTAGAGTCATTAGACCCAAAGCGGTTTGAGAAAATCTCCAACATCATCAAAACCTACAAGCAGTCCATCACAAAGTTGAGAACAAGCTTCAACAATTTAATTATTCGCGGCTCCAACGGCACGAGCTTCTACGTGGATATTCTCACGGATAATCTCTTCATCATGATTGTGCTCAAGGACAAGAGTGCAGATGACAACTACGTGAATGCACGGGAAGACCTTGTCATATTAGAAAACATCAAGGCTGCTCGCCGCTGGTTTGAGAAGATTGAGAACGCCAAGTGATCAGGCTTCCTTGGTTGAAGTGGTAATATTGTCGTGACTTTAATTGAAGGAAATGCTGGTGGCCGGGCGTAGTACATCCCTCTACCATGGCAGGGAAAATCAGCCCTTGTGTCTCTCAAGAACACCAAAGCTAGAGTTATGCCGTAAACTGGGACACTAGAGTTTCAGAAATACTGGGACTAAGGGATCAAGTAATCAACCTTACCTTTAAGTCTTGCCTATATGGATTTTTACAAGTACAGCAAAAATCTCTCCAGGACGAGATGGTCATCTAATCAAATACCCTCAGAAACCTATCTAGATGTATAATATACCTGTTTAGGGACGTGTGGCGAAGAGGTGTCACTCTCATATTGCTCACTCTCGTGTCTCGTTTAGCGCCCCATGTTGAGGATAAGGAGCGCGACTGCCAACTCGAGATAGTTTCGCAAATATTCTCAACACTCATCTCGCGTTGGCAGCTACTACTCCTATAATTGGAATTCTGAAACGGAAAGAGGAGTCCTTTGACAGCTGAATTTACCTGACTGAGCCATTATTTCTGTTCTTTTAGTTGCGTTCACGTTCGCTTACAACCCACATTTTGCTCGTCGTATTAAGAAAACCATGGGAAAACTTCTTCAGTTGTTAGCACACCCCACAGAGCTCAAGGCCGTAGTGCAACTCAAAGTGTTCAAGGAATCAGCTTTTCCTCACGATCTCTCTGAGGCGCCCAAATCATTGGTGAGATGTTACGAACTTTTGGACCACACATCTCGTTCATTTGCAGCAGTAATCAAGGAGTTGCATCCCGAATTGAGAAACTCTACCATGATTTTCTACCTTGTCTTGAGAGCATTGGACACCGTCGAGGACGACATGACCATCGATCCGCTGGTAAAGGTGCCCTTGTTGAGGAGTTTCCATGAGAAGCTTAATACCAAAGATTGGACGTTTACGGGAAGCGGGCCCAACGAGAAGGACAGAGCAGTGTTGGTGGAGTTTGACACAATTCTAACCGAGTACCACAAGTTGAAGCCCGAGCACCAGGACATTGTCAAGAAGATCACGAGGAAAATGGGCAACGGAATGGCGGACTACATTGTCGACGAGAACTTCAACACCAACGGTGTTGCCACCATTGCCGACTTTGACTTGTATTGTCATTACGTAGCTGGATTGGTGGGTGAAGGTTTGTCTGACTTGATGGTGTTGGCTGGTTTTGCCGACTCACAGGTGCAGGCGGACGACTATCAATTGTCCGAGAGCATGGGGTTGTTTTTACAAAAAACGAACATTATCAGAGACTATCACGAAGACTTGGAAGACGGCCGTTCCTTCTATCCGCGTGAGGTGTGGTCCAAGTACACGGATGCATTGCCTAACTTCAACAAGGTGGCCGAAGAAAAAGAGAAAGGTGTCCACTGTATCAACGAATTGGTGTTGAACGCCTTAGGCCACGTCACAGACGTTTTGACATACTTATCGTTAATCACAGAATCCACCAGTTTTAACTTTTGTGCTATTCCACAAGTGATGGCGGTCGCCACGTTGGCCGAAATCTACAACAACAAGGAAGTGTTGGAGAAGAACGTCAAGATCAGAAAGGGTACGACGTGCAAACTCATTCTCAACTCAAGAACGCTTCCCGACGTGGTGAAGATCTTCAGACACTACATGCGGGTCATCAACCACAAGCTGGACGTGAAGGACCCCAACTACCTCAAGATCGGCATCAAGCTCGGTGAGATTGAGCAATTCTGCGAGGAGATGTACCCTAGCCCCGGCGCCATTCCAGCGGGCGTGACCAAGACGCCCAAACCAATTGCTGAAAATATCGTCAGACGCGGCGACTTTGACATGAAGGTGGCCAAGCAGGTGAGCAGCGAGCGGGCCATGTGTGACATGTCGCTTGTGGCGCTTCTCGTGGCGGTGGTGAGCTTTGTGCGGTGGGTGGCTGCCTAGAAAGACCAACTCTTCCTCGGCTACGAAGCATGGTTGCAAAATCAGGCACATTGAGGCTCGGCGGCTAATGAACCGTGATGTGTGCCCTGGCGTACAGGATGTAGATAACAATACTTAATCTCACTATAAGCACCGCCCCCAGGGCCCACCACTTCTTCATAAAATCATGTCCCAACACATATCCTTCCCGGTCAAACGTATCTGCTGGTCCCAGTATGAGCACGAGACGCCGATTCTTCTTCAAGAAGCCAACGGTCCGTGTCCTTTAATTGCCCTAGTCAACACGCTTCTCCTACAGAACGATGTCCATAAGTTGGAGGCGGAGCTCAACCCAAAAAGCAACTCCAACAACGTGGACAGCAAGCACATTGAGAGCGTTGCAAAAGTCAGGCTGCTTTTGAATAGAAACTTAGACCTGAGAGTGGCCCTTAGTGAAGTTTTGGCCTGTTTGGGAGACGTTTTGCTTGACATATACAGAGACGATGACTCGAGCGTGGTGAATAAGCTTCTTGAGAGTCTTCCTCTTTTGCACACTGGCTTGAGTGTGGATCCGAACTTGTACGAGGGGGGTTTCGCTCAAGGCGATCTTGGGCAGCAGATGTTTGAAGCGTTTGGCCTAGTGTTCGTGCACGGGTGGCTCTGGGACCCTTCTGAAAACGTGCACGAGGAGCACTTCCGTAAATTGGCCACGTTTGACCGGATTCAGGACTTTTTACTCAATCCTAAGGAGGACCCTGTTGTGAAGGCGGACCTTCACCAATGGCTTGATAGACACAGCACGCAGTTGACTGCTCATGGGTTGAAGGTGTTGGATGCGAGGTTGGAGGCGGGGTCGTTGGCGGTTTTTTTCCGAAACAATCACTTCCTGACCATATATAAGGCTCACGAGCACGACTTCTACCTGCTCATCACAGACTCGTCGCTAGCGTCCAACAAGTGCGTGTGGCAGTCGATCATCTCTGTGCTGGGCAAGGACGACTTGTTCTTCACGGGCGACTTTGTGCCGCTTCTGGAGAACTCAGAGCTGGGTCCGTTCGAGCTGCATGAGGACTTGGAGCTAGTGCGCCAGCTTCAGGAGGAGGAGGATGCTGCCATGGCCCAGAGAATGCAAAAACGGTACGATGATAGGCAACCCAAGACTTTGCCCAAGGAGCTAGAGAAGCCAAAGGAGAAGAAAGGCAAGAGGCTGGAGGTGTGCCAAAGAAGGGCAAACTACTGTGTGTGATTACGTGATGCATCACGAGGCTGCAACCAATGTAGAGACGCTATACATCGCAACGAATGTACATATGGTAATGACTTTATACAGAATTTATGTGATGAGAAATGAAAGGGATGTGGATGAAATAAGGATGAAAATGAGTAGTGATTGCAACATGTGCATTTGCTTATCCTGTGAGGATCGACCATCTCAACCAAAGCTGCTCCATGAGCATTAACACTCAAGAACCGGGAAATGGGCCATTAAAATGATCCAGCCTTTAGTACTTTGTAGAGGGCATAGATTCAAAAATGATCTGCGTCGATGATTATTCATCGTCAATGGCTTCGTCGCTGGCTGCCTCGCTAGGAGCATCGCTTCTAGTAACGCTCTCTTCCCTACTCTCCTCCTTGACTTCGCCGTTGGCGTGAACCTCTCCGTTTTGTTCGGTAGGCTCTTCGGTCTGCTCCTCTTCCTCCTCTTCCTCATCTTCATCCTCGCCTTCGTACTCCATAGGATCATATTCAGAACGAATGTTGTCCTTTCTCTTCAACTCACTGGTGTTGGGCTCTCTGATCTTCAAGCTGATCACGTCCACCGTACTGTCTTTCAAGAAACGATTAATTTCTGTATTGGTAGACGCTCTGTGCTTCTTGAGCTCCACTCTCCCGGAAATAGGGTAGTAGTATGCCGCACGGCGCTTCTTGGATCCAGGCTGTTCAGGTACAAACCTCAACGCTAGCTCCTCGTCGGGTTTGCTGTATCTGTGGTAGACCATATCGTAGTTTTTGTGATGAGCAAACAGGTACTCCTCTAAATCTTCTTCCTCCTCGTCTAACAAGTTCAGGGGCTGTTCTCTCTCTGTGGACTGCAACTTCTCCTTCAAGGACGCCAAAGCCTGCTTATCCTTAGCCTGGTAAAGGCTGACCCACTCACCATCCTCTGATGTGATTGGTTTGTAAAGAGCCGTGGCCAATGAGTCCTTCTGGAGCTCCTCGTCGTAGGCATCTTTTTGAATTCTTTTAGTGCTCTGCAACTCTCTGAACAAGGAGGCAGAACCAGAGAATTTGATGGCTAGGTACTTGATGTCCATCATCGATGTATCTGGAAGAAGAGGCCAAGCAGCCACCGCACGCAAGTTTTTTCTTCTTGGGTGCTTGATCTTCGAAAGATCCTGCAATGTGTCCTGAGCATGGTCGAAGCTCTCCTCTACTGCCGCTAGCTGAGAATCTGGGTCGACTAGATCCTTCTGGTCCTTCTTCTCTGCCAGCGCCTCCTCCTCTGTCTTGTTTGAAGCCTTGTTTTCTGCAATATACTCTGTTCTTCTTAAGAATGAAACACCAGGCTCCGACTTGTTCACACGCCCAATGCCAGCATCTCTCAACAATATTCTGTCCTTTGGATGCAAAGGCACTGTCAGATTTAACGCGTAGATGGCTGCTTCATTGGAGCCGTCCAAGAACCCTTCGTTCTGAAGAAGATTAAGGGGCATACCAAACTCTTCGTCGATCTGGCCAATAAACTGAGTGAAATTCTCTTTTCTGAAAAGTGAGCTTAGAAGCTGCTCGCTTTCTTGTTCGGGCAGCACATGCTCGGTGAGGTTGTACTTGAGAAATTTCGGGTTGAGTGGCGGTGGCGGTAAGTTATTGAGATAGCGGGCCTTGGCTATATAATCTTGCCTGACGGGTTTCTGCTGTTTTGACATGGATGGAGGTTGAAGGAAGATGTTGATAATTTCTCAATTGGTAGTACTTTTCATCGTTGAGCTTGCATACACTCCACAGTCAACAACTTTATCACCAAATGTGAATGGCAAAGGGAAAGGCTTTTGAAAAAGCTTATTTGTAGTTGTCTGCAAATCGTGACAAAACGCTCTTTATTGGTAACATAAACATTCTGAGATAGGATCTCCATGTTTGAAGGCAGTTTGAGTATAAGACAAAAGCTGACCTCTCTATATGATATGGTGTCAGAGAGCTATTACCTTGGGCAGAATGAGAAGTGTATCCATCTAAAATTATGGCGAAAGCATATTAGCCTGTGAAAGCCAAATAGTTGATTACACACGTAAACGGAACCTTTCTGCAAATTACTCCGCCTAACAAGTACTCTCAGCTACACACAGAAGGCTCGTATGTTGTTGATGTCAAAACCCTCTACGTGATGTCTTTCGTATATTTTTCAGCACTTACTGCTTCATAAAAAGTTTTTACTAAGCATGTCACAGGTCATTTGACACTCATTTGGTAGCTGTGAGGATTAGGTTGAAGATCGACCTTCTCTGCTCTGATATTAAGAATTGAACAACTAAGTAATAAGAAAAAAACCCTCCATTCGATAAAAGCTCAGAAT
This sequence comes from Candidozyma auris, assembly GCF_003013715.1. Classification (NCBI taxonomy): domain Eukaryota; kingdom Fungi; phylum Ascomycota; class Pichiomycetes; order Serinales; family Metschnikowiaceae; genus Candidozyma; species Candidozyma auris. Next base: position 663,852 of record NC_072816.1, read on the forward strand.
TCCCTTCTTGTTCAGTGCATCACACAAACTTCAAGAATTGTGAGGCCCGACTCCGAAGCCCGCTCCAGAGCTTTTTCCACGTACTCTCTATGGTTGATCCAGACTTACGGTCGATGTTTGGCAAAAGAAGCCAGAAAACTAACATCACGCTGTACGACGCAATGAAAATAGGCAACACCACGTAGGCGCCCAGTTTTTCTGCAATGAGACCAGTGACAAAGGGAAAAATGGCTCCACCGCTCAGGCCAAATGCTGTCATGATCGTCAAGCTCACCACCTGGATTTTCCTAGGCACCATAAACGAAACGGCTGTGATCATGAGCGGGTACGTGGGGCCAATGAATAGTCCCGCAAACCCAACAAACACACCCACTGCAATGCTGTTGGGAACCACCCACGACACAACTACCATGGCTATGGCAAAGATTGCTAGCAAGAAAACGCTTTTACGAACTCCAATGCTCTTGTGAAGTGGCCTTGTAAGAAGAAGTCTTCCCAACGTCAACCCTGCCCAGAATCCAGACAGCACGTAACCGTAGCTCTGTCCAGCGCCTCGGTAGTCCAAGAGATAGGTAACGATCCAGCCTCCAAGGACAACTTCGGAACCTTCGTAGCAAAATACGAAAAGAGCAATGAGCCATGTTGGGGTATTCTTGAGAGCCAAAACCATGATGCTCTGCCCGCTTTGGTTGTTGCTCTCCTCTTGCCTGTGTTCAACGTGGTCCCATGGCAGCAAATCCTCGTCGGCACCTTTAAAGGCATAGTTCACAGTGACTGAGTTGATCACCATCATTGCTAGCAAAATGAGGTAGAAGAAATGCCATTTCGTGCCGTTTTTCACCATGCTGGTCGCTCCAAGTGGAGCAATTGTGGCGCCAGCGCCGTAGCAGGCATGAAACAAGGCTAGGTACTTGGACTGTTTGTCTAGCTTGGTGAGGAACACATTCGACTGGGCCAAGACAGTGGCAAGACCTATTCCAGCAAAAAAGAACCCCACACAAATCAATGGGAAAGGTCCTCCACTGGCAATGCAAGCGTATGCCACCACAGACAGAAAGATCCCATAAGTAAGAGAACCTCTTTTCCCAAACCAAGGGGTGATTTTATGGGAAAAGCAGGCCACCAAGATGAATCCTACGGCGTTCGACATCCAAATAAGCGAGACCGTGGCGTATCCAATTTTATAGTAAGCTTCCATCGACGGCAATAATGCTCCAGGAGCAGCATCGGAGAAGCCGCCGCAGGCTGCCCAAAAACTCACTGATGCTACCCTCCACAAGTTTCTAGATGGATATTTCAATGTCATGAGAGGCGGAGTTGCTGGAGTTTGTTCATTTGTCTCGACGGAGTTTCTGGTGGCACTCTCCGTGTCGATATTAGTAGCATATGGTGAAGCAATATTGGACAATTCAATTTCAGGCTCCACGGAACGAATGTGGGCCGCCTCCTGCTGTATAATGGACATATTTTGAGTAGTTTCGATAAAGAAGAGGAGTAGTTGTATGCTACGGATGATGTATGACTCAACTCCGACCCGAACAGTGTATTGTTTTTCTGCGAGGCTAACAATGAACCTGCCGTAATTCGAAGTCATACTGGAACTACACCTGGTCGAAATATTGAAACGTTCATATAACATAGATAATACATTTCGGGCTTTTCTGAGGGGTAGGCAGCTAGCAGCGCAGCGCCATTTGCAGCCATTCTCATACTTCGCAAGCATGATTTCCATACATGGAGTACACTGCGTCGACAGAAACCTCACAACGATTCAGGTTCAACTTCAACCTTCATATTGCGTTGGGTCAACGTGGCCCCAGGTCAACACCTCGTGCGAGTCGGGCTTGTTCAAGGCCTCAAGGATGTTGATGTCCAAGTCGATCTTGCCGCTATGAGAAGTGTCGTCCAAAGCATCTGCTGGAGCCTTGACGTCTGGCAACACAGACAAGTTCTCCTTGATTCTCTCCTTCTTGACGGTCTTCACCAACACTATGAAACCCTGGAGGTACGACCACTTCAACAAGATTTCAGCCTTGGGCACCCTGTACTTCTGCTCCAACTCCAAGAGCTCTGGATCTTGCAACTTGATGCCCTGAGTAAGTGGCGAGTACGCCTCGGCCAAGATGTTGTGCGAGGCCAAGTACTCCCTCAACTCCACCTGGGGCAACCATGGGTGCAATTCCAATTGGTCCACAGCAGGAGGCACCACCAAGCCGTCCCAATTGAGAATCTCGTCAATGTGCTTGGCGCCAAAGTTGGACACACCAATGGTGTTGATCTGAAGCACGTCGTTGGCTGGATCAAGCACAAACTCCTGCAACGCCTTCCACGTGCCCAACCTCTTCTCCTTGCTTGTCTTTGGCGAGTGGATCAACACCAAGTCGACGTAGCCAATGTGCTTCTTGACACGGCTGGCAATGCCCTGCACAGCCTTTTTGGTCTCCTCATACCCTTGCTCAGCGTTCCAGATCTTGGTAGTAAACCAGATATCGCCCCTGGTGACTTTTCCGTTGCTGTCCTTGATGAACCTCTCAATTCCACGGGCAGATTGCTCCTCGTTGCCGTAGATGACAGCGCTATCGATGTGGCGATATCCTTGAACCAAGGCCTCGTAGACCAAGTCCTCAGCCTGCTCCTTGGGAACAAGGTACACGCCGAAACCGGCAACGGGGATATGCTGGCCGTTGTTGAGCCTGTAGCGGGTGGCACGGGTCAATTGTCTTGAGGTGACGACGTTAGACATTTTTGGGGGGTTTTAAAGTTTTTGGGATGTAGAAGTGGTTATATACCAAGAGGGTGGTTGCAATCGATTTCTATAGAACGGTGGCGGAAGGTTGCTTCGCACGTGACTTGAAACCACAATGGAGGGTCTCGGGTTTCTCGGATTATCCAAACGTGGTAGGAATGAAGAAACCTTGGGATAGATTGGATTAAATGGGCCCTTTATTTGCTGGTGGTAGCTTTTTTTAGTTAAAATTTCACCCGTTTGCAATTCATGAAGCCTGATTAAATATGCCAGGGTACGGCTTGAAAGGAGGTTCATTCTTGCATGATCTGTATACACGGTCAGATCAGATTCTACTATGCTTGCAATCCGGTCCATTTTTTGAACTTGAATTGCATTGTCAGAAACTGGTGTATGTTTTTTGCCTCGGTATATCGAGGTCACTAAATGCGACAATCGGTCTCCAATTGCAGATAGATAAGACAGTTGGCAATTTCACAAGCTACTCCAGGGGGGTTCACTGGATTCTAATATTGCAAAGTAAGTCGGGAAACTTGTACAAACCTTGTGTGGCATGCACAGATCTGCGCATGTCGCTTCTTTAGATCGAGGTGCTTCCGCTCAAAGCAAAGGATCAGCTGGCCCAATCTCTTGTTCAACATCTTGCCAATGCACTCTATAACTCCAGTTGAAGACCCATTTGTTGCTTCTCATGTGCGGGATAGTTCAAAAATACGGCCACTATATGGGTCATGCATTGTATGTATGGATAGATAAGCGACCCGCACAGTAGACCCCTGTTCTGCAATACCTGCACCGCTTATGCGGTGTACCGACGCAGCTGAGATTTATGCATATTGTTTACCAGAGAAGATATGAGCACCAAAATTGGGACCACTTATCCGCTCAGGAGCGATTTTCACTTTTCAGTCCTGTTTGAATAATCACCAACAAATGACAGCTCTTTCTTGTCAAATGCTTGCCTAAGCAGTGGCAGAGTTAGATCGAATCTAATGAACTCCTTTATTTACGCTGATCTGCTCAGGTTCTGAACGACTTGTTTGCAAATCTCCTAAAAACTAACATAAAAAAGCCAGCTAATAAAACTCTAGGCTACATAAATTATCCTGGTGTTAGTGAAGGTTTGGTGTATAGACTATTCTCCCCATTCTTGTTTTGCCTGAGATAACTGTAGAGACAAATATGCTCAAATCTCACAGAGGAATCCATCAGGTGCAGTGTTACCAAACAAGTATAGATTTGATTTTTTTGGTCGAAGCTTTTCTCCAAAATCAATCTTGACATATGACGTAAGCTTAAATATCCCCAACATCCTATGTCTTGGATGTCATGATTCTTGGCTTTCATGCCTGGCTTCCATTATTGGCTTTAATTCATCCGTTTTAGCTTAACCCACCGCAGATCGAGACCCCGCTTCACTATGGACAAAACCGCTCGTAGACCAAAAGAAGTTCGTTCTTGATCCACCTAGATCCACCGTATTCCCCGCACTAAAGGGGGAATCCCTCGAATAATTCAGTCGGGTTGTCGTTTATCATGGTTGGCTTTCATGCCAATCAGCAACAAAAACCTGATGTTTTGATGTGAAAAGTCTCGACAGTCCGGTGGTCGAGAGGGAAAACTGCGATACATAGTAAGAAGAAATTTGTACAACTAGAGGCAATTTGAATAAGATAAGCGTAAATGCACGTATGCTTCAGGTCTGGTCGTCTATGTGGGGAAGGCATAGGCAGGGTGCTAATTTTCCGGTGCGGCTTGACGATCCATGATGAACTGTCCACACACCACAATAGTGCGTCGACCATTGATCCTGACATGGCACAGGTCTCCCTATCACTATTATTTTGAGGTGTGCTCAATTATTTGTAGATATAGCCCTTGGTTAGATTCCTATTCTATACTTTTTTCTCGATTTCCCCATAGACGAGCGGTGAATTCTCGAAATTCGCATGCGTTTGCCCGCTTTGCAGGTGAAATTGAGGATTTCCCATTGGCATGATTTGGGGGCAGATTCTGGGTACAGTGAAATTAAATTTGGCCATTAATTTACAACAGTGAAATTAGAAATTTGGCCGGTCGCCGAGAGGTGCACTATAAAAGTCAGCTCTTTTTCTCTTTCAAAAGTTTCATATCCAACAATCACTTCACTTATCTTGAAAGTTGTTCTTACATTGGTTATCTTGTTTTATCAATTACGATATGAACCTGAGAAACACTCACGACATTTCAGTTGGTTCGCAGCAACAAAGTGAAAGCGGTGGTGGTGAAGAGGGACCACCAGTCCTTGCATACCATCAAACACCTGAGGAGAAAGAAATCGACAAGTATTTTGCTTTTTCCAATCCATTACTGTCGAATGGCAACACCCTCAGTCTTGAAATTGAATTTGAAGCATGGAAAAAGTATATGATAGGAAAAGAAGCTTCAGTGGACAACCTTAAAAATCTCCTAACGAGGTCTGAACGTATCCCAAAAGGCTACGGGCAAACTCTTGCTAATTTTTTAGCCCTCATAGAATTTTTCGGCGGCTCCATAGGTGATGGCTCTGAAAGTACGGGACCATTTTTCTCCGAATGGCATGCGCTATCGTTGATAAGTGAAGCAAGTCTCTCACCGTCCAGAATAAACTCAGAGCAGTTACCGTATTGGAAACGCCTTTATCAAATCGCTATTGATAAAAAGGATCTTATCTTAAAAAGCTTTAAGAATCTTCTACAAGAGGCCCTTGAGCTCGTTTCGTTTAAGAAAAATTTGAAATATTGTGAATTTTTTCTTTCTGGAACAACGATTTTGAATTCAATTTTTCTTGCAGTTTGGCTTCTGTGTACCTTGGTGAGGCACAATTACTTGGTAAAGGAAGAAATCTCCACTTTCGCAGGTGCTAACAGTACAGAATCATCAGAATTTACAACCACTTTTAAGCTGACAAATTTAACGAGAGCTGATTTGCTTCACGGTATGACGGCAGCGGTTTCAGTGTCAATGCCACTGAGAGAACCTGTTGTGATGAACTTTTTGGACCTGCTCATGTATTTGTCATTAATCCGCATGTTGCTCCATGGAAACAACGTTCTACTGATTATGTGCTCCTCATTGATAAAATTATTGTGCTCTTGCATTGTTGAAAAAGAATACAAGAACGCAAGAAGGGCAAAAAAGAAAGAGTTCATGAGATATCTGGATGTGGTTGAAGCTTTTATCTACAGTCTCTATAAAAAAAGGCCTTCGTGGTATACCTTTACACAGATTCCGTGCATCATTGCTTTCCTACCCGTGCGAAGCAGGAGTTGGGCAAACTTATCAGGATAACATACAAAAAACTGTTGGTGAAGACATTCATCTGTTGAATTGTTACAGCCGCGATATACAGTTTATGTTGAAAGTCGTTGAAAATCCACATTGCACAGTTAGCCACATCCGTGCCTTCTTCGTCTGTATGATCATCAATGATCCATACTATGAGAGTATAGATCACCAGAATGGAGGTTTACTGAAGAGGCTTAAGATTTTGTGGCCTGGTTTGGAGCAACTCGCTCCGTTAAGAATAGAGAAAAAATCCACTACATTAGTGCTCTTACAAAACGCCATTCAGGCAATTGTTGCATTTGTAATCTTTATGTGCTTGTTTTTCTGTTACTTCAAGAATGAGGTGAATATGGAGAACTTCACGATGCAGGCATTTTCTCCTGGCGTCGATGATTTGCTTGGGAGAGTCATCGATCTGTTTTTCTGACCATGCCTGACTGAGGATCTCCATAAGTTTACAGTTATCAAGCGATGCAGCTTAATTTGATTTGATGCTTGGAATTCCAATTTCCTCATTCAAGAGATGTAGATACAGTGTGCAATTGCATCTTATTAGACGGTTTCTTTTTCTTAATTTTTTTTTTTTTTTTTTTTGATTCTTTTCGTTTCCGAGGGTAGTGAATCACGTAGAGTCTGTCTTCAACCTGAACACTTCAATTCAATAGATCCACTTGAGAAGACTTTTGGATGTTATACTCGGAGTGCAAGGACTCGAGACGTTACAAATTTACTCAGCTGTGTAGCACGTCAACGAACAAAAACCACATAGGAATCAAATGATGAAACTCATGAAGGAAGGGTTACTATACGACCAGGTTGGAGGGTATCTCATAGCTCAAGTATGACACAATATTCAGTGTATCCCCTCCGGAAAAAATCAATTCTACTTCGACCTCATAGAAATAGAACCTTCCTCCAGTAGAGCTCACGAGGGTGGGACATGAGCAGAAGTCTACCAGGAAATTACCAATGGTAAGATAAACTTTTTCACCCTCCCCCTTATGTGTAAAGCTATCCATAGAAGCTTTTGAGGGAGGTGGGCGATCAAAAATTTTGTCATAGCGTTGAAAAACTCTCTGAAATTTAGCTGGATTTTGCTCTCGAATAATGCCACATCTCAAAGAGTCAACTGCTACGATTTTTATGACAAAAAATTCCTCCGCTGACCCCGTTCCAAAGCATTCTGCTTTGTCCCAGCTATACGGAAGGCTCAAGGTTAAGGTCAACAAATAGCGGGTTGCCCAAGTTAGTTCAAGAGTGACAGAAACCGGTGGAGAACCCTTGAGCAGCAATAATTGTAGATCAGCTTTTCCCTCGTAGTCAAAAGAGAACGGCATATTTGGAAGCATGGTTGGATATTTGCAATTCTCTGATATCACGTAGCATGGATCCGCGTTGGTGCGCTCGTATGACGCTACCACAATGCTAGTACGCTTAGGATCACGGATCTTGTTCAATATTGAATTTCTGTAAACATCTACAGACGTCCTGTGACACTTGCTCCATGCATATATTACCTCTTCGGGCGCCTCCCAATTCACAAAGGTTTTTGTCGTTATTAAATTGGTTGAGGAAAACACCTCCGTATGATGGGATACATACGAAACGTTATGACATTTCATAGAATTGAAGAGAGTGTCAGCGATTTTCGGAGGCTCGAATGCTTCACGCTTCATTTCTTCAAGATGAACTAGTTGATGCCTCAAATTGTCGGCTCCGCTTTTGATATACCGTGGAGGACCAAAAGAAAGCTCACGATTTACGCTTGCAGCTTTCACCTCCAAGTACGTTGTGAGGGGCTCGAGGCCCTCGATCTTGACAGTGAATTTTAGGACATAAAATCGTGCAACTCCAATGCAAGCGAACTTGAAACCTATTTGTGGTATGTCGCAATCAAATAAGTAGCTTTGAAGTTCCGTGGGACTTTCCTTCGATACAACAACTTCTACGTTACAACTTTGCTCTAATAGTACAATTTTCTCGGCATAGCTCTTTTTGGTGTGCCTCGTAAGGCGGAACAATTCCACTTTGATATCATGGATACGTAACAGATGAACTTCAGGAACTGGATTGATTTGAAGTCCTACAAATTGCAGCAAACGTGAGGATGAAGTAACAATCACTTCATTATTGAGAGTCTCAAACCACAGTGACTCAACCCCGAAATCTTTGATCTTCACGGCCTGGAACCACGGTGGATCTTTGCCTAATACCTTGCGTTCAATATCGTATGTCGAGGAAAAGACAGTCATGTTGATTTCGAAATGTGATAGTACTTTTTCGTTTTTATAGTTTAGTACGCAAGCACCCATGAGTGGCTTTTTGGCGTCGGTTCCTTGGATTTGACGAAGCTGTGATTGATTTATGATTTCGTAACAAAAACCGTCAATTCCTTCTACAAAGTCGTTGTCGAAGGCATAACCCAGGGGCTCAAAGGCGTGCTCTAGCTCATCAAATAGCAAAGGTGGGGACGTTTCATCTCTAGCGCAACATATACGACTGGTAAGTATGACACTATTCCCTATCAAAAAAGTTCTTGTTGAATGATTGATATAACGCTTTCTGCAATTTGGGATGTACCCAACAGAGTCCCAGTTGAAGTCTGCTCCGTTGTAACTGTTGACTGGGCGCTCTTCAATATGAAAAAACTCTGGATTAAGCATGATGCTGGGAAAGTAGTTTACCGAATCAACCTGTTTCGCCATGGTCTGCCATTTGTTGCACTTTCCAGAACTGAGCAACTCGGGAGTGAGTCACGGAAGCATGTATGTTCCCACTACTCATTTACCACTTGTAAACTGAAAACCTCCCAGTTTCCTTCTAGGATCCCAAAAGACCAAGTGGAAAATTCACCTATTGAGCAGGCCGCAATAAACTGCGAATTCGGAGTCTTAGGATGGAGATTCATGATACACTCTTAATTCGTTTATCTACGGATATAATTTCATCCACTTTGGGGATAATATACAAAAAAAGCACTCTTTGTCCTCTGATTGTCAGAAGTGAATCTAACAACGTACTCAATGTATTGCCGCGATTGAATCTACAACACACAATTCTAGCAAAGCAACGACAGATTTCTGCTAACTCGCCTCACATTCATTACAGCTCATCTATCTCTCTGTTATGTCTTTTCTGTGTGTGTGTGTGTGTGTGTGTTCATAGTGTCTCACGTACCTGAGAAGTTGTAGTATACTGCGATAATGCAATATTGACACATAAAAAGGCACAGTTCAAAACTGAATGACAACTTGATATTTCAAGTTACTGCTCTACTTAACGTCCCGCCAACGAAACATCTCGCTCTTGATTTTCTCCTCAACCTGTACCGTCTCTTGGGTCACCTCTTACCTGGTGGTACCCTTATCGCTGCACACAGTGCGCTCCCTACTTAACTAACTATCATCAACTACTTTGCTACACATCATACAATGTCAAGCCGCAAGAAGACCCTCCTCAAGGTCATCATTCTAGGCGACTCTGGAGTGGGTAAAACGTCGCTCATGCAGCAGTTTGTCAACAACAAATTCTCTCAGCAATATAAGGCCACCATTGGCGCCGACTTCTTGACCAAGGACCTCACCATCAATGGCAAGACGGTCTCGTTGCAGATTTGGGACACTGCCGGCCAGGAACGGTTTCAGAGCTTGGGTGTGGCGTTCTACCGTGGTGCTGATTGCTGTGTGCTTTGCTACGACGTTACCAATGAGAAATCACTCACCAACTTGGCCTCTTGGAAGGATGAGTTTTTGGTGCAACTGAACGTGCTGAACCCGCAAGACTTCCCCTTCATTATCATTGGCAACAAGATTGACGTGGACGAGAGCAGGAGGATCCCGCTGTTGTCGAAGAAGTTGATGAACATCACCAACAATCAGCTAGGAGGTATGAACTACCCTGTTTTCGAGACGAGCGCCAAGGACTCCATTAACGTGGAGGCTGCGTTTGAAGTGGTGGCCAAGATGGCGTTGCAGCAGGAAGAGTTGAACGAAGGCTCTCGGAACGACATCAACGACGACTACAACGACGCTATCAACATTCACCTGGAGAACGAGCTGGGTGGATGTGCGTGCTGAGAGATAGCAGGCTGCGAGCAAGCTGCTTTAGAGACAAAGAATTATTCGACAGCAGTGCTGTCGGAGGCTTGTATCGATACATTCATTATAATACAAACAAAAGTCTAGTCTAGTAGAACACAACGAGGGTTTACTAGCATTGGGGGAGAATCCACGTAGCAAAAGGCATCCTATTTGGAGTTGATACACTGGCAAAATAAACGCAACAAGCCATCCACAAGAGAGTTGCCTGTTTTGATGTTTTGGAACTGGTTGCCTTGACCATGCTGCTGCTGCTGGTAGTGAGGTTGCTGCTGCTGCTGGTACCCGCCCTGGGAAATAGGCGACTGGTCCCAGTGGGAAGGAAGCTGGCCCTGGGAGTTTGCCAAGTCGATCACCATGACGCCTGTGTTTTTTGGGTCGATGTGGTGCTTCAAGCCGCTCTCACGGCATAACTCCTCCACTGCCGGTTTCAACTTGGCGATTCCGTTCTGCGAGTGCAACCCCTTACCCACTATCACACGCAAATGCGACTGATGTGTTCTGAAACACTCTGCCAACCGCTTTTGCAAGATCCACTCCGCCTCCTTGACATAGAGCCCGTGCAAGTCAATCTCGTCCCCTGCCGAGTCGGCGTTGTTCTCACGAAAAACGTACTCTGCTGCCTGGCGGTTGTATTTTTCTGCTTCCGCCAATACTTTCTTCAGCTCCTCACTGAGCTCGTGTGCCTTTTGCTTGTCTCCCTTCTGGTACGCATCCTGTGACTGGGCACTGAGCTTTTTCCGCTTCTCATACATCTGGTCGGCCTTGTCCCTCAAATCTTTGTACGTGTTGTCGGTGGCATGGTTGTAGTCTCTCTGGTGATCAAAGAGGGGAGCACCTCTATCGGCAGACGCTGACATGTGTTTATGTTATACGTTTATATGTTGATGTCTGGGAGATACGGCCAAAGAACGTTTTTTATGCAGGCTGTTGACGTAGGGAACTCTTCCCTCTCAGGAACAAAGACACCAATACAATATAAAGCTTCTTTCAAGAAGTTTATGTGAAGAGAAGGTCACCTTCTTTCCTTTAAGTACCTCTATTTGCTTTGGAAGTAATATTGTGTCCGGCGCCAAAGTTTGCGGATGCGTAATGCTGCCGTTGAAAAATGGCTGTGGGGTGCTTATGGGCAACAAGAAATGAGCATTTGCACTTTTGAGATGTATGTACATGTACAATTGATCCTCATAGTTTCAGCTCAATATTAGGCTGTACTCACAAATTCAGTTGACATCTATGAGTACTATAGGTGGAGGCTTTAGGGCCCACGTTGACCAGTACCAGTACCCCCTCCTACATATGTGTTATCAAGCTATCCTATTATAAAATATGTAAATCAAATAGACGCGGACTCGCTTATTTCTTAGCAGCCTTCTGAGCAGCCTTGGTGACCTTACCGGCCTTGTCGGACTTCTCAACAGACTTGATGACACCGACAGCAACGGTCTGTCTCATGTCTCTAACAGCGAATCTACCCAATGGTGGGTAGTCAGTGAAAGCCTCAACACACATTGGCTTGGTTGGCACCATCTTGACAATAGCAGCGTCACCGGACTTGATGAACTTTGGCTCGTCCTCCAACTTCTTACCGGTTCTTCTGTCGATCTTCTCAATCAAGGTGTCGAACTTACAAGCAATGTGGGCAGTGTGACAGTCCAACACTGGAGAGTAACCAGAGGAGATCTGACCTGGGTGGTTCAACACGATAACCTGGGCGGTGAAAGACTCGGAGCCCTTTGGTGGGTCGTTCTTGGAGTCACCACAGACGTTACCTCTTCTAATCTCCTTAACAGAGACGTTCTTGACGTTGAAACCAACGTTGTCACCTGGGACACCCTCGGCCAACTGCTCGTGGTGCATCTCAACGGACTTGACTTCGGTGGTGACACCAGCTGGGGCGAAGGTGACAACCATACCGGCCTTGATGACACCGGTCTCGACTCTACCGACTGGCACAGTACCAATACCACCGATCTTGTAGACATCCTGCAATGGCAATCTCAATGGCTTGTCGGTTGGTCTGGTTGGTGGCTCAATTGCGTCAATGGCCTCCAACAAGGTCTTACCGGTGGACTTACCGGCCTTGGTCTCCTTCTCCCAACCCTTGTACCAGTCACAGTTGGTGGAGGCCTCAATCATGTTGTCACCGTTCCAACCAGAGATTGGCACGAAAGGAACAGTCTTAGGGTTGTAACCAACCTTCTTGACGAAGTTGGAAGTCTCCTTGACAATTTCCTCGAATCTGTTCTTGTCCCACTTGACAGAGTCCATCTTGTTGATGGCAACAATCAACTGCTTAACACCCAAGGTGTAAGCCAAAAGAGCGTGCTCTCTGGTCTGACCGTCCTTGGAGATACCAGCCTCGAACTCACCAACACCACCGGCAATGATCAAGATGGCACAGTCAGCCTGGGAGGTACCAGTGATCATGTTCTTGATGAAATCTCTGTGACCTGGAGCATCAATAACGGTGACGTGGTACTTTGGAGTCTCGAACTTCCACAAAGCGATATCGATGGTGATACCTCTCTCACGCTCAGCCTTCAACTTGTCCAAGACCCAAGCGTACTTGAAAGAACCCTTACCCAACTCGGCGGCTTCCTTCTCGAACTTCTCAATGGTTCTCTTGTCGATACCACCACACTTGTAAATCAAGTGACCGGTGGTGGTGGACTTACCGGAGTCGACGTGACCAATGACAACCAAGTTGACGTGCTGCTTCTCTTTACCCATGTTTAATTGATGTGAAGTAGTTGGAAAAAAAGATTGGGAGGTGTGCGAGGGATGAAGGTTTTATATTGCGGCAAGGAAAAAAATTAGAAAAAGAACTGTACATAGGCCTCATCGCGCGACATTACCAGCCACTCGTGGTTGCCCATTAGGAGCAATACTGAGGGGAAGAAAAGAGATGAGGTAGAATTCCGACTATTGTGGAGGTCCCTCATTATCGCTATGTTGAGTATCTTTTCAATTTCGTTCTGAAAGTGGAAAATTTAGGGGAACTGGTTCGGCCCTTGGAATGTCGTGGACGCGCGACATTTTGCCATATAGAGGTCTTATTACTGAGCCGCAGAGGCGTGCATTTGCCTGGAGCTACTTTCTGATTTGCCTGATTAGGTGCAAAAAGCAAAAAAAAATTAATGTTGAATAAGGTTCCGAAGTTGTTCATCGACGACAATAAGGCGCTGAAATTTGGGGTCTCTTGCAAAGATATCAGCGTCTGTCGTCCATAAAACAAACCGTCACGTGCGGCCTCCGAGGGCTCAGCCCTGGAACTCCGAGCAACCGATGGGTGTCGCACAGCATACTAAGCAGGCAAAGTGGCTGCAAAAGTTCTTCAAAGTTCCTTGGAAGCAAATTGAAAAGACATTGTGTTTCCAGGGATGAATTGGTGAAATTGTAAGCTTGCATCGTCATTGGAAGAATCCATAAGAATCTTGAAGTGTTTGTTGTTCTTTTTGATCGGTACTTGTAGTAAAGCGTCAGTTCGATATCGTCTCCAGAAGCATCTCCGTAAGTGCACCGAAGTAGATCGAATTCTTATGAAGCTTCACGACTTCTCCCAGAGTTCAAAAAAAACCAAAAAAAAATAAAGAAAAAAAACCATTGAGCTTCTAAAGCTGTTCAACATGGAACTCTCTAGAATTATGACTCCTTGTACTCTGAAACAACAGCTTTGAAGGCATTATAAGTTTTGCAAAGGGAATTCAAATTGCGGTATGATAGATGATCAATTTCCAAATTAGGGACTCAAAAAAGTCATTGAGGGCAACAATTTTCTGTAGTTGGCACAAAGCTGTATTTTTATGTGTTGGTGTTTGTTTTGAGAAGTGCTTGTATTCTCACATTTCTGTCAGTGTCGTCTAAATCTACCCACACTTCGTGAATTAGGGCTTGTCAACGAGAACAAAAAAATACCTCTACATTGAAATATGCTATCTTTTTAACAATAGCCTTCTTTTTCTCTTCATACTTGCAATATGCTTTGAAAATTCTACATCTTTTTCCTCGTCAGTCGTGATATTAGTCTACTTGTTGGCTGCTCGCCTTGTCCGCTTGGCTGGACGGTCGATATCCTCTCCGAGCTTCTTCATGAGCTCTTCACTGTTCTGTACTGAGTCTTGGTTCACATACCCAACTTGTGTCATGATATCGTCGCTCTCGGGCGGCCGGTCCTCCGAGCGGACATCCTCACCGTCATCCTCACCACCATCTCGAGCCCGCTTGAGCTTTTCTGTGAGCGATTCGCCGCCACCGGCTAAGCGACCAAACTTCTGCTTCTCTCTGACTTTTCGTGGTGATGGAAGCTGCACAGACTCGCTAGCCTCCTCACTTTCTTCCACAGAGCGTCGTTGCGTTTGAAAGTCGTTGTTGATACTCCTAACGTAGTCAAGAAGCGTGGTGGGTTTTGCCAAGCTCCGAGGCGCATAGATACACCAATGATGATCAAATATGTCTGGCATTTGCAAATTGGCCTTGCCAGCCAGCGTTTGGATCATCTCCCAGAGGTAAGCGATTGATACGATGGGAATGTTCCATTTTTTGGCAGCATTCATCTTGTTCTGGGAGGAAAGCACAGACACTGACGACAGACCGTCGCCCGTGGAGTAAATCGGGCAGTTGAGCACGTCTTTGTGCTTGTATTTGAACAACGTCGGACTCTTCCCTAAGAGTCTGTCTTTGAATAAATTAATATTAACGATAAGCAAGTCTCGCTTCGATGCAAGGGTCTCGCAAAACTCAAGATTTAGATACTCAATGAGTTTTTCAATGTGTAGTAGCTCCACTCCCGTGAAGCCCGTGATGCAAACTTTAAATTTCTTCGGCAGCGGCACCAACCCTTGCAAGGGTTTGCACCAGCTGTCATGACGAATCTGTTTATAGTAGATTGACCGTTCAATGAACCAGTCGGTGACAACATGGACATCCTTACTGTTGATTCGACGCTTCATCCCGCTTGGGAGCATCAGAAGAACCAAATTGGCCTGAGGCCCGCTCTTCACCAAAAGAAGCACATGTGTGATTGTTTCGTCGTCAGCAGAGCCAGCCACTTCTCCGTTATGCGACTCCACTACCGTCCTCAACACTTTCTGCTGAGGAATCGAGAAACCTACCGGTAAAAACTTGAAGCCCACAAAAAGCGAGCTTTTCTTGGCCGCCGGCGACCTGGGCGCCAGCTCCGTAGTTGTGATTGTTGTTTCCTTCTCCTCAGCAGGCTCGTCCCAGATACTCTCCTTGATCGTTTTCGCCGCCTTGGACCGTGCATTGTTCATGATTGAGCTCCACACTTCCGACGACTTCTTCAAGGGCGCCCTTTCCGCGTCCATGTTCACCCCTGGCGCAGACTGAGGCTTTGACAGCCCAATACGAGCAACGTATAGCTTCTTCCACACAAAAGACGCGTTGTTGTAGAGATTGTTCCCATCAGCGGTGAGCACATAGTCGTCGAGGTCCAAAGCAGCACCTCTCAAGCACGAGTCGTACACCCAAAGCGGGTGTACCACGGAAATCCCCCACTGCTTGGCCATCGTAAAGCGCTTCCCCAGAGTCTCTGTGCTCACCACCACATCGCTGCTGGGAGTTAGCGTCGTGCTGACCGTAGCACCCTTCTTTTCCATGCAAACAGACACCTCGTCCGCCAGAAACGCGTCAGTGAGCAGATCTCGAGGCATTGCCCCGGCCACAGGCGTTCTGAACCTCTCAGCAAACAACTTCAGCACCACTTCCACAGCAGGCCTGTCTATTCGTGCAACACACACATTGAACAGCAGAAACACAGGCAACTGGTACTCGTTTGGATCGAGCCCCGTGTCGTCGCCCGCAGTCCATCTCTCGTGGATCTTCTTGATGGCGGTTGGTGCCAAAAACACAATGTCGTGCCGGTACTTGATTGAGTACTTGTACTTCTCTGTTGATCTGGAGCCCACAATTAAATACTGGACCAGACTCATGAGGTCGCTCTGGTGGGTGCCGCCCAAGGCCAAGATCTTCTCTGCGATCTCGTGGCGTTCCAGCCCCTGGAGCCCCGTGCAGCAGAACGTGCGGCCCATCAACGGCTTCGACATAGTTTCATGGGTAGTTGTATGTGAGTGGTGAGTGGGATGCGCGATATCAGTAGAGGATGGGTGATGATGGAGGTTGGAGGCAGTGGAAGAAGTGGGGGATAGTTTAAAGAGATGAGTAGAAATTAGAAGTTATACAAGGGTCGGTTTGGAGTGTAGAAGCTGAAATTGTTTGTGTGGTTCGCTCAATGTGGATGTACGATGAAGTGTATGGGAGTTTTCTATGGCTGCGAAATTTTTCAGAGCTGTTGAGAAGGAGGTAAGATGGCGAAAGAGGGGGGTTGAGGAGATGAGGGTGGGTTTATGGGAGTAGACTGACATAGATCAAAGTTCTCACTTGACAGGGAAAGTCGTCTATTCATGTATCTCTAAGCGGGAGTTTTCAGCGAAGGGTCCATTATCCTGCTAGTCCTCACCCTCAAGGTCTCACAAGTGAGGTAGTTCTGAAATGATGTATCATGTAGTTACAGTTCATAACTACTTCGTTGTAGCTGCTCTTGAACCATTGTGGTTTGTGGGCCCCAAGAAGTAGAATTATTGTAAAGGACAACGTGGTATCCGCTCGTACCTCTTTGTAAAGTGTATTCTACGGGGTATCGCCTAGTGCCAATCTGATCCCGCCTTGCAATTTATGCCTGGAAACGCCAACAGAGAAATCTGCTGTACCAGAGTCAATCTCGATTCCCCAACGCCTCCCACAGTGTGGTTCGGGGAATAAAATGTAAGCAAACAGATCAGTATAATTGATAGCTAATGGATGAGAAGTTGTCACCGAATAGCACATTGGATGGAGGTAAAAAGGCAGGCAATCTCGACTGTTCATCAGCGAGAGCACATACAGCGCCTAATGAAAACGCCTGCTTCTATTCTACCGTACAGTTAGTGTATGTCAATGGCACCGGGGGTGCTACAATTGTCAATAGAGAAGTGCATGTCAGCATCGATTACCCCCTCACTAACAACCACGGACGGCCCAGCAGCACCACGTGAACAGCAGCTTGTGTGTGATCTGGCACGCTGTCAACATAGCAAAAACGCTTTCTTTTTATTTCGTGGAGCAGGGATCTACAATTGTCAGAAACGGGGACATAGGAGGGTAAAGCAGAGTTCAAGGTGGACAAAGGAGGGATCGTCAATATGGACCATCGAGCATTAGTGGGGGACCATCGAGCGTTAGTGGGGATCGACGTCGATTGAGCAATAGTTGGGATCGTCGTTACAGGCTGTGGTTATAGTTTTTCGTTACAGTCTGTCGTTATAGTTCATCTCGCTAACGCTCACCGATCGATCTCACGTCGATGTCCTGGTGAGTGAGTCAAGCCACCAATGGCACCTCCCGCAATTACCGCATGAGGATGCGTAAGTGGAGCCCCCCGGCCAAACAGAACAGCAGGGTCCTGGGCGGCGGCAAAAAGCAGATCCAGAGGACATTCACAACGAACAACCAACCATTTGCAAAGAATAGCTTTGAAAAAGAAATGTAGCGTTTAAAAGAAATCTGTAGAGGTGGAAGCTGGAAGTGGATGTGTAGAAGTGGTGGGTGCACTTGGCTACTGGCAGAAAATCCTCAGCTGGAGCAGAGCGAAGACGCCATCCCAAACGAGCAACAAACAAACAAGCAAGCTGGGAAGAAGACTTCAACACACAAAGTTCACAGGCGGCCCAGTTCCCGCCGCCCACGTTAAGCCAAGTTCCAAGCCCACTGAGTATATACGAGAAGCGCTAGGGCATAGAATTCCAGGGAGCAATTGCATGTTTGGGAATCTTTGGGGAATCTTTGGGGAATCTCTGCAGCGGCCCGCAGCAGGGAGAGTGAGAGTTTCAGATTCACGCGGTGACGGTGACTAAAAAAAAAGGAAAAGAATGGCTCTGACTTCGCAGGCGGCCCAAGCTGTTTCCAGCAGGCGTGCTACTTAGTCAGGAAACCGCCGCGGCAGGCGCCTAGAAATTGGAGGTGTGTGGCAGGAAGGGGAACAGAGAATGTAGGAACAAGTCAAACAAAGACAATAACAGGGAAGGTGACAGGCGACAATGGTAGGGGCCTAAGATGGAGAAATTTAAATTGGATGAACTTGTAGATGGAGCAATCAGGGATATGGGGCCTGGAGATGGCATCGGGGAGGTAGCAAATAGGCAACGGGGCGCCGGGGCTGGAGGCGCTCGCCCGCCTGGTGGCTGCGAAAAGTCGGCGGCAGCCCACCAGGACCAGCGAGAGGCCCCAGCCCAAAGCACCAGCCAGCGTGAAACACGATGGAGACCAAAATAGTACGATGATGAAAGTGCCGTCTGAGGAGGACGTGGCCGTGGAATTCCTTCAGCGTGGGTCCACCGCACTGGGTGCTGCTGCTGCTGCTTCTGCTGCTGCTGTCGTCGATGCGCTTGTTGTTGCAATCGACGCAGCGACCTCCCTTGAACCCAAGTGCACAACACCCTGCCCTATCCAGCAAGAAAGGAGATGCAATTGTTGATTGCCTGCTTGTTTAGTGCCAAAATTTAGTACCACCACCCTTTGTGCTGCTTTCAGCCTCTTTCTGCCTCTACCATCCAATTCCATCAAATTCCATCAGTGGCCATCGCCAATTCCTACTGCTTGGAGTCACTTGGGCAGCGCTCCACGCCGGCCGTGTGTATTTTTTCGCCTGTTTGGGCGCGGGCTGGGATGTTTTCCCCGTGCGCCGACTTTGCGCCTCCATGTACCCTCAGCAAACGCTCGCTGTTTGCTCGCTGTTTGCTCGCTTTGCTCACTTTTTCCCTCTGTTTGCTCGCTTTTCGCCTCTGTTTTTCCTCCCGCTTGTGCTCGCCTGCCCCCACTGGCCTTGCTGTTTTCGGCCGCCGCAAGCGCGCCTCCTCCAGGCAAAAACCCCCTTTCCTGGGCCACTGGCGACCGACCTGAACCTCGAGAGCTACCGCTTGAGAGCAGAAGCTCAATTCTGATCTCTGGTCTTTTGCACTGTAATGTCACTATTTCTCTTGAAGAACATCAGCCACCAGTAAACTTAAATCCCATCGCTTAGGCCCCTCGTTTTCTCTTTTTTTCTTTTCTCGTCTGGGCAAGCGGCCGCCGGGCAACTGCCAAAAATAGCTCGTAACTGGTGCTTGGGCCCCCGCCTGCACATACCTGGTGCCATCAGACATTTCACAATCAGAAAATTTTTTCCTCCTGGCTACCGTCCTGCACCGTCGTCGAGGCTGCTCGCGCCATCCAGAAAAGTCTCTCACCCTCGGGCGGCTTTGCCCAACTATAAATACTGGCCCAATCCGCCTCACTTTGCCATTTCTCTTTTCTCTTCTTTCTTTATACTACAACCACAGTCACTCGCTTCTTCATAATGCAATTCTCCACCGTCGCTGCTGCTTCTGCTCTCGCTGCCACCGTTGCCGCTGGCTACTCTAACGCCACCACCGTCACCACCGACGTTACCGTGACTGGCTACACCACCTACTGCCCAGAGCCAACCGTCATCACCATCACCAAGTGTGAGGAGGTTTGCAAGCCAACCGAGATCACCGTGACTGAGGCCACCACCTTGACCGTCACTGAGCCATGTGTTGTGCCAACCACCTACACCACTGCTTACCACACCACCACCTCCACTGTTCCATGTGAGGAGTGTGAGCACAAGCCAACCACTGTTGCTGGTGAGTCCACCAAGCCAGCTGAGTCCACCACCGCTGCTGTCTCCTCTTACGAGGGTGCTGCTGCCAAGAACGTTGCTGGTGCCGTTGCTGGTGTCGCTGCCGTTGCCGCTGCTTTGTTCTAAGCATGACAGGGACTGTTTTTCTTTAAATAATAACTGACATGATCTCATTCTTTATATCTTGGTGAGCGTTGCACGCGCCTCCTCATTTCATTCGAACCATAGGTTACAGGGTTTTAATTTTTACATTTTTCTATATCATCGAATATTGTAGTGAGACATTTTGTGTAGTGGGCTTTTCGCTGAGGGGCTCGTTTCGAGATAGTACTGTGCATTCCCGCCCATCACCTGGTGCTACCTTCCCAAAGGGGCAAGGTCCTACCTGCGAATGATAGCAGCACGCGCAGCGAGCGCAGCGAGCGCAGCCCGCGCAGGCCGCGCAGCCGGGGCTAAATGTCGCACGCTGTGTACAGGACAAAACAACAATGTCGGGCACCTCCTCTAAATTGCGCTTTGCAAAGCCGACATTCTGTCTCCCAATCCGGTTATAGAGCGGGAATATTCAACAAGGAGAACTTCAGTATGAGGTTCAGATTGATGAAGTAGCGTTTTATTTGGATGCCCCAAGCTGCCTTCGTACCCAGGTCCAGAGGGTCAGCTCGCCCTGCACACAGGAGCCAGCGTAGCCGAAAGTGAGGTGGGTGACATTCGCTAAGCGGCTTGAAAAAGGCCGAGGATCCAGCACCTTCCAGCGGAAGGGAAACATAAGTACCGAACAGAATAGGTGATTTCGCATGTAAAAGAAGGGATACGTAGTGCATGTAGGAGCCAGTGATTCCAATGATTCCAATGATTCCAGTGATTTCAGTGATTCCAGTGATTCCAGTGAAGTGAAGTTGGCCAAGATTGGTGTTTTCTCAATTCTATATTGGAAAAGTCGGCCGGAATTGGGGAGATTCCATTTTGGAATGAAGATTTCGTCTCGAAGCAATGGCTCTAATTGCTCAGGTTGTGTGGATTCCTGATAGAGGTAGAGCTCGAAAAGAGATTGCGAATGCGTCAATGAAGAGCAATTGACAATTTGAAGTGAGCGCTGGAGGTTGGAGGAAGTTTCAAGAAGTCGATGTCGACATGACTATTTGCTCGTGACAGCGAAGTGTTTTAATGACCCAGGAATTTTGAAATCTTAAGCGATAGCTCTTTCATTTTTCTTCTTCTTCTTCTTTTTTTTCTTGTTTTGAAATTGAAGCAACTCTGAGGTTCTCAACTAGAGTCTCTCAGAGACCAGTCATTAATGGTCATGAAGCGGCGCTCAAAATTTGGAGTGCATTTGGGGCCATTAACAGCTCCACAATGAAGTCACAGTGGCCCCGATCAGGTAGCCATTGTATATACTGTGATACTAGCTCTACTGAAATTTCAATGGCTGTTTTCTTGTACCTTTCTTTATGAGCCTGCGAATGGTTGCAAAAATGTCGTCGCTTGGTCAGTGGACCCACCCCACGGCATCTTCATACAAAGCCCCGATTAACCAAACTTGATAGCGTATATCAAATCTTCACCTTATTTCCAGCTCAGCGGTATCTTTTGTATTTCAATTTGACCATCTCGGGCAAAGTTGACTCGACCTTTGCTGACGCAGCCACGACATTGTCGCAACCATTTCCAGAGGCCCATGCCCCAACTGCAACAGCCTTATAACAAGCGCCGAAATACATGATACCTCGGTGACAATTCACGCTTCTGGAAATTTTCATAGCATTCTCAGTGCATGGGCCAAAACGGGATCGAGCTTCTGGATGCCAGTCCACCTCGCAGCCATAGTAACTGCAAGGGTAGTATGTCTTCAAGATGTGTTTTTTTGTGATGGGTAATCATTGACCAGATAATTAGCGAATTGTTTACTCCCTGCATTTCTCTCATTTCTTGATTATTTTTTTTATTTTTTTATTTTTTTTATTTTTTTATAAATACAGAGTAGACTCACACGAAGAGTTGGGACGTTGAAGATCGGAGATTGAGGACAGTTATGAGGGTCAGGAGCACATTGCAGTTTGTGTAATTGTCCACTTGGGTTGTCCACAAGAAAAAAGGTTGCAATTGATTTACGGGCAAGAAAAGACCATTTTTCACTTATTACCCTCATTGTCAAAGATCTTTACCAAAATTATGGTCGCAAGGTGTTACTTGGTCGAGAAAATACTGCTCTTTCCCTAAAGTACTCTACTTACTTTTGCGAATACACTTTTGCAAGTTTACAACGTCACAGAAGAACCCAGCACCAGCAAACAAGACCAGGGACCTGACAATTGGTTCATCATTTCCCAAGCATATTTTTGACCATGGAGAGCTCCATCCCGTGGCTGCAAAATTGGTCCCGTTTCGGCACATGACTTGTATCACGTGCCACAATCATCATTGTAGATTTCCCACTGCAACATATCTCGGTTTCCTGGATTGACATTTTCGAAGCTTCAGCTCAATTTTCCCGATTCAGCCTCCATCATGTCTTCAGAGGAGCTAGCGCAGTTCCCTGCTACAAGTCGTTTTTTCCGCAGGTATCCAGGCGACCCACAAGACCCGAACCACAATCGCCAGCCCAAGTCGATCCTTCTCAGCAGCTCTGGCTCCAACTCTCTGCCCTTCAGCTCGCCCCAGACACGTCCACGACAAACTTATCCAATCAACTTGTTTAATCTTCCCAATAGAATCAGTCTAGATGAAAAACTCCCCCCTCACCTTCCCCACAAGGGAGCCCAAGAAATCCCTGTTTTTCACTATAACCCATCCACCATGAGCGACCCAGTCCTGTTTGTGGAGTCTGTCAAGGAGGCAGGTCAAAAACACGGTGCAGTGAAGCTCATAATGCCTGAGAGCTTTAACAGCTCGGCTAGAACGAACTTTCAGATTAACCCTGACACATTTCAGTTCAAGACGAACCGTATATTGGCCAACCCCAAGGAAAACGAGATATTGACACGCCTTCGTTTCTACAATGAGCTCATAAACTACCATCTCAACGTGCTGCGCTCCGGTGGCCCAGAGCTGGCCCAACAGCCCGAGGTACATTCTTCAAAGGTCGAAGAGTCCAATATACCACTTGCATCTCCTACCGCTGACCCTGGCGTGTCTCCTGCTACTGATGTTTCTTCTACTCAGATAAAAGAAGAGGCTACAAAGCTGACATCTTCAAGAAGCAGAATCCCTCCGTTTTTGCAGAAGCTACCGATGATGGACAAACGCCCTCTTGACTTGTTTGATCTCTTTCGTCTCGTAATCATGAGAGGCGGCTACACGGAGGTTATCAACAGAAAGCTTTGGGCTCAGATTGGCAGAGAGTTAGGTTACAAGGGCAAAATCACAAGCAGCCTAAGTAGCTCTCTCAAGATATCTTATGCCAAGATTCTTCATCCGTTAGAGATGTTTTTGGGAAATAGGTGCATAGAAGTAGCAGGCCTCGCTGAGGGTGCAATTCCAGAAGTTGAGGAGCCTGCTGCAAAGAAAAGAAAGGTGGAGTCTCTGGCTCCCCTACTTCTTGGATCCGCTAAGGAATATAGAAGATCGATTCGTGCCAAAGCTGCGAAGGGACTTCTTCTAAATCAGCCTCACTTGATCGATATCAAACCTCCACTTTTATTTTCGACGGCACAAGAAAGTGCTCCTACAAGTCAACCTACGCCAGAGGGCCCAACAAAATCGTCCAAGAACTCAACATATTATTCTCTTACACCCGCTGCACAAGTTAACAATTATCTCAAGTGGCTAAGTACCCACGCAGCCGATCTACAAGATGCCGCAAGGCACGAGCCAAATGGCAAGTCTGCATCGATATACTCTTTAAGACAGTTCATTGAGAAAGATTGCAAATTTCAAGAGGTTTTGATATCGTCTAACCCAACAGTATTTGGAATCAGCAGTGATCGCTCGCTCCATACATCAGTAAATATACCGAGTCAGTATAGCGGGTTTCAGATTAGCGAGGAATCTAAGCCTGTATCTCCTGAAGCCATGGAAGACATATTCTGGCAACGTGTTTGTCGTGAAGGTGTGGATGATCTTTTGGATGGCTTGAAGATTGAAAACGGCACTTCTTTGTTGGGCTTGAGCAACGGGTCGGGTTTTCTCAGAATCGGTGACGACTTCAGCAATTACAAGTCACATCTCAGCGCCAACAGCTACCCCAGCACAAGCACCCTTTCGTCCGGATCTGATTTACTGTCGAGATTTCCCGACCACATGTCTGCTACGAGCAGCAAAAGCGGCACCCCAACCCCAGCAGATACCCCACTTGTCCAATCAGCGAGGACCTCTTTCAATGGAAGCAGTGAATATCAAAGTACTAGCTCAAGTCATAGCGAGTCACTCATTCTCAATTGTCATCCTTACATCTCACGAACTATCGGCAATTCGCTAGCACCATTCAACATACACAACATTCCTTCTTTGCCCAACTCTCTTCTTGCAGCCTTTTCGGCTCATGACGTTCAAAATTCAGATATATTTAACTCACAGATGAGTGTCGGAATGACATTTAGCACAGAAAATTGGCACTGTGAGGACCACTTTTTGCAGAGATGTAATTACCATTTTTTTGGAAGAAGCAAACGCTGGTACTTCATACCAGAACTGGATTTCAAGAAATTCGAAGAGCTCTTGAAAGATATCAATTCGCTTAATAGATTCAACAAAGTTCACATGAACAGCAATGTCAACAGTTGGCAAATTCCTGAGCTCAGAAAATACTTCAAGTCAGAAGACGAGACGCTCAATTTCGAATTTGAATGTCTTTTTAATTCTTTGGAGAACATGATCAACCCATTTCCTGAGGTACGTGCAGTGATGAATGATCCTGAATTCCAAAGGATTATAGACTTTAATAAGTCCAAGAACGATGGGATTAACCTAAACCAAGAGTTCTTAGTTAGTCCAGATATGCTTGAAAGCAGAGGTATACGATTCACCACGACTCTTCAAAAACCAGGAGAATTCATTTTCAAGTTCCCAAAAACATACTCATCATCCATTTCCTTGGGTTTGAACATTTGCGAAGAAGTTAGCCTTGCAACAAAATCCTGGCTAGATTACGCACTTGAAGGAGAGCAATGGTTGAAACGACAAGGTATTCTCCCTGGAATCTCCGTCTTCAAGCTACTCGTAAACCTTGCAAATTTGTATGAGAGCAACTTTGGGAATTTTGATTCCGAGACGTACAATAAGGCTCTGGAATGGTTTGACAAGCTTGTGGAGCGAGAATTGTCTTTGAGGAGCCAGGTCAGGTCACGACTTAAAATGAAAGAGATCGCCATTGAGGACCGAAGTTCTAACGACGCAGATTGTGTTGCAGATGATACCTTGGAAAATGTGTTTCCTACAAAAATTGTTGTCACGAATGTCAAAGATTCTAAGCAATTCTCCATGTCTCCCGAAAGTTTTTTAGATTACTTTGATACCTTGGAGCTTCAAAAGAAGCAGCAATCAAACATTGGCATTCAACTTCCAGACCTTATTTCATCATCAAATCACAGAGTTGAGCTTCATGTTTTCTTATCAGACGATCGTTTAAGAGCTCTACAAAAAATCTTGAAAGGATACTCAATAGAGTTTGATGATTGGATTGCCAACTTTGAGAAATTGATGAAGGAAGAGGAGGAAGTGCCCTTGAAAACATATAGAATCTTGCTCAACGACGGGCAAAAGATATTATCTGCCTTGTCCGGGGCTCATCCAAAATTCAAGCGATTCGTTGCGAATGGCCCGAAATCTCTAGAGGACATTGATCGCGAGAAGAAGATTGAGTACTTTCAAGGATGCCTTGAAAATCTAAATCAATACGTGACTTACTGTAATGACATCATTGAAGAGTGTCAAATGGTTTTGTCACTCAAGCACCAGCAGCGGATCAGAGGTGCAACAGAAAATAAAGTCCCACAAGAACAAGGAAAACAGGGAAATTTATCTACTCTCTTGGATCTCGCGAATAGGATCCTTAAGCTCAATTTCCACGCCCCTGAGTTTGAGCAGATCATAGAATTCAGAAACGAAATCCAAAATTTTGATCGTGCGTGCAGAAATTTGATTTCGAAATCAAATGTCCAAGTTGCAGAGCTAAATGACATGATCAACCTTGGAACATCATTTGGCATAAAATTACCAATTCTTGACTTCTTGATTCGTCTCAGGGACAGAGAAGTGTGGATTAAAACGTTCAACACTCTATTTGAGGGAGGTGATCCATTCGCTGGCAAAAAGGACGTGTATTCACTTTCTCATCTCGAAGAGCTACACAGTGAAGGCATGCGTGTTCTTAGCGCTGACGACTTACCCAAGTTACAGCAGGTTGATGCCTATCTTCGCGAGGGAAAGCAATATGAAATCAAAGTAAAGGAATTTCTCAGCAAGAACAAGAAGCTCAATACTGTGGACCTCAATGATTTGGAAGAATTGCTAGTGGATATGGAGGAGCGAGCAAAAGAAAGTGGCGAGAGAAGGCTTTTTGTATATATCGAGTTCTATCACAAGCTTGTGAACTTGAAGGCGCAAACACCATTAATCAAACTTTCGCAAAATTATTCGACAGAGACACCGTCATTATTGGCTATGAAACAACTCATGGGAGATCTCGAGAAATCGGATTACGACTTTGACGCAGGCGACTTGAAGGATGATCTCGACAAATCAAATAAATGGGTAGACGACTTGTGGGCTGCATTCAAAAAAATACAGGCACCTTTTGGGAACAGAGCGAGACTTGAGTGTGATCCGCAATCTTTAAAGCAAGCAGTGAACACAGACTTGGTAAAAAAGATTACCTTGATCCAGAATAAAGTTTCAACAAACCTCTCTGGAAATGATGTGGATCCTTTTGAAAGGTCCGGTGGATATCTTTTCCTCAAAGATATTGATGCACCGTATGACGAGAAGCAGCCTTTGAGATACTGTATCTGCCGAGAATTTGAAGATGGCATAATGATCGAGTGTGATAAATGCCATGAGTGGTATCATATTTTTTGCGTGAAAGAGAAACTGGAGATTGAACAGAATGACGATACTTATACCTGTCCCACTTGTGTTTCGTTGGAAAGAGAGTCCATTCTTCCTGAGTTCGCCAAGGAGAGAATCACCGATAAAGCCATTGATGATTTTGTTGCTTCTGGGGAGGCATTAAAGGTGAAGCCGGTGAGTGAACTTAAGGAATTGAAGAAGCTTAAAGAACAACTTGACCGGTTTAAGCAAACATTCACTTCAGAAGGATGGCAAAAGAAACAGACTGCCATTCTGGTTCACTTCGAAGCTTTCAGGTTTAGAAAGGTGTTTGGCTCTCCAGTTTTAATCACCTCCGTATATGAGGTGCTCTTGTCGTTTTTGAAAGACAATAGCGTGGTGCTATTCTCAGCTACCGTGAATGTTTCGCAAGAAAATGGTATTGAGACCCAACAAGGCGATGAGAAGATGACAGTCGAGCCTCTGTCTCTGGAAATTCGGGACACAGAAGTTGAGAGAGGTTCCCAAACTGCTCCTTACAAGTCTGCAAATGTCGTACATAATAGCCCCCTGGAGAACGACAATGCATCACCCATCTCAAAGGAAGCACCAACTGATACAACGGATTTCAGAATTCATGGATTGGTACTTCCTCTGCAAGCTGTTGAAGAGGGATCTTCAATCCAGGATACGATGCCACAGACTCGTCCACCAATCAGTCCAAGTGAAAGAGCAGCACTAGTTGTCCCCTCTAAGGTCGCAGGAGCTGAGACAATTTCGCAGCCAGATAAGGAGATGGCAAACGATAGTGTAGCGGATAAAAGTCAGGAGCAGCACAATACTCCACAATTTGATGTGCCTAGTATTGTTGATACAAAAATGCCTGATGAGAGAATCTCACAGCAGGCTAATCCGCCTGATGAAGCCGTGGAGGCGACTTCAACTCTGGGCAAGTCTGTCGTGGAATTAGAAAGCTCAAACGATGATCATCACAGGGGCCAACCACAGTCGCAAGTCCAACTCGACAGTGCTTCTACTAGTGACACAGATATCCGTCATCCAAATAAAGCTGAGTCAACTATTACTTTAACAAAAGACTGCCTGGTGTCTGAGGAACAGGACAAGGCTCTGGCTTACACTGATCTGCATCAGCAGGAACTGGGAACAAAAGCGCCCATGGAACGCCATGTCGAAGCAAGTGCGGTGCCTATCAAGTCAAATACTTCTCAAATTGAGCAAAATTTTCCCGAGTTGGCGCAGCATATTTCCAGGGACGAGCACCAGCTGGAGCCTCTACAGACACAAGATGGAGAGTCCAAACTGCCACTCAAGCTGACATCGCCGCTGGATCTTCCCGATCATCTGCATCCAGACATCTCGAGCAGTCGTTCCTCAGAGCGTCCTGATGATGGCTCTTCCAAATCGTTGCCAAGCGTGAATCCCCCCTCCGCTGCACCTATCTCGAATACACCATCCTCTGCTCCTGCGTCGTCTAATGAGCCTGGAGATGACACTTTTTTGGCTTCTTTGGCGGCTGATTTTCCTAATGCTTCAGCTTACCCAGACACCACCTATGTTGACCAATCACTCCCCATGATCGCAGGATCAGACAGCAAGAGGGATATACAATCCGCAGAAGGTACTCGTGAAAATGTTTCTTCTGATGTACTCGGCGAGATTCTTTTGGCAGAAATTGGAGACGAGAAGAATGAGGAGGATCTGAGTTGATTTTCGCAGCCATTCCTGAATACGCGAATACTGAAAAACATCAACACTTCTATCTTGTATTCACAGAGCCCATGGTTTCTATCTACGACCAATTCATCGCCATTTGTTGGCAAAACTTGGCTCAGCGAAATCCACAACCAAAGAACTACATAACTATAAATGAGGTACCTGCGCTCGCACGTGAGATGGAAGGGGTCCTCGGAGTTCTGAATCTCATCAACAAAACAGAGATGCAGTTGGTGGAGCAGATGGCTAGAAAGAAGCCCACACTCCGGCTTTTCGAAAAAGATGTCGAAAAATTCTTTCTACGACTTGTGAAAATGGACACAATGGAGGAGTTTTTGAAGAGGAGAGCGAACACATCAACCTTCACATTAACGCGCCTACTAGACAACCTCACCACTTACTCACGAATCAAAGTGAAAACTGGCCAAAGCTTTGACGATGTGCTTAGCTCCAAGATTGACATGCAGAGAAGACCGCGTTCTGAGCCTGAAAGAGAAGTGAAGCAAGAGGTAGAGCCAACGGTACCACGTCTTTCGAGTGCATCAGAACTACATGGACGCCTGAGCGAACAGCAGAAGAAAATAGCACAATTGGAAAGATTGTGCCAGCGGTACGAGGAGAAGTTGGGACGCAAAGGCGACGATCTTGAGCGAGCGAAGCTGCTAGAGGACTTCAAGAAAGCCTTAAATGAACAGGATGCGCTCATACGGCTGCTCCAAATGAAGATGTCTGGCAAGTCCACAAATGCTGATCTTGTGGCAAAACTACCTTTCATCAAACAGTATCTTGAGTACGAGAAAACAAAGGTATGGGGAACAGCACAAGATTTGCTTGCAATGGTACTAGCGTTCATTTTCCTCATGAACTGTCTTAAACTCGTATACTACATTGCACTTACCCTAATGACACCATCATACTACATAAACTCTTATTCGGGTGATTATGTGGCGAGCTCGAAGTTCTCATGGCTCCAGCAAATGCCGTGGCTAGAATACTGGTACTACAATATCGCCGACTGGCTCGAGGGATAAAACCGGATACCATATAATTAATCATACACGTGGCGAATGAAATGATATATTCAAATACATTCAAAAGAAAAAGAAAATTTTAGAAAGCAACAAAACACGTTCATCTAACTTAGTTCATCTGCTTAACCAAGTTGTTGATGAAGTGCTCTCTGTTACCAGTGTCACCACCCTGGATGAAGTGGAAGAACTTTCTAGCTCTGAAACCACCGTTAGGGTTGGACAAGTGGAATGGCCACAAGAAGTTGTTGACCTGCTTGAAGTTAGGACCAACGGTGTAGATCTCGTGGATCAAGTCCTCCATGGAGGCAATACCGTACTTGCCCAAAGCACCCTCAATGATGGCGTTGTCAGTCAAGGCGATTCTCTGGGTGTTGATCTTACCGTAACCTCTCTTGTAGATCAACTTTCTCACGGTAGCCAAGTTGGGGTAACCGTAGGTGATGTAAGGCTCAGCCAACTTGAGCAACTCAGAGGTGGCCTTGGTAACCTTGACGAAAACACCAGAGTTGATCTGAGTCAAACGGAGCAACTGCAAGATCTTTCTTGGCTTTGGTGGGATCTTGGAGATACCCTTGATTCTGATGACGAACACCAACTTTGGCTCGGCCTCAACGTAGAAAGAGTTGGTGGCCTTGGCCTCACGCTTGGCTTCAATAAGAGCACGCTCAGCATCTCTGTACTCCTTGTAGTAGGCGGCGGTTCTCTCAGCAATAGCCTTTCTCTTCTCCTTGTTAGCCTGGGGATGTTAGTAACAAAAGTTGGGGAAAATCAGGAGGTTTATATTTTCTCAGTCCCGAAAGATGGTTAACTGATAGACAGCATTGCCGTGGCTAGTCATATTCCGAATAGATTGTCATCTTCAAAAAGAACCTCCTTCATAGTGGCAATTTGTACATACTTCTTTTCTGGCGGCCTTGTCGGCGGCACGCTTCTCAAGAACCTTAGCGTCGGTCTTGGTCTTCTTGATCTGAGTCTCTGGTTTCAAGGTACTAAATGTTAGCTTATGTTCGGATTACGGCAGAGGTTGGGCGGAGGTTGGTGCAGGTTATGAGAGACACGGCCAGGGTCAATTGATGACTAAGACTAGTCAGCAGCAGAAGCAATCAACGTCCATACGAAATTCTCAAAATGAGTTCTAAGAGACACCTTGATATTATACCATCAGGTTTGGCGTACAGTAGGACAAAGGACGGATCGACGAGTCGATTTCCTTCCTTCTCGTTGAATGCTTAGCCAGTGTTATAGCGCTTTCCATGGATGAAAAAATTCTTCCGTGGAACAGCGCTGTCATAACTGAAACGGGTGACAAGACCAACCCACGATTACCCTGGGATGATAAACTGGTCACTCGCTTCCTCTTCGAACTCGAGGTTTGTAAACCTCTCAGGCGCTCGAAGGACACCATACCTCAAGCCGAACGTTGCCGAGCAGGAAGTAGTGATGATTTGTGGGTACATACGTAGCCATTGTTAGAGTTGGTGATGAGGTAAAAAAATTGTAGGGTGGAAAATTGAGATCTTTATATAGATGCCATGATGAAGAAATTTTTCGCGCTGAGGAAACGCAGTCACGTGCAGAGAAGAGCTCCCAGAGTAGGGTAGGGTTACAGCCCTTGAATGATACCCGTAGAGATTATAGCATGCGGAGGGTTACCAACATTGTTCGTGAGTTCAACAAAAGTGATTGAACTTCACTCGCCCAGTTAATAGCTAACTGTGGCGGATTGAGTAGGAAAGCACAGAAATGGCGTGAGCTGTACATGAATCGGTATATTCACGCTCCATGAGATGGGTTTGATGGGTCTGGAAACTAATAAAGTATAGATCTGTTCTCTTTCCTCAAAATCTCGAGAGTTTTAACTGAAATTGAACCGATGCCGGTTGAACTATTCATGCCACGATCACTTCATTGAGGCTTTACATGACACTGGTGAGGTAGAAACAATTGAGCCAGCTAGGTTTGTTAAGAGTCTTCAAGGGTTCTCAATCGAAGCGTCGGAACCATTCTTATGTTCCCACAACAGGCGTAGACGAAATAGGGTCGACTGAAGACTATTGAAAGTATAGACTGACAATCCATGGTTGGGAAAGTCAAAAATCGTAATAAACTTTCGAACGTTTTAGAGAGAATGGTAAAAGTCATTTTGTCAATTAGAATACCATTACAAATATATCGTATCTGACTGACAAAGTGGTAAATTAATGATTGTTGAATACAATTCTTACCTCTCTTGTAGATTTTGCCAATTTTGTTTTGTTGAGGATTTCGTAACCAGATTACATAACTCGACCAACAATCGAGTTCACCAGCTTTGATTTGTCACAAAACATTTCGATAAACGTTTCGAGCTTTTAGTCAATGATAGCCCTTGCTTACGCAAGCATCAGATAACCACTATCTTGAGAAATTTAATCTCGTTGCTTCTATCCAAACGAGCTAGCCGCCGATATTTCTTGTCCTTCAGCAACTTGGCGTTAAACAGCTTCCACGCATTTTCTTTGTTCCCCAGGAATCACCCACGCTAGACATCTAGCCCCACATGGTCGAGTTTTTTATTTATTTTTTTTTCTTTCTTTTTCCTTTCACCAGTGTCTATGAAGTGTTATCATATACCGCTATCACGGCGTTATCACGAACTGCTTTCAACTAGCGCTAACACCTTCTCGAAAAGGAAGTCTACATGAAGCCACAAAAGCATCAAACCTTAATTTTTTCCGAGCACTCGCAATGAAAAGATCTGATCGATAGAATAGACCATATTGCTGCCTTCAAACTTTTGTACAAGATCTTCACTTAGCACTTCTGTGACGCATTCCTTGCCGACCTCTTGTAAATACGATGATCTGTATATCGTGAAAATCTAGCATCATGATTCTGAACACAAAGGAGTTTTTGTATCCTTGTCCGTAGCCCCATCAATTTTGTCAATTCTAGCCCCAATAACCATACCCACATGTCAAAGCAGCTCTTTGCATGACATATGCAAGGACCAAGCGGTTACCTTGATTCAACGAAACCCCCATCAAGTACTCAAGCAGGGAGACTCACCCCCTACAGGAGGGAATTTTTTGCCATACACCGTCCTTGCGTCTTCGTCAACAATACAGACAATCGAGCTTATCTCGAGAACGTTATCGACGCGCACGGGGCTATCTAGAAAGTGCCTTGCCGACAGCTGATGCTGGAAAGAGCAAAAGGTACAAGAGAGCTTGTCTCCAAAAGCGTCTATCGTTTTTATATATTTAGATCACTTCATCCATCTTGTGTCACTCTGTAGCTGTTTGGCAAATCCTTAACAGTACAACCATCACCAAGGCCATCAAGGGTTCACAACCATGATTCAGCCGGTCCTCTCCAGAGAAGAGATCATCGAAGCAGTCACCTCGGATAAAAGATACTACAACAATTCTCAGAATGTGGAGATGCCACATATCGATGCTTTGCACACTTCTGGCGACAATGATCTTCTTCTTCAGATCGGGTACAAGCCTGAGCTTAAGAGACGGTTTAATACGCTCCAAGTGTTTGGCGTTGCCTTCTCTATTATGGGATTGCTCCCTTCCATCGCCACCACCCTTGCTTATGGCATCACAGCTGGCCCTGCTGGTGCCATTTGGGGCTGGTTAATAGCCTCGTGCTTTATTCTTGTGATTGGCATTGCCATGAGTGAAAATGCCTCGTGCCAGCCAACCTCGGGAGGTCTTTATTACTGGACAAATTACTATGCTCCTCCTAAACTCAAGTCGGTGCTTTCGTTCGTCATTGGGAACACAAACTCGCTTTCTTTGACATGTGGGTTTTGCTCGATCGATTATGGCTTTGCCCAGGAGCTCTTGTCCATTGTGGTGATCGCCAAAGACGGTAATTTCGAGGTGACCCAGGCCAAAACGTATGGTGTGTTTGCTGCCTGCGTCATTGCCCACTTACTTGTCACCTGCCTGTCTTCCAAGCATATTGCCTCTTTGCAAGCCACATCGATTATGTGGAATGTGCTTTTGATCGTGATGTTTCTTATTGCCATGCCAATTGGTGCATCGAGAGGTCTGTTCAAGTCGGCCAAGTGGGTTTTCACTCACTTCGATAACCTCACGAACTACCCCATGGGCTGGAACCAGGTCTCTCAGGCATGGCAATCGGCAATCTGGACCATCGGTGCTTTTGACTCGTGTGTCCACATGTCCGAGGAAGCGAAGAACGCCACTACCGCCGTGCCTCTTGGGATTGTGAGCTCCATCACTGCTTGCGGTCTCATAGGGTTTGTGATATTGATAATGACTTTCTTTTGCATCCAGACAAACGACTTGGAGGGCCACATTCTAAACACAAAAATGGGCCAGCCAATGGCACAAATCATTTATGATGCTTTTGAAACGAAAACTGGCCAGGGAAAGCCTATGGCCATCACATTTATGGTTCTCATTACCATTGGTCAATTTCTCATGGGGGCGTCAATTTTGACGGCTATCTCACGACAACTTTTTGCCTTCTCCAGAGATAACGGCCTTCCTTTCTCATGGTGGATTAAGAAGGTCAACAAAGAATTATCTGTGCCTATTCATGCGGTCATCACTGGTGCTATTGCGGCACTTGTCATTGGTCTTTTGGTGTTGATTGGTAGCACAGCGGCTTCGGCTTTGTTCAGCTTGGGTGTTGCAGGCAACCTTCTTGCTTACATGTTGCCAACATTGTTGCGTTTGATATACACAGACAAGTTCACTCCTGGGCCCTTCTACTTGGGCAAGGTCATGACTCAGGTGAACGGTTGGATCTCTGTGCTTTACATCGTTTATGCTATAATAATGGTGATGTTTCCCAGAGACCGTAATCCCATTGCGGATACCATGAACTATACCTGTGTCATAGCCCCAGGCGTGTGGCTCTTATCTCTAGTGTACTACTGGGTGTACGCCAGAAAAGTGTACCACGGACCCACGAAGACAGCCGAAGTTGACGAAGATGAAACAAGCAGTAGCGTCGAGCAGTTGAGAGAGAACCTCGATGCAAAGCAGCTTGAAGCATGAAAAAGTGGAGCGAAGCAGCATTCAACACGGTATAACGAATAGTCGTATATCATGTATATAATTCATATAGATCTTGCTTATCAGCTAGTACTTCTTGAAAGCGTAGTCGCCCAGGATCCACCTGTTGACTAAATCCAACGAGTTTTCTGGCTGGTCGTACGGAACCATGTGACCAGCGTCGTAGACACGGACAAAGGTGAACTTGTCGTAGTTCTTGACTTCGCCAGCCAACACCCTATCCTTAGTACGCCATGGGCGCAAAGGCTGGACCTCGTACAAATCGTGCTTGGAGTAGTCCAACACATCAGACCAAGCGTGATTGCCCAACCAGTTGCAGATGACGTCCTTGTCGCCAGCATACAACAACACAGGGATATCCTTTTCCAACAACTCAGCAACGTACTGCTGGAAAGGTTTCATTCCGTCACCGGATAAAATGAAATTTCTGAACACCGTTGGGTCGCAGCCTACAAAGTTTTCGGTTTCTGCGCCAATGGCATTTTTCACAAATTCAAGGTTCAAGTATTCATCAATCCAAGCCTGTTCTTCGTAACAGTCGCCACCGTCGCCACACTTCTTACGAATGTCGTATGGGTTCAATCCTGTCTCTTGGTATGGCCCAAAAAGTCTCTGCTCACAGTAGAGGCCAGCAGGAACACATGTGAAAGCGTTCTGGACAGCATAGCAAGCTCTAGTCAAAGTAGCACACAAGGGATAATCTCTGTCCATTTGTTCACACTGTTCCGTGGTCAATACTGGCTTGTAGCCGCCCTCACCACACATCATTGGCCTGTAGTACTTATACTGGACCAAAGAGTCGGTGATACCGTTACCGATCAACACCGAGGACAATTCAAAAGAACGGTCGGCGTTGTTGACGATTTCGGAAGCGAATGCAGGGATGTAGTGTCCAGCGTACGACTCACCGGCAATGTGGAATTTGTTCTTGATAAACTGAGGGAACTTTTGGAAGAAGAGCTCCAAGAAAATGAAAACGTCCTTCGCTGCTGCTGCTGTCGAAGAGATCTCCTCACCCTCAGTGTAAGAATATCCCACGCCTACGGGCTGGTCCAAGAAGATCACAGAAGCATTGCTGTTCCACGAGTACGGGTTGAATTTTGGCTGCAAAGTAGCATTAATCGAAGAGGGTCCCAACTCGAAAAACAATCCTGTGGCAGACGAGCAGCCTGGTCCACCGTTCAACCAGAGAATCACAGGGTCGTTCTCTGGGTCGTTCCTCGACTCAAAGAACCAGTAAAAGAAATGTTTCTTGAGTTCCTCCACATCTAAGTACCCAGTATACTGCTTCACAGAGTCCAACCCCAAGAGCTCTGGATTCGTCTTTTTCGCCCTCAATGCGTAACCGGGGAACTTTTCGTTTTTCTCGATTTCAAAGCCTTTGGCATTGCCACTCTTTCTGTTGTTCATGTTGCTGTGCGTGAGTTTGTCTTTAGCTGCTTCGTACGTCTTTCTGGCCCTCTCTAAAGCGTCAATTCCATATTCTGCGGTCAATTGCTCCCACGCAGCGGCCACATCTCCGAATTCGGCGATTCCGCCGGTTTCCGTGTTGCCAGAGAATATTTGGTGGAGGTATTCAGACACTCTGTTGGAGCCGATTTCAATGATGTCTTGGTGCTGGTTGAAGAAACGAGAGAACGGGTTTGAGAGGGCATTGGCGCCAGCGGCAGCGCAAACTGCCAACAAAACTGACACTTTCATCTTCCTCTTTGCTCGGTTTTTCCTTTTCTCTTTTTTCTTAGAGAAAAAGGGTGTAGGTTAAAGTTAATGCAAAAGGTGGGTCCTTTTTCGCAACCATGGGGGTGTGCGCCTTAAGTATGGGTAAAGATAGGAGGGAGCCGTGCAGGGGAACGGAACGAACCAGCAATTGCGGATAGACGGGTGCACAAAACGGCACAAAAATGGGATTGTTGGATGTGTCTATATACTCCTAAATATACACTGATTGGAATCCGATTGAATCCGGGTCATATATTGGAATGAAGGCTGACGGAATTTGTAGCGGGAGGTGGATATGATAAAAAAGAACGTCACATGGTTTTGCGCACGTGATGTAGCACGTGAATACTGCATCACGTGCGTATATACTAACGTGCACCTACCGATACTTCTCAAGTGTCGCATAATTCTTTCTGAATACTTAAACCATCAACACTAACCTCCACATGCCTCTGTTAGTGCCAATACAAGGGGTCTCGAAAATAGGCGTTTCCGCCGACGGAATGCCTGCGCTGTACGCAGGCGGAACGTTAGGAAACAATCTGGAATTGCACGGCGCCGGGCATATGGGCATTGGACCTTTGGACAGGATTATTATGTCCCTTGAATCTGGGCTCGAGTCAGAAATTGAATACGCCCTCTCCACGCTCACGTACTATTCATGCAACGAGCCTAAGCTCCTCGATTTTACCAGCTACCTGCTTATGGGAAGAGAACTCATCAAATACTTTATCAGACCGTACCATTTGATCATTGAAGGTAAAGAGAACGAGGTGCGTGCTGAAATGATGTCTTTGAGCTGCGAGTCGCTTCTATCGTTAAGAAACGCTGTACAGGATCTTCACAATCAGCAGTGGCTTTGTCAGAGAGAAAACTTCCGGAAATTCGCCGCAGAAGCGCTCAAATTCTTGCTGAACTGGTTCTACGCCCCTGGTGGCCGTAAACTGCACCTTTCACAGTTTTCTGAGCTTTTCAGAGAGTCATTTTTGTACTTGCTTGATACACTTGACCCGCTCACATGTTTCTACACCAATACGTCCAAAAATGACTCGTTGTTCCATACCTTGTTGTACATCTTGTCCCATACCTCAGACAGGTACGTATTGCTCAACACGATAAAGTGCTTGTACCACTTGCTCTTCGTGAAGACATCGGAGACTGCTTCCAAGGGTGCCGAGGATGAGGAGACTACCGACACAAGCAATTGTATAGATGCGTTGCTGGGTGAGCACTTATCAATTATTGTAAGAACATTGATGGTCAACGACGACGAACTCACCCACGCCACGTTGCTGTTTTTGAGGCAATATTTGACGTCAGAGGCGTTGCATGCCCAATATCCTACCTCTGTCGAGGCCTCACAACGCCATCGTCTGAGGAAACTCATGCACGCCAACTCAAGCACATCTAACATGCACATATTGTTGAAGCAGCTCCCAGAGTTGATTGTGGCAAAGTTGCCTCTTATAGACCCTCATAAATTTCTGTCCTCGTTACCTGTGACGTTTACCAAGCGTTCAACATACGCTGGTATCCCTCTCAGCACACCAAAATTACCTAAGAAGCTTTACAATATCATCATCAATTTCCCGGAGCCTTTGAGAGCCACAACGTGGCTAAGGTGCTGCTACGAGCCTTACACACAAGTGACGAACCCTGAGGACAACACCAAAGATGTTGCCGCAGGAGAAGTCACACAAATATCGCTTTGGAAGGCCTACGAAAATCAGTTCGAGGCGATTTGGAAAGAAAGACTCAACCCTAATTGGCCAAATTTGCTACCCGCTGTTGAATTTATTAAAAACGTAAGCTCTGCATTCCCCAACTCGGAGGCGATGGTCGTTAACATTCCACAGACAGACCCAGGCGCCCAGCCCAAAAAGAAATTTATCATCAAGGGAATCCAGCCGCGCCAATTCCCTGTGAGTGTTGAGGTTGGAAATTTCGAGGCCCTTCGGAGTATCCCAGCAACAGCGGAAGAAAAACATTCTCCGTCTGCGCCTATCGGACACATAGATGTGGAGGCATTTGAGGCAGCGTTAGCAGCAAAAAACGAGTCGTTGTTGCAAGCGTCTGTCGGGTTAAGCGGTCCGGAGGACACAAGTGCTCCATGGCACTCCCCTATCAATGGCGTGGCCCGAGATGTTCTTGGCAAGATCGTGGAAGAGTTACTTGAGCCAGATACCGACGGCGTCTACAAGAATGTATTCAGGCAATATAACCGCGACTGGTTACCAGACCTAGTGTACGTGAACCCCGGGCTTGTGGAGCAGGAGTACATCAACGGCCAGTGGTTGCTGTACCTCTTGTGAGTGACAGAATAACGAAGAGGATTAGAAGAATCTCTATGTATATTATAGAAACATGTATCATAGACCATGGGTGTAGACTGGTATGTGCGCACGTGACCCCACACCCTATGAGCGCTATCATTGCATGCAATCAGACAATCTCACCAACTCAAACCCCATCACAACCTTACTATACAAAATGTCCAAACTCCCTTTAAGTGTGCGTGTCACCGATGCCGTGCACCGAGTATTTGTGCTTGGGCTTTTCGGTATCACCGCCGTCGGTACAGGCAGCATATTGTTCAACATCTACGCCAACTCAGATTTCGGAGGCATGAATAAGAACAAGTTGAAGTTCAGCAGAGAAGAGTTTGACGAGAAGCGTGCAAATGAAGCAGAAGAGAAGCAGTGATTGGAGGAAGGATGTTTTAAAGTTTAACCAGATACTTTGTACATAGTCAACATGAAATTTTGAAGATGTGAGTGTAGAACGTCAACAGGTGATGCTCTGGTGGATGCAGCAGCAATAGAGTTCTTGTTAGTGACGCACACGTAATCTCTATAGAGCAACCAATCGGAGAGCACGGTCTCAAAAAGATAAAACTCCCAAGGACTTTTTGATACCCGAAACTCACAGTGACTTTTGAGATGACCGGATTCGATTCTTGCTGTGTCTACTACGAAGTGACGTCTTCTGTCAATTTGATTCGAAGCAAAGTGTTAGCACATAACTTATTCGTTTTGCGAGGACATCATTTAAATTTTTCGACGACTTTAAGCATTATACCCGTTTGATGCTTCGCAAGTTGCTGAAATACTTCGAAGAATTGGGTGCAAATGCCTCATTACGTATATCGTCGCTTGGTCACCAACAGAATACGCACCAAGACCTACAAGTTTCTTGCAAAAGCATACTTTTAAACAGATAGACCTGTTGAGTCTGATGCTACATTCAAAAAAAGCATGTCAATAAGTTGGGGTTCAGCACTTTCCCCGCTTGAATATTAGCTCGACACAACCATATACTTCAATTAGGAAAGACGTGAATAATTCAACAAGTTGCCTCTCGTCTTCAATTCATTTACTTTACTAAAAAATTATTTTTTTTTTCGTATTGTGTGTGTCGTTCAGCACATGTACAGTGAGTGATGGTAAGCTAGAAGCTGCACATCCGGGTCTCCTCTCCTGCTCAATGCCAACTGATAAGTGGCCAGCTTCATGATATCAAAGCTTATTCATCTTACTGGACTTCTATCTGAGTACTGCTTTAATTCTGCTTTACTACCTACAATCACTCAATCTTTTCGACGATCTGAGAGTATCTTTTTGCACCCAAATCTATGAGATCATCGCCGCTGCAACTTTCAAAAAAAATAAGCTCAATTCTAGAAGCCTTCCACCAATATCATAACCTCATACATTTCTCTCAAATTTAAGTTATCAGAGATTGCCTTTTGATCCCCTCATCCACGGCATTGATAGTCTTCCACTTAGTGCGAAATTTGCAATCGATATAAAGTGTATCAGTACTCATCGAAAGGCACCATTGCAAATGAGCCAGCGCAAGATCGATATTTCTCAGCTCGAGCCCCAGCAGCTTTTGGAAATCAGAAAATCCACGGAACAGGAAATCCAGCATTTCACTCAATCGCTCCAGGCTTTGCAGACGGCCCAGTCGAAGCTCCAAGATTGCGTCAACACCATCGACAACATGGAGTCCTCAAAGGGTGAAGACTTGCTTGTGCCAATGACGGCATCTTTGTACTTGCCTGGAAAAATCGCTCAAAAGGATAGGTATTTGGTGGATATTGGAACAGGCTACTTTGTGGAGAAAGATGCTCAGAGCGCCAGGAAGGTGTACCAGAAGAAGCTTAGCAAATTGGGGGACGACGCGAAGAAGTTGAAAGAGATCTTGGTTCAGAAGAACGAGATTTTAAATAATGTGACGTTAGTCTTGAGAAAGAAAGTGATGGAGCTGCAACAGCAGCAGGAGGGACAGAAGTAAGTACTAAAAGTGCACGCAGGCGGTGAAGTTGCACTGTTGCAGATTCTGTAGTATGTTACAGCTACTTCGAAGTAACAAAATCTTGGCAGAACATCTGTGTCATCAATTAGATGCCTCACGACACAGCTGATCAATTGGTCTTATGTATATAGCTACCAGAGACGGCCCACCGACAACACTTGCCTGCAATGTTGTCTTTCTAGTCACCAGTCGACCTATGCATTGCCAGCCTCATAGTCCTTATTAAAAATGAACGGTTCAGCAAACGCTGCTCGTAGATTTAAAAGTTTCCGCTCCCCAAGTCCCTGAATGTGAGAAAGCCCATTGGTTTCAGTTGCCATGGTGACAATAGACTTGAACGACTTGCAATTGGCCAAAAGATTGGCAACGTCTGTCTTATTGACGGCCCTCACAGTGGTCAACGAGCTTACTATTGTTGAGTTGTAATCTTCCTTTTTGAGACCCTGGATCGACAGGTCTACCTTAGACCTGGCCATCTCGTTCTGCTTGAAATATGCAATGTAATTACCTGCCTCTTCAAACAGCCATGCCACCACTATCGACAAATCGTGACGAACACAGATCGCCAGTAAAGAGCGAATGGCGTCTTGCGGAGAGTCGATATCCACCACGACTAAAAGCACCCGGAGCACCTCATCGTTATCCTGCCGTTCCTCCACAATTGAGCTTCCTCCTTTCATTTTTTCAATTCTCCTCCAGACGTACTCAGGTCGAAGCTTGTGGTACTTCAAGGAGAGAAAAATCACCTGAAGAGTGGCGTTGATGTAGTAGTCCAGAAGAATCTGCCCATTGTACATCCACGGCGTGAGCTTCATCAGCGGACTCTCCAAAAGGGGATTACCCTTCTGTGAATGTGCCACTTGCACCGACGTATATGTTTGTACGCTTTCTCGGACTCTCCTAGATCCTACCGGCCGGTTAGGTCTATGGCGATTCTTGGGCGGTTGAGCTTGCCCAGGCGGCTGAATTTGCGCAGTAGTATCAAGGCTATTTCGAGAAGAAACAGCTACATTCTTTGCTGTGCTTTGCTCCCTGGGAACTGGAGATGCTGCAGGTATCTTACTCTGCTGGGGTTGCTCAACCTCTTTGCTCGCAGAAGGAGAAGTGTCGTAAGACTCACGCATCTTGCGGACGCCTTCTAGAATGCTGGCAAACGACGACTGGTCGATATTTTCAGACATCTCGAGTTTTAGTGCAAGGAAGGATGTAGTTTGAGTCGTAACTATGGTGTATATCAGGTTCGCGATATCTCAAGTAAACTCCATCTACACTTAGATCTTTTTCCACCTTTCTCACAGCCAGACGCTCACATGGTATGTTGCGGCGAAAATTGCATAACTTCATCTCGCTTACTAACGTTAGTCTGCCCTTTTCAACTTTCAGTCGTTGCTTCTAGTCATTTTGTTGGCTATTTGCACTTGCACCTATGTCCATGCCACTTGGCCAGCGCTTTTGGACAAGAACAAGAGCGGTGCTTTTGGCGTCTTTTGGAAATTTGCCCGTATTGGTGAGCGTTTGAGTCCCTACGTGGCAATTGGTTGCTTCATCATGGCGTTTAATGTTCTTTCAGGATAAGATTTCCTGGGCGAGTTCCTATGTACACTAGTTAATGTATGACGATATTTTTCACCTGAACTCATAGGTTTCGTTGACTGAGTTGCAGAGGATTGGAGCCCTCTCGTTGCCCACGATTCGCTCTAAGGCTACCGCATCCCATTTCGAATAGAGCGTCTTGACGAACGAGAGATCAATGTCGGCTTCTTCCTTGAACACAGACTTGGCCACAAACCGAAGAAGCTCTTTGTAGAACAATGGATTGGATGGCGGCTCATAGATCAACACGGTCTTCACGCCAGCGATCTCAAACCGTCTGAAATGATGCAATCTTTCCGTGTACAACATAACTTTGATCTTGCCAGTCTGGAAGTTGTGGCGTGTTTTGGTCACCCTTGATTGAGAGGAATACTCGTCAATAGATCCAAAGTTGAGCTTTGTGTTCTGCTTCATATGGCTCTTGATCCTCACGTAGTCGAAGTAGGAAGGGATGTATATCAAAAGTCCGTCTTCATACAGAGTCTGTTTGCTGATAGACGGGAGCACTGAGTTGATGAGAAACTTGAAACGAGCCTCATAATTAGATACTGGATCGGGCGACTCAAACCGCTGGAAGATTTGCTTGATTTTGATACCAATGGAATTCATAATGCAAGTTTGCGTGGTGATCTCTGGCTTGTATCTGGTTTTGCCGGCCACGTTCTGTGACTTGGATAGAATACTGTTGACAACGGGTGTGGTGAACTCGCTGAAAACCAAAGTTTGACGCAAGAGACTCAGCCTATCATTGATGGCCCACATTCTAATTCTTGAAAAGTCAGCTCCATGCGATTCCTTGGGGATCTTGTTGATATACTTCATCACTGTATTAACGTGGTCCCAATTTTGCATCTCGATCTGGTTTGCATGGTCTATCACAAGAACCTCAATGGAAGACAAGAAGTCATACTGTCTCTTCGACTGTTTGGGGTCCTCAAGGATCATGGAAAGTCCAATTGGTGATGCTATCAACACATCGGATTTGTAAAAGGAGGAATAAAGCTTGAGGGCTTTTCTTGTAAACTTCAATCCTATACTGAAAAAATCATTTGAGTTGCCCTTGAACATCTCCTTGAAATCTGCGGGCTTTGTCTCTGAGGGGCCACCAGGTTCGTAAAATTCCTGCTTAAACCGCTTTCTATTTTCCTGTTGGTCACAGCCAGAAAGCTTTATGAGAAGCTCGACAAGTTCGTATGCTGCGTTTCTAGTGGGTAGAAGAATTAATGCCTTCGGTCTGGTGAAGCCCTGGTCACGAAGCTCTGGTTCTTCTGTGGCCCCGTCAATTCTGCCCTCCCTGACATCTTCTAGAAACTTTTTTAGTTTCTCGTTGTTTTTCATGACTCTATCTCTAGTCTTGAACACATGGTTCAAGACATGCAATGCGTACAATCTTTGGTACGTTGTATTTTTGTAAGATTTGGAAGGAAACATGACATCTTTGTAAGCAAGAAATTCGTCAAGCAATGTCTTATCCAAGGGCTTGAGATCCCCAGAGTAGTT
This sequence comes from Candidozyma auris, assembly GCF_003013715.1. Classification (NCBI taxonomy): domain Eukaryota; kingdom Fungi; phylum Ascomycota; class Pichiomycetes; order Serinales; family Metschnikowiaceae; genus Candidozyma; species Candidozyma auris. Next base: position 707,615 of record NC_072816.1, read on the forward strand.
CTTAAGAAAGGCTTCGCCAACCCTTCTTTTGATGCTATGGTACTGTCCAAGATGCAGTTGCAGTTTGTTGAATTTGGGGACGGAGAATTCTTCTCCTGGAGGCGTTTGCAGAACAGCGGTGTATATCGTGTTTTCAACCTTACGCTTCTCGGAATGCCAGGGTTTCTTCTCTGCCATAGCATCCGCCTTGCGTTCTATGAAATCCTCAGACACCAAATTGAAATGACTCTCGAAGGGGTCCTTCGAGAGAATGTCTTCGTCTTCTTCAGCATCAACATCCTCAACTTCAGACCCTTCCCCTTCCGCATCGTCCTCGGCTTCTTCTTCCTCCACGTTGAACCCAGCGATATCCTCCAGCTCCTTTTCCTTAGCTTTCTTTGCAGACTTGTTTCTGATTTCCGGATGATCGCTTTTCAAGAGCGTAAGTAATGCATTGTAGGCCAATCTTTTGTCTTCGCCAGCGGGTACCAGCTCAGCTTCCTCTTCCTGAGGCTCCTTCAGCTCCACCTCGGAGTGATGAGCATCGCCCTCCTCATTGGCCTCTGGCTCTTTGTCTCTGCGTGTTGTTCGCTTTATTTGCCTGAGCTCTTGTCTTCCATATTTCTGTCTGGGTCGTTTTGTGCCATTCGAGCTTGGCTCCTGAGCTGTCCTTTTTACCATCAACAGTGGAGTTGTAGTAGTAGTAGAAAGTATGTGATGAGGTGAAGAAGTGCAGGATACATCGATGAGGTTTGGAAGAGATGAGCTGAAAGGAAACGGTAAAGTTCATCAAGGTGAAGAGTGACGAGGAATTTAGGTAAATAGTGGATCTGAGTGGTTTTGTTGGAAGAACTTGCTAAGTTTTTGAGAGAAATGGTGATTTTGTAATCTTTGTCTGGTATTGCCTTTGCGAGTGAAATAATGGCTACCAAACGGGTGAAGATAGAGAGGGCCATGAAAATTTTTGAAAAAAAAAAAAAAAAAAAGAAAGAGAATGACGTAGTTTCTGGAGAAAAATTGGATACTCTGCTTTCTTTGCTTTTTAAGCAAAAAAGTGAGTAATGTAAAAGTCTATCGCCTCAGCTACGCAATGCCATTTATCCACTTTTGGGACAAACAACAGTACTAAACAAGTCAATTGCACATCCCGTTATAATTTTTTTTGTGAATACCCTGAAAAAGCAATATAGAATTCGTGAATTGTCAATATATTTCAAGGGTATCACCCACCCCAGCTCTCCCTTGCTTCGGTGGTGAAGAAACATGAAACAAGAAGAAGGTAGAGAATAAAAAAGCTCACACGTAAAGCTCATGCTTTAATGAATTGCGGCTACTACAGCTCATCTTCATCTTTAGCACCTCGTAAACTCATCAATGTGGTGGCCTCGAAAATCCTTCATTTTCGATGCTCTCGTTTACCGATGTCGCTTATTTCAACTTCCTTCCAAAGCTGCAAAGGCGCAAGCCCTCCCTAAAATCCATAGAGATGTTTCATATAACCAGCTTTGGCATCATATTTGTTGTTGTTTTTTGTGAGTGCCACATCTAGGTGTACAATGTTCACAGAAGACCCCCATTCCACACAGCCCACTAAGCTTTTTTAGCATATCCTGAATATCAAGATTTTGACACTACCCAGCCAGTAGAACGTCGCTTGGAAATTCCCAAAAAAAAAGTGAACAAAACACTTACATCCATCAAATCCTGTCCAGCAGCTGCTCGTGCTAGGCACACACAAATGGTTGCAAAACTCTATGCGCACGATATCCCTTAGCCGTCTCCAAACAGTCACAAGATGGCTAAGGCAAACAAACACAACAAAATCAAAATTTAACCACACCCGTTATCTATTTCAACTATCTAGCATATAGACCACTCCAATTCCTCTACCTCAAATATCCCGTAACCCTTCCCCTGACCAAATGCTCTTGGGACCTGGGGGACCACCCTGAAAACCTGTATACCTCCCTTTTCTCAATGCAAACTTTCCCTTCTCCCCTTACCCTTCCCCCATCACCATCCTACTACCACTTTCTCCCCTGGCCATGCGAAAACTCACGAACTTCGTCAGGTCGCTCTTCTCCATCGCGTACTTGGCCTTGATCGTGCTTACGGTGCCCCTAGCATTTGACTTGGGCGGTGTTGAGTGTGGGCTCACATACTCCCTCACCATTGTGGTGCTATACTTTCTTCTCACGTCTGTCAGGCTTCTTTGCAAGCGGTTCCCCGTGCTCAAGCTCTTGGTCCCGCTCTACTATGCCCAGCACGTGTTTCTACCGAGTATCTTGATGTACATCATTCTGTACTGCCAGAACCAGAACAGCAGGTCTTACTTTGCTGTGGTGGCCGTGTGGCGCTACATTTTGGTCCACCTGACCCCAGTGTTCACCATTGCCGAGGGTTTTTGCTCGTTGCTTTTGCTCCAGGCGATTTCCCAGACGTTGGACTGGCTCACTTTGTACAAGTCTGATAGCTGGCTCTTTGTTTCGTTAATAGGCTCCGGGTTCACCATCACAGGCGCCTTGTACTTCTTGTACAGAATCTACGTGTTGCCCTTCACTATTGAGTTGGGCAGCGCCTCGCTTCTAGGCTCCTTTTTGACGTTGACCATCGGGCTCGGTTTTTATGGAATTGTTTCCGGAAAGGGCTCCATGATCGAGTCCTCCTTGTTGTTTGCCTACATTGTGCGCTGCATCTACGAGATGTTCCCTCTGCTCTCGGATAACGCTGCTCAGACATTGACCCACCTCTTCACCCAGACGAAAATCAATTTGCAAAACGAGATCCCCAGGCTCCCTCCGCCTCTCACAAATACCATACTGGCTGTGCTCCCCTTCTTGGCACAAAACTTACCGGGCTCTTTCAAAACGATATGGGACTTCTTTCTTTCTTCGGCTGAAAAGCTCACCTTACCGTTGGTTGTGAATTTGGCCTACAGAATTGGTGTCTTCTACGCCGCTACAAAGATCATCCCCTCCTTATATCATCGCCTACCGTATTCTCCGCCAAGAACACCTCCGCACATCAGCTCACGCCTGTCATCATCCGCATCCATTTCCCCCATCTCTCTGAGCTCTTCTACGTCTCTGCAAGCAAACGAGAAAGGCAACGAGCGTCTAAAGATCAACCGCGCCCGTGCAAGGGCTCGTCCATCCACTACAATAAGGTTGATCTATGCATACTCCCCTTGCATCATTATTGCCGTTTACACTCATATGATGCTTCTGTATAATGGGGAGCTTGGCTCCGAGCTCAAGCTCTGGGGCTGGTGGGCTTCTGCCCCGAAGGATATGGTGATCATCGTGCACCCTTGGCAATTCTGGAACTGGGTCAAAATGGGCACCACTCTTCTACTCTACATGTTAGAATTATCTGGCGACTCGAGCTCGGCCATGACTAGCCACTGGCTGGTGAATTGACCAAACCACTTCCTAGGTGTGTGTTGGGACAGTCAACCGTGGGTCACATTTGCAGCGCTTAAATTCGATTTGCTGCTTACCATAAGTTTTTTCTTCAACGATGTACTATAGTTAATTTTAAATTTTACAAAGTGGTATTCTGTAAGTAACATTTCAGTAGGGTGAATTTCACAACGCTTAGGTCATGACCGGATGATCTCTTCAGAAAAATTATGCAAATCTCGTCCACGAAAGAAAACCAGCCATCTTTCCAGACTGTGAAATCCTCTCAGAGCTTGACTCTATGTTTGCTTTGGTATTTCATCATTCAAAGGCGGTCAAGACAGTTCAGTATGAAATCCACCCATACCCAAATGATAATTACAAAATGAAGTTCGGTACATTTGACTGTACAAATATCTCATCTAGAAATAGATATCGAACTTGAAAAAAAAAGTAAGGAGGGACGTTCATAGACAAGAGTGAGCTCCATTGGGTTAGCCAAATTGGCCATTTGCTATACCTATCGTTTAGGACACGTCGTCCCAGTGCCGAAAGACAAAACTCCAGAAAAATCCAGAGGAAGCAACGATGGCAGCATCAAGAGTGCCCACACAGCAACAGCGGTCGTGAGCTCAGTTGTGAGAAACAAGTACAGCCAAAGACCTCGTGATTCCTCGTTTTCACCACCAACAAACTGCCCTGAGCAAAGCTCATAAAGTTCAAAGGAACAAGCAGGTATTGGATTTAAGTGATGGAGAAAACCACAGAGGTAAATGACGTATCCTTGAAACCAAGACCAGCGGCCACTGCTGATAAAGTGACGAGCCTTATTCCTTCAGCCCGCCATCGTGCAAACGGAGGAATTCTTCCGTTGCGTTTCCGCTGTCACGGCCGGAGACTTTCCCCGAAGCATTAGTCATTTTGCAGACCTGGCGAAAACGCCATTACGTAGGCTTCGAAAACAAATCGTTGTCTATGAACGTGAAGAAAAAAGAGAAGCTGAGCGATGCGCTCTGGTTATATAGTGGGTTTTTCGTGCGTGCGCGGCCCAAGGAATAGAGATTAGGGTTTGAAGAAGATAAAGAAGTTGACATTTCTACACCAGAGGATGCATTTCAGGAACTTTTGATATCATTAGGAGATCAAGAAGTTCAAGGTTTTGTGGTGAGAATTTCAGTTTCACGTAAGCCAATAGCTTGTTGGATTATTTTACAATTTGATGATCTCTGCGATTTTGCAGCCATTTGGTTGCAGACGAACCACCATAACTCTTTCCCAACGGATTCCCACTAAAAAGGGGAAGGCGATAAATTCGCATGAGATAATTTAGGCAACACGCACATATTGACTCACCCGTTATGGCGCTCAGATACGACCATGTATCGGCGATCACTAGCAAGACAAGCCAAATTCCCATTAAAGGCCGTACATTGGTGTACTACGTCGGGACCTTTCTCCGTACACTGTTTGAGTTTCAGTAAATGATTCTCTCTTAGGGAAATGACGTTTCCAGAAGCCTTATGATCACGATTTGTGATGGTCACTCAGTAGGGTCTCAAAATGAATTCTCACACTGTCGATTCCATCTTCTTACCGATAGGGATATGTTCTTTGGGCTAGCCTGTTAGCTACCTCAGAGTTGATGTTTCTCGATGTTTTACGATAAGCCAGGTTTGAGTAATCTCACGCAGAACCACATTGCACTGTGGTTGAGTATGAGAGCAACTCCTCCCCGGTAGCCACAAATGCACGACACAATGGTCAATGTTGCTTGTTGAAGCCGCTCTTCAATTCACGCTCGTGACATTTTAACTCCCCGTGTGATGGTCTGTTGACAAGATCTCGAGCTCAAGATTTATATATCACTGTGAATCATACAATGGGTTCGAGGTTTGTTTGTTACCATAGACTTACCCACACTGGCACAATATGTCAGCCATGGAGATGGAAATATAAGATGTGTAGGAGACTGATACGCATCGAGAAACAAATTTTCAAAAGATTAATTCGCTCATGGAATTGGGCAAGAACGATACTAACCTGTCGTATGCGCGGGCCCCGGTGCCACAGTAAACGACAGATGGAGAGCGGCCCTCATAAAAGATTAAGTCAAAAAGTACATGGTACAACTCGCGTAAGCCTTTGCTTTTGAAAGAACTGCCCATTGGCCTCAGATGCGCCTGAGACTTCAGAAAGTCAGATCCATAGGCACTACGCATTTCCTCGCTCCACAGTCGAATCTCTGCTTCGACAATCGTGGGCACACTATCTGAACCAATTGCAGCGCCTGTTTTCGAAGTGGCAAGGTTCAAGTTTCCGAGACGCACTTGCGTAACGTTTATATTCTGGGGTCTCAACTCCTTCGCTAGTGTAGTAAAAATATCCTTCATGCTATTTTGCAAGACCGACTCAGGCCCGTGGTAGGGCATTCGAAGCGAGCTCACGATGCTGGGCACTATGGCCACAATACTGCTTTCCTGCTCACGTACAATATCCAAAAGACCCGAACAGAGAAGCTTCGTGGTTACGTTCAATCGAAAGAGCAGTTTCTGCCATCCAGGCTCAGACATGTTCTCAAGAGGGCCAAGGGGGAAGTATAGCGTGGGCGCAAACACCACCGCAGAAAGCCGAAGGTAGTGAGCATCGGCGCCTGGGAAGGGAACCACACTCACATGTAGAATCTTGCGAAATTTCGCAAGATGAGCATCGTAAGTATCCTCAACCAAATTCAAATAGTTGATGTCGTCAGTGATTTGGTTTGACTGGATGTACTTATAGTCCTTGTCATCAAGAATGGTCAAGTAGACAATGAATCCACGCTTCTCGAAATCGACAGCGATCAACCGGGTCATTGGTTCAGTGGGAGACCCGACTACCAAAACAACATCTCTGCGGGCGCCATTGGCGAGCTTGGGCACTCTTCGACGAAGCTTATTCTTCAGCTTGGGGGTATTGATATGGTTGTATAAAAGGTAGGTTGATACCGTCAATGAAGTGGCAAAACACGATATGAATGCAAGCTTGTGGTCCTGGATCAATTTGGAGAGACGATCCAATGTCTTTTCTTGTGGCTGTGGAGGCGGATGGTCCTCAGATTTGAGTATGGAGAAGATCTTCAGGTTGAATACCTGATCCAGGCTAGGGAGCGAATCATTGACCATTTGCAGCAGGGAGTTGAGGATGCCACAAACGGAATGGTAGGCCAGGCGTAAAGCGTCTGTTGCGGCCAGAACAGGTTCAGCTACCATGAGGAAAAAGGTGGTGAAGATGATTTTGATTTATGTAGGTAACTCAGGTTGGTGGGGGCAAAAAAAATGAAACCCTTGCCGGCCCCAGGAATCGAACCTGGGTTTGTTCGGCCACAACGAACTGTACTAACCACTATACTAGACCGGCGCGCATGACACAACTTGAAAAACAACAAACTAAATCGAGCAAATTGAGATATATTTATCCCCACAAACTTAGGTTTTTGTATTTTAAAGCCTCATGTTTTTCTCTTATCTAAGTGCTATCAACTTCCTCTAGCTGAATCCGGCCTCAAAAGGCCAATATAAAGGGTTTTAAACACCAAGAGGAGTAGCATCATTTGTACATTGGCAAACCGTACGTCTTTTGTTTAATTATACACGGCATCATTTTAAACATAATTTTCATGTTTGGGATATGTAACAATGTCCAGGTACTTTGTGGCCTGATGATATCTACAGGGACTTACACCTTTGTAGGGTAAGTGTCTCTAACAATTGAATCTGATTGAAGGTTTGTTTCTATAGTGATATAGTTCTATACTTTAATCGGAATATGTCGTCATAAAAATAGCGATACGGCCCGTCGCTCTTCGAATAAACTCGATTATTGACTGATAAGAGCATTCAAAGACTTTTTCCAGCTTAAACCCCTAGCATTCTCAGGATTCAATCCATCTGCTTCATACTTCTTCTTCACCGAAAGAAATATATGCCTCGTTTAAAATTCATATCCGTCAGGTTTTGGAATGATCTTTGAAAAATGAGGGCAGCCTTGGGCATCACATCCTTCCTTCGCCACTTGCGTTCCCCACCAGGAGTAGTTCTTGGAACCACCAGTGTAGACGACACAGAAGTAAATTAAAATTGCTGCTATGGCGACTCCACTATCAAGTGCCACCGAGCTAACCAAGTTGTATTTTCTCCACCAAGAAGTGTACTTACGGTGAATGAAGTAGTTGAAAACGGCAGCAGTAGCAAACCAACAAGAAAAGTTGTACCCTGTGACACCAGGTATATTAGCAGCACCGCCAAAGAATAGAATAGGGTCAAATCTCCTGACCCAAGTATTTGGCCTAAACTTACACCAAACGAAATGGACAATAGGCACCAATGCACCAACAAGGAAAAACCACAAGACCCAGTCATACCTGCCTCCTGGAGCAAAGATCTCACTTCCAAACAAACCCCACATCGAATGGGTGTTGAAAGCGGTCTTCTGCTTACGGCAAACCATGTTGTTTCTGGCGTGGGGAGTACAGATATCATCAATATGGTGCAACAAGTAACCTGTCACCGATGGCGACACTAAAGCAGCCCATATGCCTCCACATAACAGCAAGAACATGACATGCTTGGGAGGAACCCTCATGTAATGGCCCATCTTAGCACCTTGAGCCATGTGCATACCGTGCTGGATAATACTGAAGCCGAAGGAGTAGAAGTAGAGTAAAGTGTATGCGTTGCCCTTATACCAATTAGCGGAGACTATTTCGAAGAAGCTCTGTAAAGATACAATTGTGTTGGCCCTGGCTTCAAGAAGCGAGAGAGGCACAAACATCGTGGAGCCGATGAGAACTGAGACAAAATATCCGCCAGCATCAATGGGAGAATTGTCCCATCCTTCAGAGAATGCAAATCCAAGTCCCAACCCAACAGCAATCATGACAAAGTAGATCCATTTGGGGAATTCCTTGTAATGTCTAACTGCCTTGTTGAAGATATCCTCGTGTCTGCTACGGTTCACCCATGGCAACCAAATCTCCGAGTAGAACTTGAGAACGGTATGGACGACAAGAGAAGAAAAGACGGCAATACCAAGAGCCAAACTCATCAAAAATGCAACAGGCATGAATGCATGTGAATAGGATTCAAATTTTTGTTTGTCAAGTTGCCAATTGCGGTCGACAATCTCGGAGAAATTGTACTGCTTTCCGTGCATATCAAACACACTATTACTCATGATAGGCATGTGGGCAGTTTCCCAGTGGTTCTGGTAGTAGAGTCCTGGCATGATAATCCAGATCCAGAAAACAAATGAGACAAACATTGAGGCGACAGCGAAAAATGGAGTAGTCAAAGGATTGTTTATAGAGGTGATTTGTGTCCAGTCGAGAGTGAGCGGGAAAAGCCCAAGACCCGTCTTCACTCCAAAAACCTGTGACAATGCAGCACTATCAGGCTTGCACCAACTGATCCAGGCACCAATTGTGGAAAAAAATGGGAAAATGAGGTCTGGAAACCAGTAGTATACAAACGACCCCAAGAATACAATGACAAAAAAGATATAGCGGGGCATTTTCCACCCGTGTACCACCGGATTGTCCCTTGAGTAGATGGTCTTGAACAAGGCAATGTTGGAGAGCACTCCCGGCCAGACTCTTTCAGCAGGAGTGATCATGACGTCTCTGAATATTCCAACAAGGCCGACAGACTGGATGTAGCACGACATGTTGAAAAGAATCTGCCTGCCGATGCCAATGTCCTTCTTAAAGTATTTTGTGTCTTCAATCACCAAATTGTTCACCAAACCGGCACTGATGACAACGTTGCAGAATATGAAAATGCATGTGTGCTCTTTATAATTGAAAGGGCCCGGGTTCAAGCTGAAAGAACAGTCAAAGGGAAGAGTTACAGTCCACGCAGGGACAATATAATGCCATGCTTGACCGAGAGGCCACGAAATTACCTGTATCACGACCACCGTGATACTTATAGTAGGGAACCTCATGTTGAAGAAAGCATCAACACCAGCGATAAATGCACCCAAGCAAACAGCCATAACCCACATACGTAAGGTCAACGAGGGCAAGTGCTCATCGTCGTCTATTAAGATGGCCATGATGTCACCTTCATTGAACTTGAAACCATCGTCAGTGTCCAAGGTGTTTTTGGACTCAACAGCCGCCAAGGCGTAGTCTCCGAGATTCTTCTCATCTGTAGGGAACTCTTCACCAATGTTTGGCTCTGAGCTTGATGGAACCTTTAGGGCAGAGTCCTTCTCCGCAGAAGCATTTTCTGAACGGGACATGAAGATTTAGATTTGATCTGATCTATCAGATAACGAAGACAGAGATATGAAGCAGTTTATGTACTGCCTGAACTGATATCACATTGACGTCTTCATATTCCCCATGGTCTGCGCCTTCATGGTTTTGCAGTCAGCTTTCTCCAAATGATTGGCCATTGCATTGTCTTCGACACTTAAACGCAAGTGCCTCGGGTACCCGAATCCCGATCATTGGCCTAGCCCTCGAGAATTGCGCATCCTTTCATAACTCCCCAATTCGATGAGGTAATCATAGTAGATTTTACAGCCTTATGCATAAATCTCGCAGGGATTTTGACAGCAAAACACGGGTTGGGCTACAAACCTTGCATGAACCTTCTACACCCAAGGTCTCTGCTCGCAAATACATTTCGAGGGCCGTTTACACTTTGAAAGGGCGGTATATTGACTATACTGTTTCTACCTGAGAGTTCCCAAAAAGCGCAGTAGTTAACAGTATAGGTGCAAACGTCTGTTGGTGATGTATGTCTCTCCTTCGAAGGAGCATATCAAAGGGACCAAAAATGAGAGATCGTTTCACGTCGTAACTAATGCATTTGGCGGTGAGCATTTGACGGTGAGTACTTGAAAAAACCAGCAGGTGCTCCTACCAAAAACTGCCGGGCCTTGGCAATTCGCATCTGCGGGTCTCTTGTAGTATTCGCCTTTATCCTGGACGTTCTTGACCTCAAACAGATTGTCAGGATCGATTTCGTCAATTCTTTGGGGAAGGTTAGTTTTGTCCACCATTGGGCGAAAAGACCCCACTCGGTGTCTTGCGGAGTAAGTGGACGTATAAATGGCTGGTAAAGAATTCCGAAGCTCGGACCGGCTTACCTTGATAAGGGCTACAAGCTATGCTCTCCAGATTGAACTGCCCTCGAAGCTTCACCCTATGATCCTAGCAATCCTCGCTTGTTAGGATACAAGCTTTACGAATCAGGTATGGTCGTTACTTCTATTATACTTCCTTATGAAATCCTACGAAGTATGGCAAGGCTACGCCCTCATATAACCCTTGTCGGATACTTTCGGGTTATCTGCTTCCAAAAGGTGCACAGTGAGGCGCCGTATCTCAAGGGCATCTCTGGTCAGGAAGCGCAAAAAACACTTATCATTGGCCGCGATGGCTGCAAAATTTGGGTAAGGTTTTTGGTTGGTCGGAGGAAATGGCAAATATGCGGCGTCGATCCGAAGCGAGTCGAAGCGAGATGAGCGTTGCACTTGTTACCTGATTAGGGAACATGGCCGCGATTTTGACAGGTTCTTGACAATAGGTCAAAGCAGGTTTGACAGATTCGAGCATATCGACGGTCTGTTCCAAAATCAGTACAAATATACATATCTGGGCAATTTCGATACGAGGTGTCAGTTGTGCGTTTTGGTTTTTATGAAGTTAACGTGGTTTTGACCCCCTTATCTATGGCGTGTGTTGACTGAGCCTGACAACGTGTGAGATCAAGAGTACTACAACAAAATCCACAAAAAAAGGAAGGGGCCTTGCTGATATGTTAGAGCATTTAGAAAGCTGGTCTATTCACAGAGTGACTTTGTGTCGAAACAGGTGAGACTTCGGAAACAGCGACGGCCCGGAAAAAATGACATAACCAAGGATAACCAAGGATAACCAAGAATAACGATTGTTAAAAGGTCTACAGTCGATGTACCGAAGTTGGAGCTGGTCAACTATAGGGATGGTCCTAAAACCCGAATCTGAAAACGCTACATGTATTGAGTCGTACCCACATGAATTGCCTCGGTGACCTTACTAACTGGACTATGAAAATGTTAAAAGTAACGGAATACAACTGAATTAAAGAACGGTGGTCAAGACTCCATTTTAAAATGAATAATCAAACTTGTAATACAAGTTGGACATAATCCAAGTGTTTGCCGCAAACGCTACTTTGAGACACAATTTCAAGTTGGCAAGAAGGCTCACGGAAGAAAATGATCGCTCAAATTAGAGTACTACTAAGAAGTACTTCAAGTGCCAGGTTCCTGAGCTGATTCGTTCCAACAGATGATGTGCTTAGCCGGTAGGCTCTCCTCTTTAAATGCTCAACGGCAAAATGCTAAATATAACTTTCTAAAGCATGCTGCACGAAATCTCTTGATCCAAAACTTGTTTGTTAAAGAACTGAATAATGTTTAAGGGTAATTATTGTTATCGCTTGAGTTTCTTGAGTCCATTTGAGGATGAGCCCGACTCGGCTTATCTGAAGATACGATCCGATCTTGGCTTCTCCACTTGATAAGGGCTTATCTGGACATGGCACTAGCGAATTCTCCGCGTTGATAAGGTTGCATAAATTTTTACCCCTCAGTAGGAGTTCGTGCTACAAACAGTCAAATTTCGAAAAATGGGCTCATCAAGAAGCCAATGCATGTAGTAAAGAGCTCTAGATACAGAACTGAAGAGGTGATTAGAATTGGAAAAGTTTAATTAAGTTGGCAACTGTTTTTTTTTTTTTGGTAGCGAAGAGACCACTTCTCTTCCCAATGCAAATATCATGTTTACTCCGACTCTCTAGCGTACTCCTTGTACATGTCAGCGTCAGGGATAGCACCACAGATGGTCTCCACCATAATACCGGTGACCAAGTATGGGTCAATGTTGGAGGCGGGTCTTCTGTCTTCAAAGTAGCCGTAGCCCTCCTTGGCCACAGCTCTTGGAATTCTCACAGAGGCGCCTCTGTTAGCAACACCCGAAGAGAAGGCCTCCATGGAGGCAGTCTCGTGACGACCAGTCAATCTCTGCTCGTTGTCGGCACCATAAAGCACCAAGTGTTCCTTGTGTCTCTTGGCCAACTTTGCGAGGGCATCCTCAATGTACTTCATGCCTCCGGCTTCCCTCATGCTCTTGGTCGAGACGTTGGTGTGGCAACCAGCACCATTCCATTCGCCCTTCAATGGCTTAGGGTGGAAGGAGATCTTCACGCCGAACTCCTCGGCGACTCTTTGTAAAAGGAAACGCGCCATCCACAACTGGTCACCCATCTCAATACCTGAGCAAGGACCAACCTGGAACTCCCATTGGGAAGGCATCACCTCGGCGTTGATACCAGAGATGTTGATACCAGCATGTAAGCATGCTCTGTAGTGAGCTTCAACAACGTCTCTAGCGTAAACCTTACCAGTACCGACACCACAGTAGTAAGGACCCTGAGGAGCAGGGAAGCCACCCTTTGGCCAGGCGTAGACATTGTCGTACTGGTCGAAGAGAGTGTATTCTTGTTCAAGACCAAACCACACCTGTTCGTCAGCGTGCGCAGACATCAACTTGGCGCATTCGTGTCTGTGGTTGAACTTGTTAGGCGTACCATCGTTGTTCCAACATTCACACAACACAATCACGTTGTCACCCTTTCTGAAAGGATCAGGGTAGAAGGCAACTGGACGAAGGTACACGTCAGAGTCGTGGCCTGGGGCCTGACCAGTAGAGGAACCGTCAAAGTTCCATTCGGGCAAATCGTCAACAGCGGAAGGCTTTTTACTGAGGGTCTTACACTTTGATCTTGTGTTACCCTCAGCGTCAATCCAGACGTACTCAGCCATCACCTTGCCATTTTGGTTCAAATCAAAGTATTTGGCTAGTATAGCGGTTTGTTCTGTGATACCGGTCATTATGCAATAAATAGAAGTCTATGAGGAAGATAGTAAAGTAGGTGTAAATTTTTTTTTGTGGAATTCACTCATATATATAGCAAATGGCCAAAGGCTAGGCGGGATTTGATAAAGAAAAAGAAACAGGCCGCGTCCTGCAGGAAAGCAGCATTCTATCCGGATAAGACGGGTGCAGGTGAAAGCACCTGTCTTATCCGGACACACCGCCCCATAATTCCTGCAGGAAAGAACCCGTTCAGCCGGGTGTTTCTTCCGCCATGACATGTTCTTCGCACCTGTCTTATCCGGACCCCTTCAATCCGGATGTCATTAAGCAGCCAAAAAAATTGCCGCAAACTGGAATTGTCTCAATTGTTCCAACACCCTAGGCCCCTGCCTTGAGCGATATAAACAAAGTTCACAGTTTACTTCCCCCCAAACAAATAGTTTAAAACCCACCTGTTTGACTTTATCACACGAGCCGCCTGCACATAGTCCCCGGTTGGAAATGGCGTCGCTGATAATTGTAGCAAATTACTCGTTTCTACTTTGCTTATCACCCAATGAGAGCGCCACTATACAATTACTCACAGGACACAGAGCGCAGTCAGAAATGGGAAATTATCCTGGACCAGCGGGAGGAAAGCGATAAGTGACACAAAGAAGGAAAGTTGGCAGAATCCGGGGTTTATTATTTTTTTTTTTTCTTTTTCCCCTATTGGCCAACGGCAATTGGCCAGATATCGTTTTTGGTTTTGGCCTTGTGTCTATCTTTCGATATGGTCTCACTATGTACTTCCCAGAGTGGATTTCTCAGTATGGTTCTCTCAGAAAGCCTGGTATGGCTACTCTGTTGCTGATCTCTTTTAATCCCTCAAAACATGACGAACGCAAAATGTCCCAATATTGTCAACGATAAATCCCTCAAGGAACGTTCTGGGGGGTTTGAGGCATTTTTGTCTCCCCAGTTCCCACAATGGTGTTTTTCGCAGCCACTGGTTCTCTGGGAGGAAGTTGACAAACACTTGCAAAAGGAGCGGTGAGTGATTTTTGGATGCTTTTGCCCTTGCCCTATTTGCAATTGAGCAATTGAATTGACCTTGAGGCATTTTCTTTTGTTTATTCTTCTTATGCTTTGAAGCTCTCTTTCCTTGTGCTTCTGTTTTCGTGGCTTCTGCTCCACGAGGTCTCCAGGTTGCCGTAAATGCATCTTGATGACGTGTGATTTTTTGTAGGGGTGAGTTGATACTCGTGGTTGGAGAATTATTACGCCTGTGATTCTTCGGTGCACTTTTCCAGATTGGTCACATCACCAGTTGGTAGATGCAACGTGAGAAGTCAGTGGTTCAGTCTTGAGGTTAGCCAGCTGCCCGTAGATTCCAACGTATTCGAAATTTTTTCTTTTTCTTCTCCAGGATCTTCTGGGAGAGTACTGAGGGCATGTTCAGAATGGAAGTCTGTCTACTCTGGACCCTGCCTTGCAATCGCTGAATGAAATCGCTGAACAGAAATGGTACTACAAAATGGATCAAAACCATGGAAAAGGTATTCAGGGCTTTTGAGTCTCTCCATATTGCACGTTCTACATCAGCTCCTACTGTGATCGGACTCTTTAGACGAAGAGTCAACCTCATATAGCCTAGTTACAAGCTCAAAGCCAGTCGACCGTGATCAACTAGTATCAACATCATAAAGGCCTATCACATCACGAACAAGTTTCTTCTTGAGATATCATTGTGTCGGAGTACTTATGCCAGGCTAATTTTTATGGAACTGGTGAAAATAATAGAGTGCAGTTGGCGAAGGTTTTGAGATGATTCGAACGGAGTGAGAACGTAATTGGTGATCAGAGGGAAGTCTGGATTGAGTTCTTGAATACTGCTTCATTGTAGCTCTTCACTCTAGAGTCAGACGCGTTTGAACTTTACCAATTGTGCCTCTTTAATCTTTTAGTGATGTGGATACCTACTAGTTTGTGCTCTCTCGAGCTTGAAACTCCGTTTTAAAAGGACCGTTTCTGTTTTTCATTGAAATTGTTCTTCAGCGCTAGGTTGAAGCTGCCTGGATAACAAGCTTACACGGGGACTCTCGTTTTATCGAACTCTGACTCCTTGCATTCAGGAGGTGTCTTTATTTCACTTCAATTTTTCTGGTGGAAACCGAGTGCTCGATATCATCATGGTTTCTTTCGGCTATTTTAAACTTCCCCGTATTGTCTCCTTGTAATTGGCGATTAATTTCATAGAGAGACTGATCCTTGAGCGTGAAGAACTCCTCAATTTCATTCAAGTGATCACAGGTACAAAGCTGTGTAATGCACAGTGTAATGACAGATAATGCGTGTAAGTCCATCACCTAGCCTTCTGAAAGTGGTCCCCATTAATGGCCCCTCAAAAAATTCCAGCGAAGATGAGTGGCGAGCTTCGTAGTAGCCACGGGCACAGTGCAAAGCGTTATAAGTCGTGGTTTTATCACACTTGAATGCAATACATAATTTCAGATATGTCAAAAGACATGTGCGATGCGTAGAGTATCCAAAGCTTGCCAAAATGTCTTTTTTGACAAACTAGTCTATCTCCTTCTCGTATATCTTCCATATTGAATCCCACGGCCCCTCATTACTTCTGCGGATAACATTACGAAGGACTATCTTTGCCTCATTTGGATCCACAAGCTTTCGCTTCGTTATTAATTTCGTCAAACCACTTACCACAATATTCATCAATCTTGCTGGCTCGTACGTAGGCATATCATGTAATTTGCTGACGAAAGAGTCTTTGAGCTGTTTTTGGCTTTCTGAGATTTGTCTGAGTTTCTCAGGGCGTATTCGTATTTTGACGTGTTGGACCTATTGATGCACGCTATGTACACTCAATGCATGCAGCGAAGCACAGGCAGTCTCGTTTAGATATATTCTATGCGCAAGAGTTCGCACAGTATTACCTCTTCATTTGTAGCAAGATCTTCAACAAGCACCTATCCATTTTACATTCGGCTGTGATTCTTCGAAAAAATGTAAGCAGTGTTGTGTATTTTTCACAAAAATCATCTCCTGCACTCTCTTTGCATTCTTTAGGATGCATGTACAACAGCTGGAACGCTAAAATGTCTAAAATCGGCACTACATATCATAATAAGGCTCTTATGGTTCCTTTGATTTCAGTCGAACAAGCTACGCCACGCTAGTGTAACAAAATATATTCACAACAAAATTTAAGGAAAGTGTCCAACTCTTGGACCAAAGTATCCATCTGGGGCATCGATAGTGGCATTGAGTCTAGCTGGAGCATACGCATCAAGAACATTATTGTTCACGTTATTGCCCCACCAGGAAATATACTTCTCATGATACTGAACAGCGAAAAAGATGATAATTCCGCTGAAAGCGACACCACCTTGAAGAGCTCCTGAGAGGGTGTAGTTGTACTTTTCCCACCACGCAGTGTACCGTTTTCTTATCACATACATGAAAAAGAAAGATGCTATGAATCCAGGAGTATAATACGTCAAATTGTAGGGGGCATAGTTCATGAGACCAAATGAAAGCACAATGGGGTGAAGATATTTGCCTATCGTCGTGTGTCCGTAGTATTTCTTCAATGCCCAGCATGGGAAGGCGGCAAGGAACCCAATCAAGAAGCACCACTGCAAAATAGGATAGAGACCTCCAAAGACTCGTTTTGGCCCAATTACACCCCAAATCACAGACGACGAGTAGAAAGTATTTGATCCAGGACACGTGAACTTTTGAGGCTGATGTGGTTCACAAAAGCCTGACACGGAATCCAACACCACTTCTATCACGCCAACAGACAAAAGACTATTGACGATCACAGAAACCATTTGCACCCTAAACAAGGCTCTTGGCGCGATTCTCCAATAGTGTGCCTGTTTCTGGTTGGTGAAGTAGTTTTCAGCCTGGACGTCGATGTTGGTACCTAAGGTCTTGACGTAGTTGAGTGCGGTTCCATTACCTGGAAGTGCGTAACCAATAATCATCTCAAGAAGAACGTTGATTGAGTTTTGAGTACCTGTCGCAGCGTAAACTATGGCAAAAGGTAACAAGAAAACGAAGTTGAGGGCCAAAGCAAAGAAAATGGTCCACACTGGAGTTTGCAAATCATAAACCTCCACTGTTATAATCGAGAAAACGATACATATCACCAAGATCACGGTGAACCACCACTCTGGGACTTCGGGGTACTTTTTCATGGAAACAGAGAAGGGGTCATCGAAACCCTCGTAGGTTGAGCGTTTTTTCTTGAAATTAAGCGATTTGACAAGACCAACCACAGCAAACTTCAATTGCTTGAAGTGAGTTAATATCACATAAAAAAAATTCATGGGGTATAAAGCAAAAAACGTGCCATAGGTCACCAAGTTCGCAGCTGAGTAGAATGGGGGCCCCATTTTTTCATACTTGGCTAGATCAAGTTTCTTTTCATCATTAAGAATAGCAGTCACAGCATAAGGTTCACCTGTATTTGTGAAAATGCCATTGGAGTTAATTGGTAAGAAGCCCGTCCATTTGTAGTTTGACCACCAAACTCCCACAATACAGAAGAATCCAATGAGCATGCCAATGTACTGATTCAACTGGGCAAAAAAGGGAACGTACAAAGGCCCGCTCATATTGATGATGTTCCAATCAAAGGTGGTGATAGGATTCAACCCAAGACCACTTTGGGACCCCGTAATTGCAGCAACATTGAAGTTGTTTGGTGCTGCCCAGGATATCCAGTTGAATGTGGAAAGTGCCGTAAACAAGTAGTCGGGAACCCAGAAGTATAGAAAAGATACAACAAAGGTAATCAAGAAGAATGAATATCTGGAAATCGACCACCCGTTGATATTTTCTTTCTTCTCTCTTTGTACCAAAGCTTTGTTAACAGCAAGGTTTGGAAGAATAGTCGGCCAGATTGCTGAAACAGGGTAAACAACGAATTTACGGATAATTCCGGCGAACCCAAAACCCAAAAGGTTTGATGATAATACAATAAGAAATTGGGCGCCAATTGTAAATTTTGGGTTGTCATAGAACATCTCAAGCTTCTGGAGGTAAATGAAGTATGTTGCATACACTGCACTTCCACTCACACTGTAGCACAAAGTTGCTAACATTTGTTCCTTATGAGACCATGGACCAGGATTTAAATTGATCTCCCATCTCCACAACTTGAAAGTTTTGGCAGGAAGCGTCAACTCCAAAAACTTTCCGCAAGGATAGACAAAAAGCTGCACCACCATTGACAGCAAAGAAATGCTTGGCATTCTTTCGACGAAGAATTGGTTAATGAAGGTACCGAGAACCACCCATACGACACCGATTATGTAAACACGTAACGTTTCGCAAGGAGTATCTGGATCGTCGAATGGATCTGTAACAGATCTGACCTCAGGGTATGGAGACCAGTAAGCAATAAGAGCAGCTTCAGTTTTGGTTTGCAACTCCCAGTCAAAAATGTCATCGGACTCGGCTGATTCAAGGTTTTTGACCGTCTTCTCTGCGACATGAACTTGGCTTTTTTCTCTGGAGCTTGCTGAATTCTCATCTTCGTAGCTTACAGGGCCATCTGAGTCTGTTGCGTGTTCATATTTGACGAGTTGCGCAATGAAGTCGAAGGTCTCCATTGGAATATTGACGTCACCATCATGATCCTTCAAAAAACTTTTCAAAATGCTTTCTGCCTCAACAATCTCGATCTCCAGAATTTTTTCCAACATAAAAACAGCAGATGGAGGCAAATCCTCAAAAGATTTGAGATGATTAAGATCCAATCTTTTAAGGACGTAAAACTTCTGGTCCGAGGTAAGACCGTCAGCAACCCCATTCAAGGAATACTGGTGAGAGGTAATCTCATGTAAGTCAACTTCGTGAGCCGTGGTGTCAAGCCTACCACCGCCTTTGGAGATACTCGTAGAAGGATTAAGCTTTTCGGACATGGCCTACACCTGAAACTTTTTCTCGACCATTCGACCCAAATTTATACAGCTCAGCTACCGAGAGGTGCAAAACCATGCCATGGCTCTCTATTATTTTCCGCATATCCCACAGTTGCCTTGCTGCAAAATTTGGACTGATAGGGCCCGCCTTGGTGCATATCATGGGTGCCACAATAACCTGTAACTTGAAGCCGCTCATGATCAAATCTAGCTTCATTCACGACTGTGCTCCCCAATCTCTCGGCCCGATTACTTTTTTTTTCTCTATCTCAAATTCATACTTTCGGCATGATATCAGCGTGCGGCACCAGGATTATCAAATCACGCGAGGAGTGGCTCACGAAGCGCATTGTGAATTTCCTCGCTCGCCTGTCATTTCTGTGGCTTTACACACGTCAACTGTGTGAATCTCGGAGCATTCCTGAGAGTCAAAAAGCTTGAAGTGATTTTTTCAAGTGCACTCGAGAATTCAGCTTTGTCACGCTGAAAAAAGAAAATGCTCTTTGAGGTTTGAGCGTTAGCTGTCATCCTTATCAAACGCAGGTTACGACTTCTTTCTGAGCGGTTCGGCAGGAATTGCCGGTGGGGCCATACGTCAAGCGCTAAAAGTGCAACTTTTCCGGGAGTGCCGTGCATGGCTAGCAATAATCAATACAGGCGAGCCCATTCGTTTTCAGTGAGTGATATTATTATAGATTCTTTATTTGGGTCATGTTGAGCCAGGTTTTGGCTATTGAAAATTACACACTATCTTCTAGAGCGCAAGCTATCGGAAAAGCTTTGCTTTAAGTATTATTCGATCACTTGAGAAACTGTGGCACCATTAGGTGGTCTCGAGAGCCAACCAGACAGACAACCATGGACTGTGTGAATGACGTAGGAGTTGCGCCTCACGGCTGTTTACAGGAGCCGTATATTAAGCGGCTGCGAATGATAAGTTGCAGTGTATTCGCTTCTTCGGATCAGTAAGCCACCTCTTCGATCGATAGCTCAGATCCCCAAGGTTCCACTTGGGAAATCGATGTGTCCCCCTTGTGCCTAGTCAAGTATTGGTAGACATTATTTGGTAACAGTGTTATTAGGAGTATTATTTAGCTCTACGAGTAATGAAAGGATTTCCTTCATCCAAGGAGAGGTTGCTCTCGTGTATTGTGATGATAGGTGCTACTTCATGGTGATGCGCTATGGTTGATTGACCTAAGCTATACCATAAAACGATTACCTGGAAGATATCACTTAGCATCCTTCGAATTTTAAAAGATACATGTCCTACTTGGAATCTCGGTTTGCTGTGATGATTTCGCCTCGCCATTCGAGTCAAGACCATTTCATCTACCTTCTCTGGCTTCCATGTGACTATCTTTATCAAACTGAGAACACATGCAAGTTTTAAAACCTTCTGATTCACAAGCCGGGTACACACACCAGCAAGCGAATTAGGTCCAAAAGTGTTAAGAGCATCGTTTGGAAGATTCTGTGACGCTATTTTGCTCAAGCAAAATAAGGGTGCCCCCGCAAAGTATTCACATGTTTTCATAATTTTCAGAGGTTGTTGGCCCGAGCGGCCTCACCCTTCAAAACTTGAACAAAAGTGTCTCATGCATCCGAAGCCCACAAAGCACGTAGCAATGCCAACTTGACAAGCAGAGACACAAGTTACAACAACCTGATCCGATATTTAGAGAACCACATCAAAGAATTATCACCAAAGCGACAGCTCTGAGACGATTGACTCCTCAGCTTCACTGTTCCCTCGCAATGAATCAGTCATGGGCACTGGGTACGTAGTTTCAACATTTGCGCATACACCAAAGTGCCTCTTTAGGACTTCTCCTTGGCTGCCTCCTTGTACTTGGCCAATATCAACTCCAAGCCGTCCATGTCATTGGCAATCAAGTTCTGGTCCCAGTCAATGAGCAATGGAGGCTGGAAGAGCTCGTTAGGGTCGATCTCCGGGTTCTCCTGGTTGATGAGATTGTCAAAGGCCTCATGAATATGGTCGTACTCGTTTTGAGAAAAGATCTTGAACCCTCTATCGTGAGAAATGCCGAGGCTCTTCACGGTAACCAGGCCTTGGTCTGATTTGATGAATTTGTCGTTGAGCAACGGGAAGCACTCTTTCAACACGGTTTTGCAGCGATCACCACGAACACAGTTGGTATAAATAGACTTGAACTGGTCGTAAGTGGGCATTTGTTTGGCGTTCATATCGAGCTGGAAAAGGTTCTTATCATCGTTCAATTGATAGTATGCTTTCTCCAAGAAAGCAAACAACCTAGCCAGGGCCGGAACTCGGGCATTGTGGAAAATCGAGATAGTAGCTGGAGAGTTTTGCAAAGACCTGAAGAGAGACATTAAGTAGAGCAGAGAAAAAAAATTGTGCAGTTGTCAATTGACTTTTGGGCACGAGGTGTTTTTATGGTGCAAGGGCAACCCCGGACTTTTGCTTGACTCAAATGTCGCGGTGCCACATAATCCGTTGTACCGAGGAGATGGCTCGAGAAGATGAGGAGGTTATATCCACCAAAAGCCTAGAGGTATGTAGAAAATGAGCTTACATTTGTCGAAACGAGACCCAAAGGAGTAAATAAATTTTCTTTTTACATTAAAAATACCCAACATCACTCAAGACTGAGTGGGTCATTTCTCTTGGGATAGCGACGACATTGTCGCATCGTGGGAATATCTCGTGTTGAGTCCCCTTGGCTATCTCCCGGACGTGTAACTCCGACCCGGAATTTTTCCGATGTGGTCACGATGAAAAAAAAAGTCGGGAAAGCAGTGAATGAATTGAATTTAGTATAAAACTCTCATGTGTTTTGGACGTATTGTAGATTTATCGAGTGACTTGTGCTGGTGTTTGGGATTGAGTAGTGTAACGGATCCCTCAAGAGGGGAAAGAATCTGGAAACGTTAGTCGATGAGACCAGGACGCAGTATAATGTCAAAAAGAGCTGCTCACTGGTGACTTGGGGTCCTCTTTCCTAGATATACTTTGTTTGAAAGAAATAACTGTAAATGCTGATTTTTGGAAAGAGTTGCCGTATTGTGGTAGGTTTATGGCAATGTTTGCGAAAAGTAAGAAGTGAGAATACAAGTTGAGTATTGGGCGAAAAGACCTGAGAACCGAGAAAGTAGGAGAACTACAAGTTAGCAGGCACACACACTAGAAGGAGTGTATGTGTAGTCTTTTTATTATTTATTTACTTATTTGATTTTTTTTTTCCGCTAAACTACTTCTTATCTGTAAGACAGCTCCAACTCCAAGGCAAGGACAAAAGGGAGTAACGAACTAAGGTTAGAGGTCGTCGAGTCTCAAAGCGAAAAGACAATGTCTGGATCGAAGGAGTAGTCCATAACTCAATGGAGTCTCTATCAACAGTGAGTACTTTGATGGACAGATTGCGGATTAATGGAGACCAAATATGACACAATCTATCTGAATAATTCCTCTATTAGTTAAAGAATGATCTTAGGTGATTTCTACGAGTTTGGCAGGTTTTTGCAGCCAGATTTGCACCCGTACACCAGCACACCCTCAGGAAGCATCACCCCCCCTCCAAGAAAAGATAAATTCCTTTTCTTTGTTTAGTCTTCGAGATCTAAAGTGATCAACGCGGGACATTAGACCAGTGAGACTTTTTATTTAAAGGTTTTGGAATGTAGTCATCCAAATCTGGCGACCCCAAAATCCTCAACAGTCCATCGATTTGTCGCCATGGAGCTAGCTCCACACATTGGCATCGTTTAAGGAGCTCAATTGTGTAGATAGTCCCGATGGACCACCTCCAAAGCGACCTGAAGCTAAAGAGACTGTTCCATTTGTAAAGACTGCAGGCTACGGGTGGACTAAACAAGGCTAGGTCGAGCTCCTTGAGAGAGTCAAAGTCTCAGCAGTCAACAGCAACGTATTCACCTGAATCAGCAAGCCTGAAGCAATCTACACATAAGGAACTGGATACGCTTGTGTCACCCAGAGAAGGGGTATTGATGCTGTGCCTTCAGGCTACCGCTTTACAATGGACTCTATCAAGTGTTTCATGAGGAATTGCAATTGTTTTAGACAAAAATGTACTTCGGTTCGTGGCCAGTATGATTTTCAAGCTGGTATACACTTCACCTGGTATATATGCTGAGATGATATTTTTAGTTGGGGTACTTTTCAAGGCGGAAGGGTATTTTTGGCACCAGTCGACTCACCTCCTTTGGCGGTGATCATCCTTGGCTCATTCCCGCCTGCTACACCGGTGTGGAGGAGCCACCAGCTAGCCCAGCGAGCCAAAACGCTCACGAACAGCCTGTTTTGAAAACCATTGAAATCTGCCTCCAAAACCGGGGTCAATGTAGATGGATTTCCACTTTATACGAATCTTTCTCTCTTGTCTGCCTCCTTTTCCCCTTCCTTATTCATCTTGAGTCGTCTGGGCCAGAGCCGTTTTCGCACTCGCATACTAATTCTTTCTTAACACTTGATTCTCGTGCCTTGTTCCTGTGCCGGGGCCGCTAAACCTACATTTCCCAGTTCTTACCCTTGATCTCACCCTAAATCCAGGTGCCCCCACCAACAGATTCCACTGTGGCCAGTTTCTTCTTGCACTTCCGCAAAGCGGCCTTCTTCAGGTCCAGTCTAGTACTCAAATCTTCCTTTTTAAATCGACTGAATCCTTATATTTTGGCCCCAACGACTATCACCTATCCGTTCAATTGCCTGGGCACCTCCAATAGAATCGATTTCCTCGTCAGATCGCCTGCTGAGTAAATATTTCGGATCCCCCTTCCTTTTTGTTTTCTTTAGATGACCTCCCCTGAACTGGAGGTGAACGTATCGCAGGCGACCTCTGTGGCGTATATCAATCCGGTGACCTTGAACAAGATGACCCTAATCGATCTGGACTCAGCGTCCCAACCACCCAACGACTCCGCTGTCTCATGTTCCTCCTCTCCGCTGGTAATTGCTCCTCCACAGCTTCTTGCGGACCACGCGTCCTCCACCATCAACTATTCGCCGAAACACTCAAGAAAGCCCAGCCTGCTATCAACGTCGCGTAACATCAACATGAAGCAGCTTCTGCTCAATTTTCTGAGCTCCTCACCTTCTCCCTCGAGAGACCTGTCCTCCAGCGTCGCAAGTGAGGCTGTTTATGGGCCTTCCATCGCCAACGGCTCCCTCCATGTGAGCCCGCCTCTGCGGGAACCAGCAAAGAAACCGCCTGCCCTAGCGATTCCCCACCACCAACACGCATCTGCGCCATTAGTGACCCCTGTGGTCGCCCTGACGCCCTTGATACCGCCGGCACCACCTCCACAGAAGACTCGAGGCCACTCGCTCCGTCTGCTGCCCGTGATACCGCCCTCTGAGTTTCGCTTAGGCCTGCCTCCTGTTCCTTTCGCTCCTGGATCTCCTGAAATCGCCTTGCTGAGCCCCTTTGCCTTGGCCCATCACCAACATACCCACAATAACGCATCTGACTCGGTCTTTGACGAAGCTCCCCTGCTAGCTCGCCGGCAAGTTCATCTGCACTCGCACCAAGACGCTTCAGGCATCCAGTATTACCCTCCTGAGGAGCTCCAGGAACAGTCGAGCCTACACGCCTACCCCAATGGCCCTGCCAGGGTTTTAGATAACAACTTGTTTCTATATCTGGACCCAAAGCACTCTTCGCGACCGGTGGATGTCAATGATTACGATTTGGTGATCAACGTTGCCAAGGATTGCACTAATTTATCGGAAGAGTTCGACACCAAGAATGGCAAACGCACGTACCTTCACGTTCCGTGGTCCCATACCTCGCTGATTCTGAAGGATCTTCCCAAGATTACAGAGATGATCGCGCGTTACGATAGGCCGGGGTTAAAAACGCTAGTGCACTGCCAATGTGGCGTGCTGCGTTCGGCGTGTGTGGTGGTGGCATACTTCATGGTGAAATTCCATATCTCTGTCAACGAAGCTTACGAGCTCTTGAAGTCTGGCACGGCCAATACTGCAGAACCGTGCAACCGGCGCATCGCCCAGCTTGGCCATCACGTAGATGCTTGCGAGCGCATTTGCCCAAACATGAGCTTAATATTTGAGTTGATGGACTTTGACGAAAATAGAAAAGAGCTGGCGAGCTAGAGTAGCTCTGATCTCTATAAAGAAGTTCACCGATGATTCCTAGAGAGAGGCCCACCTCACATTGCATCATACCGAAGAAACGACGAAACGATACAACAGCATATATCCAAATGCAAATATATACAAAGTTCTGCTGCCTCATTACTCACCTTTGTCCATTCGGATATTCTCTGCTTTTAATCTATAGCACGAAAATGGCTGCAAATGTTATGACCGGTAGTATCCTGTACATGGAGAAAACTCATCTTCAACAACCATCTCACCCAAACACAATCTCTCACCATTGGGATACACCTTTATCTTCTTCATGTCATACAGTTCTGGGTCAAGTAATCCGCGGGCACCCAGTGGCAACCGAGATCCGGGTCGAAGTCGTGACAAAAGCAGAAACCTTTCAGGCTCCAATAACCCATTTAGCACGAGAGACGCAGAACGGAACCTAAAAGGACCCGCTCAGAGCTCAATGTTCGGTCCAGGCCTGACATCAAACAAAAACTCCTCGGTCGACTCTTATAGCAGACGTCATGATCAGCAACGTGACTACTTTGGCTACAGAAACAACTATGGCCGCAAGTCAGGATTTGGCTCAAGTAATCGTAAACGCGAAAGCTACGACAAATACAGGCCTTCTAACAGGCGAAAGTCGAATTCTAACATTGATACGAGCTCTTGGAGCGAACGGCGGCTGTCACAGGGCAAGGGAGGAACAACTTCAAGTCTATTCAGCGATAGAAGCCGAGAGCGGTCAGAGTACAGGCCAAGCAGAGACAAAGACGATGGTAATGCGCCGAGCAAGATCGATGATAGGCGGCTGGGAAGTAGATCGCATGATCGTGAGATCGGAAGAGACCAGGGGCATTCAAGAGACCACAAGGACATTGGCAAGGGTAAGGATAGGTACTCAGAAAAGCAGCGCTCGTCACACTCTCTGGAATTACGGCGTTCACAATCAGAGGCGTTTCTGTCCAACGAAATTGTTTCGAGCCAACACAGATTGTCTGATCCTTCTCCGTCAGTATTGCAATCGCAACGACCATCAGTGAAGGACGATTCTGTGCTGAAAAGCGATTCAAAGATAGACCAAAGTGTTATAAAGAAGGAGCACGCTTCACATGTTTCAGAAATTAAAAATGAAAGACTTCTTCACTTGTTTGACGATGATGACGAGCCCAATAAGCAGGACGTTGTCGATGAGGAAAAGAGTTCCATAAAAAACACAAATTCCCTCAAAAGTAAGGAGACCAATGAAATATCTGAGGAGAAAGGGAGTATTTCTAGTGAAGCTAATCAAAATTTGAGCACATCTCCACATGATGAGCGTCATTATGATGAACACGACGAACATGAAAACAGCGAACTTGATTCAGAAGCAGAGACAGTCATCACAAACGAACCTATTTCTACTGACAAAGCTAAGAAGTATCTTCGCAAATCTGGACCAGATAGTGAGCGCAGGCGCCTCAAGTCCAAAATTATTTACTCAGATAATGAGAGCGATTCTGACGATGCTTATCCGCCAAAATCGGTAGACGATCTGAAAAGTTCCAGCTACTCTTCCACATTAGATAATAGTGTGAGCCTCAAACCAAGAGATAACTCTGAGAGCAACAAAACATTGAACGCTAAGGATCACGAGAAATCGTCCAGTACCCCTGTTCCTGATGCTGACCACGAAGAATACTTCGAAGATGATTCCGAGAGGGTTATTAAGCTGGAGAAGCAACACTTGTCCAGGACTGAATCAACTCAAAGTTCAAAACCATCTAAATCGTATAAGATTAAAAGGGACTCAACTGGCAGATCACTTCTTCAGAGAGCATGCAAAAAAGGCGACCTTGAAGCCGTAAAGAACCTAATATCCAGAGGTGCAGATGCCAATGAAAGTGATTTTGGTGGTTTCACCTGCTTACATGAAGCTGCTTTAGCAGGCCATACAGAGATAGTGAAATTCCTCATAGAGAATGGTGCTGATGTCAATAAGCAGGCCTTAGAAGCAGGCGACTCTGAAACGCCATTGATGGATGCTGCAGAAAACAAACATGTTGAAACTGTCAAGGTGTTGCTTGCCAATGGCGCAGACCCTAATATTACTAACGTTGATGGCTTTTCCGCATTGACCAAACTTTATCACCTACAGGCCGAGGAGGAAAATTACGACGAGGTGATCGGTTTGTTGAGTGCTGCAGCTAACAAGACGCTGAATCCAACAGGGTTCTCTTTGTCTCCGAGAAAGATCATCGAAGATCCCAACGAAGGATATTTCAATGACTTGGTTAAAAAGAAAACACCACTGTCTACAATCTACAAGTATGTGGCACAGGGTCTCAAAGAAGCAGCAGCAGAGGATTTCATCCTTCACGGTTATTCATTGCTGAAGAAGCCCGATATATTGATTTTGGCAGCCCGTCATGGTCACACCGAACTTGTTGACATCCTCTTGGGCTTGAATCCTGGATCTTTCGATATTAATATGAAAAACAAGGTCGGCGTGTCGATTCTTCTTGCAAGTGTTGGAAGAGGCAATTATGACGTTGTAAAGCTTCTTTTATCAAGAGGGGCAAATCCCCTGATCAAAAGAGATCATGACAATTTAAATGCGCTTCAGATTGCCAAGCATTCTGCCCAGCACGATCCCAGAGAGGTATTCTTGATTGAAAAACATTTACATGGCGAAACTGAGCTGAAAGCCCCAACTGAACCTCCTTCAAGTCCTACGCCCGACAAGGAAGCCGAGAAGGTGAAGTTGAAAAATGAGGACGTAGAAATGAAAGAACCAGAGGTAGAAGTTCCCCATTCTCCTTCTCCTGTTCCAAAGAAAAGCCATTCTAGAAGAGGGTCTGAAGACTCTCTGAACAAGAGAAGGAGGAATCTGGAAGATGATTCAACGAAACTGTTGAAGAAGCGAAAGGGGGCCGTTGAAGCAGCGATGGAGGAATCGAGTTTGTCTGGCAAGGGGACAAAGGAGGTGGAAGAGAAGCTTTTGAAATCACCCAGCGGTGAGGCTAAGGAGAAAACGCCTGACGCAGATCAGAAGCCTAAAATGAATCGCACAGAAAGCCAGGCACCTCTTCATTCAGTGCCAACAAAGGCGCAAGAGGAGCAAAGATTAAAGGCGCAAGAGGAAGCCAAAATTTGGCAAGAAAAAGTTCAAGCGAAGAAGAGGGCTCGAAGGGAAATGTTCCTACAGGCTGAGAAGGAGAAGGAAAGAAAACGTAAAGAGGAAGAGGAAAGGAGACTTGAACAAGAAAAGTTAGCGAAGTTGAGAGCACAAGAGGAAGCGGATAGGAAGGCGGAGGAGGCAGAGAGAATTGCAAAAGATCTTGAAAGCAAACGCATTAAGTTGGAGATCGATCTTATCATGGCGAAGTATCCAATAGGGCTCAGGCAGTTCGTATTTGGTCAAGCGTTGAGCAATCAAGAAAGACTCAGGTACTGTCCTCTCTATGTTTTTGATATTGCGAACAAGAATTATGTTATCGACTTGCAAATATCGCTCTTACTCGCTACATCGGTGTCAGACTTGCACAAACATTGTCAGGAGAGCGGGTCGAACGAAAAGAAGTTGCTTGATTCAGAAAGTAAAGCCAAGGTGTGGCCTCTTTTCTTCCCGATGATCGGTATTGGCAGGAACCAATCCGTCGAGCCGGATGGGCGTCAGAAATTCATGGCACTTCAGCTTGCATATATTCCCTACGAAGATGCGGCAAGTTTTGTGAAGAAGAAAGATCAACAGCTTCATGAAGACGTGTGGGTGTCAAAGAGGGAAGCGAAGGTGAGCTTGGCGCACTTTCCAGTGCTAAGAGATCGCTTCCAAGAGCCCGAGACACCACAGCACAAAAGGGACCACGAAAAACATGACAGTCTCGGGTTTATTCCTCCCAAGTGGAAGCTTCGCCAGGACGTGATACGCACCATCAAGTCAGCTCAGACTCCATTGTGGTGAGAGAAGGGTTACCAGTTACGACGTGTATATTAGTGTATTTATCGATATAGCAGATGCGCATCGCAAAAGTGGTAGCTTAGGACATCATGGGAGATCAACAAAGGTATGTACATGATAATTGAAAGAAAGATAAGAAATCCTCACTAACATCAGAATTAATAGAAAAGATCTCTATGACCAGGAGAGCGAAATTGACGAAGACCCCATCGTCTTGCCCAATATAGAGTTTGAGCTCATCGATGTAGCCCTGGAGGAGAACCCTACGAATGGAAGCATCGCTGCTGAAGAACCCGAAGAGTTTGCTTTTCCTCTTTTCTCAGCTCCAAGCTCTGAAGTGATGACGGTGACCATGAGAGAGGAGGAGTTGGACGAAGATATCAATAACGAGCGACCCGAGTCTTACTATCGAGCGATATATTCGAGGAGCCAAAAAGAAGAGTTCGCATTTGCTGCTGTAGATGCAAGCTATATTTTCGAGTGGAGCCGAACGCTGTTCCCGGACTCGGCACCGTGGAAGGTAATGAACCTTAGTAAGTATAATGAGACTGTGGAGAAGGAGAGGAGAAAGAACCGAAAAAGAAGACCGGGGAAGAAAAAGAGAGCCAACGTCATTGTCTGCAAAGAGAGAAGACTACTAAGAGAAAAGGAGGAAAAGAAGCTTCGACGGGAGCAGGAAGCAAGAGAAAAGAGAAAGCGGTTCAAAAAGTGGACTGGTGGAGCACCAAAGGGGAAGGAGAAGACACCGCAAAAACCCAAGTATAGGACGGAATGAGTACCAAGAGGTTATCAGTGGTTGCCACATCACTTTACAATTGCTATCACATTATGTTGGACAAGGTGAGCTTTATAGCGCATTTTCCACGATGCGTAGCAAGTTGCATTAGAAAGCTCCTATTCAATGACTAACGCTAATTCTTATCAATCCCACACGAAAAGAAACTAACACCGAACGAGACTTGAGTGAAGGATTACCATCTCAGAATAAGTTACTGGTGGCTGCAAAAAGTCAATTTCGGGCATCATCACATTGCCTAATCTCGGCAAGTACAACTTATCACACAGAACACAATGTACTTTCGTATTTACGAAATCAACTTCTCTACGTATAAAAATACATGTACATATATGAAGCATCAACATATCACTGAACTCTCCCACGAAGTAGAATCCTGCATACCCTTTACATCAAACTCAAACCACGAAGTGGTATTTTTTCGAACCCAATGACAACACAAGCAATTGAGGACTTCGAAGCGTTTCTCGAGGACGAATTCAATCCAACCAAGTTTTCCGCCTCGCTTCTCCTAGCAACGAATGTTGCAGACGACTCCGAGCTCGACTTGGCCACGCCGATCAAAAAGCTCCAGTTTGATGCCAACGAATGTGAATCTCGGATGGAGCACCTTGCACGTACACATACAACAGAGCTTGTGGACAGCTTTTCCAACATAGAATCGACGAAAGCAGTCATGCTGCAGTCTGTGGCTCCTCTGGTCGAAAGAGTCAAGAAGTCATATGCCCGAATCGAGCGAGAGATCGTGGAACCTTATAAGGAAGCTGCCAAGCTCAATGAAGCACTCGAAAAGATCCATACTACATCTACACTTCTTCGAGGAGCCTGTATTCTTATAATGTTCATTCAGCAGCTCCAGGAGTGTGAGGCAAGTGGGACGGACTCCGTGAGGATGGCTAGATTGTACAGCTTAATGAATCAGTTTTACACTGGGAAACTTCTCCTGAACTCGGCTGCTGCTGGTGATGTGTTTTCGTTAAAGTTTGTGAAGGAGTATCATCCGGTTTACAAATCAAAGTCGGCTGAATTCTTGAATTCGCTTTCTGAGAAAGTAACAAACGACATTGCCCACCATAACTCGTTCAAGGAATCCAACACCACTTTGAGAAACAACATATTAGCATTGTACACCATGGATAGTAAGGAGTTGTTTGTTGTATTGGACAAAGATGCTCTTTCGAAGTCAATTCAGATCGCCTCTACTCAACTCTCGAGGGCGTTGCAGTCCCCACGAAGTTTTGGCTCCGCTTTGGAGGATACCTACCAGTTTGCTCTACTGTTTAATGAAACTTTGGAAGCATTGCTTAGAGCTTGCCGCATATCGGATGACAAGCTGTTGTACACGGCTTTCGTCAACGAGCACCTCCAGGTTGAGTCCTTACGTGATGTCTATTGGGACCGCTTGGTGATGAAATTCAAAAAAAGCATAGCAACCACAATGGCTCGTGGTGGGCCCATTGCAAAGTCCCTTGTGACAAATTACCCAAGAATAGCCAGTGCCGTGGAGTCTACTTTTGAGCCAGACCTTCGCAAGATTCTACTAGACGCCATTGTCATTATCGATAATGCTCCTAAGCAATAGACGACGATAACGACAACGACGACGACGATGATGATGATATGATGCATTTTGACTATGTATACTCTTTAATATCGATAACTCTTACTGAGCAATCTTGGTTTTGAGTTCAGTGAGGAAGTCTCTGTAACCCTTGGAGTGTAAAGATCTATCCTCGACCAAGTTGCTCAAAACCCAGGATCTCATGGCGTTGAACAGACGCGCCAGGGCAATCTCCAATGGTTCCTCCTCCGAAGGTCCGATACAAACATACAAGTTCTTCCATACAATAGAGTCCTTTTGCTCTCTGAGCTTGCCAATGATTTGGCGAATCTTGTAGTTGAATTCCGACTCTTCGAACAGAAATTCTGGCAATTCAACTTTACCTGTCGCAACCTCATACAAGTTGTCGGTGCCAAACACGTCCGCAACAAGAGCTGGAGTAACTCCACCAGAGACCCACAAAAAGAGTTCAATACCATTATCAATCAAATATAATCCATACAGCTGCCACCCAGCATTAGAAGCGTTTTGAGGTTCAGGCATCTTGATTTCCGTTGAAGTAATAGTAGTTTCCTCTCCTGTCTCTGGATCAATGTCGATGGAGGTCTTGGGTAATCCACAATCGTCGTCCATCAAATGCAAGGCGTACACCGTAGGATAAATGGTCTTAATCAAATGATTAAGTGGAAGCGAGCCCAAATCATTCAAGGCACGGGCTCTGAGATCCGCTAAAAGCCTTTCATCTCTGAACCCCATATTTTTTGTCAATGAAAAGAGCAAGAGTGGGAGCAATCTCAAGTTCGTGGAGATCTGCAAAGGAGAAGAGCCGGTAACGTTACCAGGGACCAACTCTTTTCTGTACACATTCAAGATGTCCACAACAGACTTGAGCAAGTATTCTCTGGCATCACCCAAGGAGCTTGACAATCCCTTCTCAATTGCTCTGTGAGTGACATAGTTTGTAATCGCGAGTTGATCTGCAGAAGCGTAAATATCATCCAATTTGCTGGAAGTTGGAACAGCCAAATTGATCACTCTTACTCTTCTTTCACCAAAGCATGTGGTATGTAGAACGGCTGCTTGGAAGTACACCACCGGTTTAGTGATCGTCTCTTCGATGGCTACCTCGATGACGTAGCTCTGATCTCTAGGGAAGGATGGGTAAGAGCACAAATCAGACGACCTGTTGAAAAAATTACCGAAAAATCCACTCATTCTAAAGCCCGTTGAGCATCTCACTCTCAACACAGCCTCCAAAGCAATCTCCATGGATAAGTGCTCACTAATCTCTCTAGACAACTTAGCAACGTCTTCCACTGACGAGCAATTCCAAGAAGGATAGAAGTGTGTTTGACCAGCAGTATAACGGGGCAAGTTTGATAAAGTGGCAACATCTTGGTATTTAGACCCTGTCAAGAACAAGTCGATGGTGACTTGGCGAGTGTTACAATCAACGGCGAACGTTTTGTAAAATTTGTCAGCAACGTTCAATAATGTTTGAGCTTCCTTGGGTTTACCCGATTGAGATTCGTCTCTAGCCATCAACTTACCTTCACCGATACTTGGTAACGTTGCCGAGAAGACAACAAGCTTACCACCTATTGACAGGATGAGGTTATGACCAGATCTTAAGGCTGGACCCAAAGCGAAGTGAGGGTTTGCGGTACCCTCGAAATAGCTAGGGAAGTCATCCAAGAGCTTTTCAATGGCTTTTCTGTTTTCATCAAGATTGATGAGTAATCCCTCAGGAGAAGGCA
Organism: Candidozyma auris; assembly: GCF_003013715.1. Classification (NCBI taxonomy): domain Eukaryota; kingdom Fungi; phylum Ascomycota; class Pichiomycetes; order Serinales; family Metschnikowiaceae; genus Candidozyma; species Candidozyma auris. The sequence goes on from NC_072816.1 coordinate 741,010, forward strand.
AGAAAGGCTCGTCGAGATCAGATACAATGAGCATTTCAGGAGCCTCATCTAAACCCTCGCGGAATCTAAAGAAGTGCAAGTTGGAGTCAACGCCGATAATGGCAATTTTGGCCGTCTTGTTAGCGTTGGGAATGCGGTCCAAGCTCTCCAAGATGGTTCTAGCAACAGTTGAAGTCAAGCCGGAAGCCACTGCATTAGCAGACACGTCTATGATGAAAGTGTAGACGATTGGTTGAGGGGCTCTGGCCATGTATTCCTTGGGGGCAATGAATTCGACGCAGGAATGATTCAACTCGACACGCTCATACCTGTTAGCAGCCTTCCGCGACAATTCATCGTAGTCGAACGCGCTGGGAACGTCGTTTTGCAAGCCACAGAAATTACATCTCCAGCGCTTACCATTCTCGGTCCACGAAATGAAGGGGTTGATGTAACTTCTGCAACGACGACAACGACTAATGATGGTATCCTTGGTGACTGGCACCTGCTCTTCCGAGTCGTGCAAGGCTGTGTACGGTCTGACAACGAGAGCCAAAGGCAACTTGGATTTCTTCAACAAGGACGACGTAGTGGGAATCACATTCAACGTCGAGCGGAAGTACTCATGGGAAGCGTTCGCAGTCTCCGAGCCAGGAACAATTGTACTCGTTGGTGGAATGATTAGAGGTGGTGGAGGCAACGACAATTCGCTAATAGGAGGAGGCAATAAAGTCATCAAGTCAGTGGTGTACAACTGGTTCAAGGGAAAGGCGTTTGCCGATCCAACTCCACCCATCCCTCCCACTGAAGGTCCAGTACCGTAAAACGATGCCTGGGTCTGCTGTCCATACGGATCAGAGGCCTGATACCCAGCCTGGTACTGATTTTGCTGGAATTGAGGTGCCACTGGCGATTGCACTTGAGCCTGAGCCTGAGCCTGAGCATATGGGTCAGCCTGGTATCCGTAAGCTGATGCCAGTTGGGCTGGGTATCCCTGAGCGTTACTATTGACAGGATACTGAGGTTGCTGTTGCAATTGCTGTGGTTGTTGAGAGAATTGTGGCTGAACTGGCTGTTGCTGGAGGTTCAAGTTCTGAAAACCTTGGGTGGCTTGATCCACACCGTAAGCATTATACGAAGGCTGCGCTGGAGGCTGCTGCACAGCGTACTGGGGCTGTGGATATGCTCTTCTTCTGGACATGAGCGAGGGGGAACGGAAGGACAATGGTGTATGCGGTTGAAGTTGTGGGAGGTAGTCCTTGGATCGTTGAAGGTGTTTATGAGCGAAAGATTTGAGACGTGGTCAGTGCGCGACTACAATGTACGCCCTGCGAGTAAACGAGGGCACGGTAATTGGAATAGAGACAAAAGGGAGAGATGTGGAATATTGGTAGAATTTGTGTTAGGCAACAGAAGTGGTGAGGAGGGGCTTGATGTTAGAGAAAGGTAAAAGGGTTTCGTGTGAAAAAAGTGGCGAGTTTTAAGTGCAATGTACGGTGGAGGGAGCTCACCTTAAAAAAAACAATTTCAAGGTATTACTTCAATATCTCATGTGACTTGCCGAGATTTCTCGTAAATTTGAAACGGATAATCAATGTTAGATCGAAATGTCTTCTCTTTTACCGGCTGTACCCTGAAAAGACATTATAGGGCGCATCTCGTTGTAACTGTTGCAGCCACAGATCAAAGGCACATCATAAAATCACTAAACAAGTTTCGGGAAAATTGAGACAATTGAGTGTGGAAACTTTCTAGTTAGATTATCTAAAAATTTTTGTGAGGTCTATCAATACCTGAGTAGAACTTCAATCCGGGTTGACGATGTCTAGAGGTCATTGTGAATTGAAACATCAGATGGGTCTTTCTTAGGAAATAATTTATTTCATCCTACATCATGTTGTGAAAGTTTTAAATTGTCAATTTATTGCTCTCAGATTCATTTTGAGATCAAAAGATATTTAGTGGCAGGACTGTAGCACATATACAAGCAAAGTATCTTGATTAATCACGAATAGAAAAGAAAAGAACAAGATATCCATTATTAGCTGATCAACCTGCTACACTTTCGATGATCTTCTCGGAACCTTCAAAGTTTTTTTCCTCAGTCTCTGCTTTGGAGGGATCGTATCCCACGGCCGTCAATCTCTCAACTAGATTTGGGTGAGTGACATTATAAAGTGCGTACAACCAATCGTTAGTCGTATTTGTCAAATTCTTTTTATCCAATCTAATCAATCCAGAAGCAATCTCGTTTGTGTAACCTAGGTCAGACGCAAACTTGTCTGCTTGGTATTCATTCCTTCTAATCAAGAGATTGTTCTGGAGTTTATTCACAATGTCAATAGGCCATGTCAAATACGATACGAGGATAAGGGCAATCAAGGGAGAAATCCCCTGAGAAAAACCAAAAGAACGGAAAAGGGACTCATTGTGGGCAAAAACAGAAAAGGTGATGAAAGTGAGGGCATGAGAAATTTGATCTCTGAAAATCATTTGAGGAATGTGATTCAACTTCCAATGACCAATCTCGTGGCCCAAGATAGCAACAATCTCTGGGATCGACGATTGTTCAATCAAGGTATCAAAAAGAACAATCCGTTTACACCAAGGTAGCCCAACCATGAAAGCATTTGAGTGAGAAGTAATGACCGAGCCCTCCATGACTAACAATTGAGAGACCGGGAAGCCGTTTTTTTTAGCAAGCGCCTCAATTTCTTTGCGCAAGGGGCCTTCTTCCAAAGGATACAACTTGTACAAGAAAGGAAGGATGAAGTTTGGAATGATTGTCTGAACAAAGAGTTCAGCCACCAAGGCGAAAGTCATCGCATAGAAAATGAAGGAATCACCAAAAACAGTCAAAATTCTCACAAATAGGTACACAAGAGGAGCTAAAACTACCTGCAAAACCAAGAATTCCTTCAACTTATCTTTGGCGAACTTCGCGTGTGTGTATTTGTTGAAGCCCCAACGCTCCTCGAGGTGAAATGTGTGAATGTAGGAGGTTACCCAAGATATAATAGTAGATACAGTGAAGTTGAGGGCAAAAAACATGACGCTTTGCAGAATGGTATTGACCACCAAGAACTTACCAACAAAAGGCAAGCTGCTCAACTTTCGTACAGCAGCGTGAGCAACGTTCCAAAAATGAGGATAATAGTCGCACTTTAATCTGGCCACATCTCTGATGAGGGAGACTGCTTGTCGAAACATATCCATCTTCAAGTTATCCCGAGTGTAACCCTTACTTTTTTCGAATGTCTCAGCATCAATAACGTTTTTAAGAACTCCAGGAGTCTTTTCCTTCTTATCATGGAATTTGTACTCCCTGTAGTTGAGATAAGCATTGAGAGTAAAGTTTCCAATTAGGAACAGGATGGCCACCCCTTTGTAGTTTATGCTAGGATTGTCTAGTATAGCCTGCTGTTAGTTGAATCCAGAGTGAGGGAAGAGTGTGAAACATACGGCAAGGGTAGGAAACATTTGCAATGATGGTTACCAAATTGAAGGAAGAGGGTCCTCTTTTTATACTTCAATTTGCGCTCGGGATGGTTTTTAGCCTTCGTTCTTTTGGAGATAGTGATAAACGCACCCTTGGCAAAATCTGCCTATCCCTTGAGCGCCACAGATGCACCAACCATACAATTCGTCTATGCTTACGCAGGAGAAAAGGATGATGAATAAATGATTTGATTATGCAATTGAGACTTTGACGTAAGAAGAGTTTATTAAACGATTCATAAATGTAGGTGTCTTAAAAAAGAATCCAGGAAATAAGCGAGCCGGCACTTTGCTTTTGCGTGAAGTGAGCGAAAAATTAGGGTGCAAAATTAGTTCACTCAAAAATGCTCGCAGACTGATATTCTGGCCATAAACTTGTCGAGCATCATTCGCGCTTTGGATCAGCAGAGAATTCATTGTTGGATGGAGAGTCTGCAAAAAACAACCATTGTTCTAGCAGGTTGTGGTTTCCGCTTGATTGAGGTCAAAAGTCAAAATGCCCATTCTTTTCCTTGACAGCTAATGGAAATGTGTCAAGGCGGCGCCACCCGGCTCGCTTATCAGTTAGGTGCGGCACCAGAAGCCGCATGTATCGTTGGCACCTAAAAAGTCGGCTCGAAAGCTCGCCGAGGGCGGCAAATAAACAATACTATGAAGAGAAAAAAATGTCTTATTCTGCTCGGCACGTGGGAATTTTGAAGCATTCCATTTCCACTGAGTCATTTGGCGCTGTCCATTATACATAGAGGTTTTAGTTAGCATACAACCATGAATGCGAACACTATCTTCAATGATACTAGTTACATTAAAATTGAAATATCTGCCAATTACGCTAGCTACATGAAGTATAGCCCATTAACTGAAAACTATGCGATGGTGATAAAAAGAGATCATTTTAAATAGGTTGCACTAGTTTCAATCTTCTACCATCTTCCGTAAGACTGGTCTGATGGGCTTCGCCCAGTGTTAGACGCAACACACCTTCCTTGGCCATGTTAATAGACGGTGCTGATCTTTTTCTCTACTAAAAAGTACAAAATCAAGGGGTTACTACGACCCCTAGTGCCATTGTTGAAGTGAGCGTAAAGGTATTGAAAGGAAGAGAGGTGGCAGCATGAAGAGGGGAGAACCACGAAGACCCTGACAGATCCCCACCCTCCCTCCTGAGCACAAGAAAGGGGACAGAGATCTAACACTTCTTTGGAGACGCCGCCGTTGAGTTGGGCAACTATTACCTGAATGTCACTTGCACAGCGAATACGAGTGCAATGGTTCTGGCAACCAACACATGCTCAGGGGTTGCCTGTTATGGGAAAGGGAGTGTGAGGAGCCAATCAGTTTCTGCTTTGAAGAATGTGGTGTTAAGCCATGAAGTTCTATAAACAACGCTGGAAGAGAATGTGCATGAGATTTTGCAGCCATTTCGGTAGCCAGAGGGCGCCAGCTACGACTGCAACGATGAATAAGTAAAATCAAAAAAAGAGCAAAAAAAGGTACCGATGCGTGAACTATCATGAAGTTTATCTTATTCTGTAAGAAATTCATTTCAACCGTAGATCTCACCAAAAGTGTAATGTGTACTCCAATCCTGCTCTATTCAGTGCCCGCTGATCCTGTCCTGCGCAGTCCCCTCCACCAGTACTCCCCTCTTACCCGTGAGCCGTTACCTGAAACGCACTAACCGTTTTACTCCTATTGCCGTTCTCTTTGACAAAGCCTCATAACATCCGCTTCTTCAGGCATTCGACAAGCCTTATAAAACACGCTTGTCCAGTCAATCGCCACAAAATAAATAAAAACAACTCCCGTTAACTATGCACCTTCGCTTGGCTTTCACGCTTGCCCTGGCTACGGCCATGGTGCTTCCTTCGCTTAATGGCTTCGACTTGGAGGCCGTCTTTGGCGAAAGTGCTCTTCTTTCCCATGACAACCGTGATGTTCAGGAGAACAACAAGGCCTCCTCGTCCAGATCCTCTCCAGCGCCTTTGGTTCAAGTGGCAAACGCCGTGCCCAATAGGTATATTGTGGTGTTCAACGACGACGTGTCTCAAGAGGAGATCGCCTCCCACACAAGCTGGGTGTCGAGCCTTGTTTTGCTGGAGCAGGCTGGAATATCTGATGATGAGAAGAAGAACAGAACACCTTCGCTTTTCACCTTGCCTTCAATTGCTGGGTACCTGGTCTGGTTTACCCTGAAGCTGTTGAACGAGGTTCAGAACAACCCCGTGGTAAAGTACGTGGAGGAAGACGGTCAGATTGACCTCTACGGTGCGAGTGTTCAAGACGGTGCCACCTGGGGTATCTCCAGACTTTCGTCTCGTGAGAATGACGGCCAGAACAACCTCTATATCCACGACCCATCTGGCGGCAACGGTGTCACTGCCTACGTCATCGATACTGGTGTGAAAGTCGCCGACGATGATTTCGAGGATCGTGCCACCTACGGCCTGGCGGTCGCTTTCCCCTATTTGAAGGTCGACCTCCATGGCCATGGCTCGCATGTGGCGGGTACCATTGGGTCCAGAACCTGGGGTGTTGCCAAACTGGTTGAAATCGTCGCTGTGGGCGTTATGGGACCCTTGGGCACAGGTTTGACTTCCGATATAATCAAGGGTCTCGAATTTGCAGTCCAGGACCACCAGGAGAAGGTCAAGAGCAAGAAAAAGGGCTTCAAGGGCTCCACAGTCAACATGTCCATCGGTGGAGGCGCCTCCGACGCCTTGGATGCTGCTGTGAATGCTGCTACTAATGCTGGTTTGCACGTCGTCGTCGCCGCTGGAAATGATAATAAAGACGCCTGTGAGTACTCCCCTGCAAGGGCTAGCGGGCCAATCACTGTGGGCGCAACTGACAGCGGCGACAACAAGGCCGACTTCTCTAACTTTGGTAAGTGTGTGGATATTCATGCTCCCGGTGTGGACATTGAGTCCATTGGTCTTCTCACCAGCCCAACGACCATGTCTGGTACCTCTATGGCTTCGCCACACATCACCGGCTTGGTGTCGTACTTCTTGTCTTTGCAGCCGGGCTTAGGCTCTGAATTCAACGCCAACCTCATTAAGCCTTCCGATTTCAAGAGCAAGCTCATCAAGTACGGTACTCAGAACATCATCAAGGGTCTTCCAAAGGACACGGTCAACGTGCTTGCTTACAATGGTGGTGAGAACACGACCGAAATCTGGCAACAATGAATGATGGCCGCCCTGACATGATCTCCACGTTACTTATGTAAAGGCTGGTCGTTTACATCCATACCCTACCAAATCGAGTTTCTTTTCTGTGCTTATGGTACAAGTGTAGAGTAGTACTACTCCTCTCGAGTTTTTTGAAGTATGTTTAAGTAGTGATGGGGCTGATTGAAAGGCCCAATGGAAGGGACCAATGACACCTATACACTGTTTACTGGATGAATGACACCTGAACACTGTTTACTGGATGATGTGGGAAGAAGATCTTTTTCCATGCCGCTGTGGCCGAGAAGAGCAATGATGATATCCCTTTGGGCAAGGAACCCCTCCCGTGGCTTATGAGATCGCCAGAATTTGCCTCAAGCCACCTCTTGACCAAATATGGAAGGGTCCCCCCTAGCCCCTTAACATATTCAACCTCGGCATAAACATATCTACAAAGGAAGTTCAACCACGGCATTAACACATCTACAAAGCTGGCAGTCAACGGTGAAGATGGATGTCAGGAGAAATTCTATGCAACAATGAAGCAGCGCCCTTCAGACAATGCAATTGCGTAACTTCATTTTGTGGGGAAAGCCCCTTCATCTACCTTGGTGGTAAGCACCTATATTGTCCGAAGGTCAATATTTTTGGCCAAAATCAAATATTTTGAACCTGCTGCTTCTTCAAACTCTAGCCAGCAGTCAACTTGCTTGGACGATACTGCAATCGAACCTGGCTATGGCTAGTTGACCGCTTCAGATTCACATACATCGGTTATAGATGCTTCTTTTGCAGAGAAGAAAGGGTGAAAGAACAATACTCTTGAACAAATACTTCCCGCAGTGCGGGTCTCAAAGCAGCATTCAGATAGAATTCGGCCACTAGGTGCCCTGGGAGAACCCTTCCTCTTGTTCTTGTCCTAACAAAGTCCCACGTTGATAGTCCCACGTTGATGGATTGCCTCGTCTTTGCCAAATAAAAAAAAAAAAAAAAAAGATTTGCAGAAGCATCATCCTTTCTGTTTCACTACACGAAGCTGAGAGAGTCTCTCAGATGAAAATGACTCTTCGCTTGCATTTGTCATGGATAAGCCACAGCCTTTTGCATGTCGCCAGATCAGGCGCCGCTTTGGGGAAGTCCACCAGTTGCTACCAGTGCAGGCAGCCTCTCTAGCATGTGGCTGCAACAAAGCGGGTCGAGCTGCCTCACCGTTTGCGCAACATACGTACGATTGTGAAGAAGCTGTGCAGTCAATCATCGGGTTGCCAAGCCGGATGTCGGTCTGCTGGTTGTTATATATATCGGGGATCCCGTGGCTGAAATGAAGATAATCCACCAAATATGAGAATCTCTACACTCACATTCATCTTCGTTTTGGGCAACGCCTTAGGGGCGTTGATCCCGTTGCACAACGATAATGTTGACATCGAAAAAAGGACCGTTGAGGCGCCGCAGGTGGAACAGAGAGACGCTTTGGCGCCGTTGTTTAAGGTAGCGGCCCCAGTCAAATCAAGGTTCATTGTGGTGTACAAGGATGACATCTCGGACGAAGACAAAGACAACGAGTTTGCGTGGATCAGCAGTTTGTTGGCAAGGCGTGATGGAGCAGACACTTTGAAGTCGTTTGACATCGCTTCTTTCCGTGGCTACGTGGGTAATTTCGATGACAGCACCGTCGAGCGGATCAGAAACAGCGGTACAGTCAAGTATGTGGAAGAAGACGCCGAGGTGGAGGCCAGCAGTATCACCACCGAGAATACCGAGTCTTGGGGACTTGCAAGAATCTCTAGTCGCTCGTTGCCCAAAGACAAAAAGTATATCTACGATACTGACGGCGGCAAGGGTGTCACCACGTATGTGGTAGACTCAGGTGTCAAAACGGACGATCCAGATTTCGAGGGCCGGGCAAAGGTCGGTGCTGTTATCGCTTGGTCCGATGAGCCTGATAGTGCCAAGGCACATGGCACTCATGTTGCTGGCACTGTTGGTAGCAAAACCTGGGGAGTGGCCAAGAAAGTCGACATCATTTCCGTGAGTGTGTTTAATCCTACTGGAAAAGCCTACATTTCCGATATCCTCAAGGGCTTTGAATATTGTATTGCCGACCACAAGCAAAAGGTCAATGCCCAAGTGAAGGGCTACAGAGGAGCTACTTTGAATATGTCGATTGGAGGAGTCAAATCTACAGCGTGGACCGACGGTCTTAATGCCCTTGTTGACAATGGGATCCATGCGGTGGTTGCAGCTGGCAACGAAAACAAGCAAGCCTGTGACTTTTCGCCAGGGTTGTCCAAGGCGATCACCGTTGGTGGTATAGACGACTCTGACAATGCTTACGTAAACATGAACGGCGGCTCCTGTGTTGACATCAATGCTCCAGCAGTCAACGTGCCTTCTGTCGGCACCAGCCAAAGCCCTACCTACATGACTGGCACTTCGATGGCCTCTCCCCACGTTGCTGGGTTAGCTGCGTACTACTTGTCGTTGCAACCCGGTTTAGGCTCTGAGTTCAGCGATTCGCTTGTTGCTCCTGCTGAGCTTAGAAAGAGACTCTTGAACATTGCCACCAAGGACACCATCTCCAATCTCAAGAAGGACACTCCCAACTTGCTTGCGTACAACGGTGCCTCGTTGCCTGGCGCCTTCTGGCTATAATTGTACTTTGACTATGCTTTGTATGAGAATGTGTAATCTGAATATATGCTCGTAAAGTCTACCATGATCTAGAATTCTTTTGCCGTGCACCTGGTTCTGATAGCGTCTCAACGGACCGTTTATAATCTCTTTGTGACTCTCGATTCCATTTAGTGATCCTCTCACCAGCCAAAAGCATGTGTAAGCTGTGACAGGCGGCTTTTTCGCAGCCAAATCTCCAGTCTTGCTACAAAGAGCAAGAAGTTGCGAAGGACTAGTTATCAAAAATAGGAAGTCAAACGAGTAAGCTTTGCGCTGTGCATCGTGGTAATGTTTAACCATCCCTTTGTGTATTTTGCAGTTTCTTCTTGCATCAAGCATTTCTTGGTACATTGTTTTGTGGTCTCTACGTTCTGCAGCAGCGCAGACTTCGCGGAGTTCCCTGTAGTGGATAAATTTTTGCAACTTAATCTGTCCAAGTGACATGACTCTCTTAACACGGCTCTGGTGCTTCAGTGCGCAATAGCGCAAGAAGTTCAACGTGGTCTCTGTTGATTGGCTTTCTTTAACGATGCAACGGAAACATACGTATTGAAATGAGAGGCGATGGGAAGTGTCAATGAAAACACCTTTGAAGAAGATAAGGCAACTTCTTTGTCAATTTTTCTTTTTAGACTTCGCGTTGTAGACGGTGTATCGAATTGGCATGCTTGGAGGTATATGGTATATATTGGACATTTGGTGTTGTGCTCGTGAATATCGGCAGTTCGTAGCGAGAATAGACTTCGAGAGGCTTGCTGCAAATGATTGACTCGCCGACAATTCCAGGTTGAAACTTGGATACACGAACTAGATAGCCTTAAGCCTAGATCAAGGCAAACGGTCGTCTAATTTCTAAGTAAGTCGTTATTGACAGCAAAACTCCTCTACTGAGCTTGATCTATTGGGATAGGTAGCGATTTAGGCAAGGATACACATATGCTGAATACGTAGCGAGTCCAGAGATTGTGAATTTGAATGATTTGATTCTAAGCTAAGAAGATGCTTCAATTTAATCAAATTATTGTCAGAGGAATGAACCGAGTTTTCGATTTTCTATATTTTCTGCGCATATTCTCAATCTTGATAAAACAAACCGATAACTTTAAAAATCGAAGACTCAACGAAAAGTAATCACCCTGAATATTCTTCAATGAATAAAAGTTCAAATTCCAAGAATTTGAAGATCATCGTTCTCCAGCTCTTGCGTTGCCAGTAGTCTAGTACTTCTCGCAAACTGACGATTTTGCATTTGCGAACGTAATTTCCCATATCTTAAGGCCAGATCGGAGCAACTAAAGAAGAGGTTTGATAACCCCATTGACGGGAGAATTAATAAGTCTCTATGTGTTGCATTTCAGAAGTGTTACAGGCCGTGTGTCAATAGATTTTGCAGCCATTTTTTGTCAGTGACCCAAACACTTCTATAGTTTTCATAAGTCAAAAACACAGATCTTCAACTGACTCTTCTCGACCCATGTAGAGGAGCCGTATTTTTTAATATTCTTGCTATCTGATTCATATGATATAACCTAACAAGCGTGTGGGCGGGTAAGTAGTGGACGAGGCCTGCATATATCACCATCTCTTGTACTATAAATGTAGAAGCCATCGCGCTTCTAAATTTTTCCATCCACTACATTATCCATATTTTCTCTTCAATGTGAATTTGAAGTCGTTTGGACCTTTTACTGCGAGCTTTTTGCTCTCAGTCCCTTCTTTGCTTCCAGAACAACGACGAAGAAAGTTTTGAAGATGAGGAAACTAAGTCTCTTCTTTCCCAGTCCGATTCGACTATGACGACAGGGTTGAAAAGCGCTTGCAGTGAGCTTAATGCACCGGGCTCGACCTGGTGTTTCATTGCGGGCTTATACTTGCCAGTATTTAACAGTTCTGATTCATTTACTTTCTTGTCGTTGGGCAGCAGTCGTGATTGACATCTGAAAGCATGCAGTGAAGGGTCCAATCTGATTTTAAACTTTAGGCCAAGTTTGCTTGTGGTTCCGATGATGAAATATCCCATAACATTCGCAGTTTCCACGGTAGCATACGTCTAGAACCCAATCTAGTATGCCGGTGACCGCCGATAGACCTTCCATGGATGTCTGATGGTTCCACTAAAAACTTGACAATTTCAAAGCTCATACCGTAACTATCTCTACTATCACAAACTCTACACTCATCACTACACCTAGCTATCTCATCTTTCGTTCGTTTTGTTACATAATCTGCCGTTCATTGCCATCAAATCTTGCCCTTCACGTTTGGACGGGTCAAGGGCCATTGGTAGGAGCCTGCCTCAGAGAAGACATAGTTATGGTCGGTCAAAAATTGTCTCAAACCATGAGGTCCCTTGGAGCCATATGGGTAGATTTCTGGTCTTGGAGCCAGGTCGGATTCAATGTATTCCAACAAAGGCGTAAACAACTTCCAGGAAACATCCAACTCATCATCTCTGACAAAGTTGGCGTGGTTGCCCAAGTAACAGTCTCTGATCAATGCTTCGTAAGCCTCGGGAATCCAGAAGTCCTTCGAATATCTGTTGGAGTAGGTCAAGTCCAAGTCAGTTAAAGATGTTTGAGTAGAAATGCCTGGGATCTTCGAGTTGATTTTGGTGTACACCGCCTCATTTGGTTGAACTCTGATCACCAACTCATTTCTGTGAATCTCCTGGAAAATGCCCTTGGCAACCTGCTTGAACTGAATTCTGATTTCAACCTTGGACTCATCCAAAGCTTTACCCGCTCTCAAGACGAATGGAACACCATCCCATCTCTCATTGTGAATGTTGACAGCCAAAGCAGCGTAGGTGCAACATCTGGAATCCTTGTTGACAGTCTCGTCATCCAAGTAGGCGGGCTTGGTACCATCTTCTGATTTGCCGTACTGACCAATCAAGATATCCTCAGGGTCAAACTTGTCAAAGGCCTTAAGAACCTTAACCTTCTCGTCTCTCACTGCCTCTGGATCAAAAGACACAGGTCTTTCCATTGTCAAAAGAGTCAATACTTGCAACAAGTGGTTTTGCATGACGTCTCTGATGATGCCAATCAGGTCAAAGTAGCCACCTCTTCCCTCGGTGCCAAAAGCCTCCTTAAAGGAAATCTGCACCGATGAAATGTGTCTGTTGTTCCATACACCCGACCACAACTCATTGCCAAAACGCAATACCAACAAGTTTTTCACCATCTCCTTACCCAAGTAGTGGTCGATTCTGTACAATTCTTCCTCGGTAAAAAGTGGCGCCAAGTCCTTCTGCAATTGTCTGGATGTCTCCAAATCACGACCAAACGGCTTTTCAACGATAAGCCTGACTCTGCCGTTCTCTGGGTAAACGTACTTTTTGATATGAGAGGCCACAGTGGTAAACACAGATGGTGGAAGGGCCAAGTAGAACAAGCGCTCAGACTTTTTCACCTTGTTTTTTGAATCATAATCCTCGATAGCTTTATGGAGTTTCTCAAAACCCTCTGGCTTGTCGTAAGGGCCTGAAATGTATGAGATCAACTGCAAAAAGCCGTCGACTTTGCTTTTGGCCTTTTCATCCTTCAACTTCAAGTTTTCCTTGATTCTTTCTCTCAAATCCTCAGTTGTCAAGTTTGATCTGGCGTATCCAATAATGTTGACAGTGTGAGGCAATTGATTCTCCCTGTAAAGACCAAAAAGCGCTGGGAAGGTTTTCTTTTTGGCAAGGTCGCCGGAAGCGCCGAAAACGACAATAGACACGTGGTCGCCAAACGAATCTGTTGACATGATCAAAAGATTTGACTCAAGTAGATTGAAGATAGGGGTTAAAAAAGCTGGTTAAGAAGCAATTGTTGCTGAAAGCAAAAAAAAAAACCAAAAAAACTCCCGGCCTTGCGGTTATATATGATGAGGTCGCACTAAGAATGGTATGCGAGATATTAAGGGAGAACTGCACACTGGCCCAACATCCAGTTACTCGCAAAGCTCACGCAAACTTACTCATAGCTCGCCGATGATCGCACTGTCATTAGGATTGCTCAAGTTATGCTTGCAATTCAATCTATTACGGGAACTTCTGGGGATTGAGCGATCGAATGCTCCGATTACGTGGCGTGCATAAATAATCCGTTGCTTCCTGAATTCAACCTCTCTTCAAATTCTCTGCGGTCTAGCCCTCCGGTCCTTCGGTGCAATGTCTTGCGGATTTTAAATGTTCACGTGCCGTGATTACAAATTGGCAGCTTGCATGGTACCGAAATCTCGTTACTGCCTTGTGCACAACGGTCATGATCCTTGATTATGTGGATGCAAATTAACCCCCTAATGTCTTATAGTAGGTTTTGCTCATGCTTAATCGGCATATCAAAGTCGTTGTTTGATTACCCGAGAACCGACATCAACGTCCGATTTGAACCTTATAGGTCACCAGCCGAGGTTGATTTCGAAAATAGGATCCTCATGGTGGAGAAGATGGGACCTAGCTAACTCCGTTGGTCCTTCAGCCTCTCATCCGTTGCACGTTGTCTCCTTTCGGCTAAAGGGACGAAGGAGCCGCTCCTCGGCCCTTTGTCCTATAACGGCAATGATGAGGACGAGCCTCCTGCAGAGATGCCTGCCATGCTGCCTTATCAAGCTTTACCTTCCTTCTTCACCGTCAACAAGTCCCTCTTGACTGCCGCGTTCGCTGCCTTCGTGGTAGCTTTCTGGAGTTTCAGCACTCAGCGACTCTTCATTGGCCTTTGGTTTGGACGTGTCTCGAGAATCTCTGTCATCTTCATGAGCGTCTCCTTCGTCGCCAATCTGAAACATCTCGTCTTCATAATCAGGCAAGGTTTCTGCATTGAAATCATCAAATAATGTCTCTTGCTCACGCTCGCGTTGAGTCCCCAAATCGAGCGAGTCTCTCTCGTCCTCTTCGCTGTCGCTGTAATCCTCTCCTGGAATGATGTCGAATTCATAATCATCTCTCCTACGACGACGCGTGCTACCAGGAGATTTGTGGCACTTCATCGTGATGATGGCGATTATGAATCCAATCACTGCCAACGCCATGAAGTATTGGCCAGCATGGTCTGCAGCGTAGTGCTTATTGTTGTCCTGCTTTCCATCTTCTGGCTTGTCGTCTTCCTTATCAGAGTCCTCGTCGCTGCTGTCATCGGAGCTGTCGGGCTTCTCGGGCTTTTCTGTCTTTTCAGCTTCTTTTTCGTTCGTCTTTGTCGTTTCGGTAGAAGAAGTGGTTGCCTCTTGAGAAGTAGCAGTGGCTTCAACACGTGTAGTACTACTGGAGGTCGTCAGGCTTGTGGTGGAGGTAACTGTTTCGGTTGAAGACGTCGACTTAGACTTATTCTTCTGCAACTCGCGGCGCTCAGCCGCGTAGTCACGAGTGATATCGTACTTGACAGCCTTATCGGCATCGATGGACTCTCCGAAAAGACGAATCAGCCAGTCTTTTAACCTGATATCATTCTCTCCACGAGAGCTAGAAACTTCTAGCTTCCACTCCCCAACTCCGTCTTCGCCAAAATGCGCAACAGACAGGAATGTCCAATTTTGAAGACCTTTGCTTGACATATCTAGGGCCCTTCTCTGAGCAAGTTTGCTCACAACACCATGAGGTGAAATCAAATTCACTTGAATCTGACCTCTAACAGTGGAATCAATGCTTACAGTGACAGTGACATGCTCAACTTTCTCGAGGTTCACGAGCTCAAGGTCTTCCTTTGTGACATTCAAAGAGCTAGAGATCACTTCACTGGATTCGAGGGGGCCAGACTTAACGCTTTTGTCCACTTGGACTTTATCACTGTAATACCATGCCTGAGGCTTGACATTCTTCCACTTCTTCGCCTCCTCCACGAGTTTCTCGGCATCAATTTTACCGTAACCATACTTGTGAGAGTACTTGAGTCCAAGAGCAGTTTCTTGGTATTCTCCATCATGTTCGTTAACTGTCACTGCGGCTCTGGCAGATACATGCTGGACATCTCTCCAAGTAAGATTGGGGTTCGCCTCCAATACCAAGGCATAGATACCCGCAGCCAAAGGAGCCGCTGCAGAGGTACCACCATGGGTATTTGAGCATTTCTTTTTGATGTCAGTAGTATGAATGTGTTCACCTGAGCCAGCACTATAAGTAACAACCATGACGGCAGAGCATGCTTCGGCATAAAAGGGCCATTGATTTTTGTGGTCGATAGCCCCCACGGTGATGGAATAGATCGAGTTAGTGTAGCCATCGAAGTTGCATTGGTCATCATACTGACGACCGTTTCCGCTAGCAAAAACGTAAACAGCACCTTTGCCCTGGCGGCCATCCTGAATGCCCTTGATCATTGCCTTACGAACAAGCATATCTGGTGCAGCCACGGTCTTACCGTTATCTCTGGGGCCCCAAGAACAGGAATATATATCATTGTGTTCCAACCCATAAATCATGGCAGCAGCCTCTTCTTCCGAAGATATGGCACCGGAAAGAATACGGATACCAGCCACTTTGCCCTCGTATGCCACACCAATGCCACACACGTCATTCTTGACCGCAGCAATCTCACCGGCGCATCTAGTGCCGTGGTAGTCATCAAAAAGTCTGGGGGTAGGCAAATTTGTATTGTCATTGAAATCCCACGACCCTTCAGCGTTGAAGTTGGCCTTTAGGTCTTCCAGATCGTGGTCTAAGCCATCGTCAATAACAGCGACCGTGACGTTGTGGCCCGTAATCCCTTTCAACCACAAGTTCTTCACGTTGACGTCATTTCCAGGATAACGAGTGTTGACCAAGTGCCACTGGCGCACAAATAGCGGATCGTTGATGTCAAGCTTGTCGCTGACTTCCTTCAAGCCCTCTTGCAGAGAGTCAACAATGTCAACCCCACGAGGGTCCATCTGGTCCGAGTCAAACTCGATGGGCACGGGCATTCTGCGCTCGAGCCGTTTGGGGTGCAACATGTGCACCAGCTTCAAGCCCGGATGCAGCGTCAAGGAGTCGTACGCCCCTTCGAGGCCAGGGGCTCTCTTGATGAGGTTGTGAGGATCCAGGTTGAAGTTGCCCAACATGGCAAGATGGTCGTGGTTCTGTTCCACGCTAAACACGAAATGGTCGTCTAATCCACGCACAGGGTGTTCAAAGCGATAGTCTTGGTGCTTGGTGATGAAATCGTGCAAGGGTTTGCCCAGGCGAGAGTGGTCGATCTCGACAACAAAATACTGTCTTTGGGCGTAGTCTTTGGCGGGCACGGCGAACGCTGCTGCAAGCGCCACGAGGCACTGGAGCAAAACGAGCGGCAGGAGCTTCATCGTGCTACTATTTTATTCTAGAAGTGTAGGTGGTTTTCGAGGATGAGTGGTTGACACTGTGTTAGAAGTGGGTTCTGTATGGGCGCGAAAAAAGGTTAAACAATGTGGAGGTCCTTGAATGGGGAATATGTAGAGAGGTGAAAAACCTTCAGCGGGAGGACAATGGTCAAAAATAGCAGAAGAGGACGTCAAATTAGGGATTACATAGGGGTGCTATCTTGAAAAACGAAGGGTTTTCTCTTTCTTTCTTTCTTTTTAGGTTCCCATTTTATTGTGCCTTTCTAGAAGGGCCCTCGAGGGTGTATTTGGTCCAGTGGATTTTGGCTGCGAAACTCGTGGACCACACGAAAAGAGCCGAGGTTCGTGGAAGAGCCTAGAGGTTGGAAAGCTGAAGCAGTCGATGGTTTGTTTTGAAATGTTGGAGGTTGGTAACTCGTTTACATTTGGTAATGAAGGTGACAATATTATGGGTCTTGCGGAGCATCACCATTTACTCAAGGGTGCCCAGAATAGCTTGAAGAAACTGGCCCGTGCTAGAGGTAGAAAAATTCCCTAAAACAAATGTAAGCAATGAAGCTAACATTAATACCATAAGCAAAGGGGGGTCCTCGGAGATCGCCGAGCCATGGTGGACTTACAAGCAGTCAGGTCTCACTGACTCCGATCGTTCTGCAGACTTGAAGACTACTGATACCATTCTGTCCCGTGATTCCATTCCCTATTTACAAACCCGTTACCATTTGGCACCCAAAAGCACAGCATTTGGATCGGTAGGCTTCTCGACCTCGTTGAAATGAGTGGCAAAGAGCCGCTCTGTTGGTATTTGACTCTCTTCGCAGAAGCTTTCTGCCCACTGCTCCATTTTTTTCGCCATCTCTGCATTGTCCATGCTCGAGATGTCCACTGTACCAATATCTCTATAAATATCCTTGACCTGTGAAAGCCATTCCTTCTCTGCAATGTCCTGTGGTCGCGTGATCTGGCCACCCCCGTTGATGCACCCGTCCGGGCACGCCATGACTTCAACATAATCACATTTGGAGGCGTCAGCAGTGTCTGAAGCTGCCTCTGAAGCTGGAGACCCATTCTTTGCGCCCATTCTTGCTCTTCTTCTGGCTGCAAGAGGATTGACCTTTCCCTGTTTGGAAGCTCCTCCAGGAGCTGGCTTGAGTTTCCTTACCAAGTTTTGAATGTTTTTGAAACCGTTTACCACAGCTGCAGAAGCGATTTTCTGCCCGCTGGGCTTATGCATGAGTCTTAACTCGTACAAGTCAGAGTTTTTGCCCTCTATGGTCACCACCTCGAAGTCAGCTTCCAGGTATGTTTCTGGCCGAGTGCAAACCATGTGGTTCCTGGTGAGCATTAAATAGTTGTAGGCGTAGCCTCCAGACAGCGAGCCAGAGTCGTTTGCCCATGAAAGTTCTTTGTGTGGCCAGAGAGAAGGAGCCATTAGATTATAAATATTAGCGTTCTGTGACGCAATCTTGGCGGCATTCGTAGGCATGAGCTCATACTTCAGGTTTTCCAAGAGGTTGACGAGCTCCTTCGCTGTAAGAACACAATCAACGTCAGGCGCCGCTGTTTCCACCGGTGTGTTCTCTGGTCTAGCACTCTCTAGTTTTTTATCGAAGCACGGCATTATCGAAAGATGATATATGTCGCTTCTTGAGATGCCTAACTCCTTCGCCACTAGTGTCTTGAGAAGACAGCCCGTAATCTGCTGGGGAGACTTTGTTGTAGAGAGCATAGGCAACACATAGGGATGGGTCTTTTCGGCATAAAGCACCCACCCGGGGCAGATCGACAGTAAAACAGGAGCTTTGGAGCTGCCATCCGCCAGTCTCCTTGACATAACGCCTTGTGCCTCCTGAAGTAACGAAAGCTTTCTGCCCAAGGCCGTGCCCACTATGTACTGAAAGCCCATCTGGTTTGCGAGTAAATTCACCAAGAGTCGATCCATTTCCCCCACTGGAAGCTTGTAGGCATGAGCCAACGAAGCACGCAGCTGGTGGCTGATACTAGCAACAAACACCTTCTTGTTATCGTTTTCTTGTATGGCTTTTAGTAGCTGTTCGTGAGAGTGTTGCGCCACAAGAACTTCCTCGGCAGACGTGATGCATCCAGAACAGGCTAAGCAGTCTGCCAACGAGATCTGTGCTGGAGAAAGAGCAGCGACTTTTCCGTCGATCTTGGAGATCTCTAGTGGGTTCCCGTTCTCATCTATCTGGATTTCGACCTCTCCCGCTTCCTGATCGTTCTTTGCCAGCTCCACTGGTTTGACGCATGCGACTCCTGGCGATATGAAATCATTTAGATCGTCAGCAGAGAGTATGGCACTCATTTGGAGAGAAGAGGATAGTGAGTTGTTGAAGATGACTAAGATGAGGTGAATGTATATTGGTGATAGAGTGAGTATGGGGTCGCGAAAGCCAATAGAAGGGTGTCTGTTGTCAGCGAGCGCTAGTGCTACTATTGAATTGGACTTATTGGTACATAAGCTAGTTAAATGAGTTAATGTACTTCTTGCGTTGTTGGGTTTTCGTCCAAATCAGGATCGGATAGTATGTAGTGTTGCCTGTGTATCTGACTGTGGGGCTTGAGGCACTCAGTGTGGTAACTAAGAGAAGTAGATTTCAAGCAACTGTACCCGTTCTATATGTGGAAGCTGGCAGTCTTAAATATAAGCCCTGCCTGATAGTATCTGAAGAAGGCTCTAGCACGGCTTACCAGCATATTTTTTTTTTTAGGCTCGAAATTGACCATTGAACCGGCAATACAGAGAAGTTTCTCTCGTAGAATCTATTGTTAAGTGCCAGGGAGGTGTCAAGTAAACAGATCATCGGCTGTGGACATGATACCGATTGTGAAGTCCTCAAGCACTTCAAAGTTTCTCAAAAAGTAGGGACAGCTATATCATGAGTCCCTTGTCAGTCTATGCGGTTGCCTCACGGGTGTCTTCGTCACTCAAGTCGTCAAGCTCGAAATTGTCCACATCGTCAGATGTGATATTGGCATACCCATCAAGCTTACTAAGCTCTCCGTTCTCGTCATATCCCACTAAATGCAAGTACAATGTGAGGAGCATCTGCATCCACAAGTAGATCAAAAATCCAGCACCACTCACCACTAAAATATATGACGAATGGTCAGCACCCAAGTCGTGAACGAGGTTGAGCTGCTCCTCGTTCGCAGACATGAACAAAATCCCCGAGAGAACCAAGCTGAAGGGTGGGATGTGCTGAAAGGTGAGAATCTTGCCGTTTTCAGTAGCGCCATTGTCATTGAGCAAGAAGCAAATTTCAACAATTCTTGAGAGTCCACCAGACATAAGTACGAGGCCGAATAGACCATGAACTTTTGTGGAGATCACCAAGTGCTGTGAATGATCTGACATCGCCCAGCCCGTATATATCAAGAGCAACGCGGGAACAACGCTTCTGGTGTTATTCTTCCTCGAAAGCCACATTCCTAGAAGTCCACCACACCACCATATGATACCCATGGAGGTATGCTGGTAATCACCATGGTTCCACTCTTCTCTTCCCCATCTGTGTTCAGTGAAAGTGTTGACAATTCCCCAGAGACACATGATGGTCGAGTCCCAGAACTCTTGACTCTTCACGTTGGGATCACCATTGAGTCTGCGGTGGTTTCTGATCCATGGGATTGTGAGGACCCACGCCAAAACGAACCCGTACAAGATAAAGGAAGAACCCATGATTCCATGAGCAATGCACTGGCCCGTGGCCTTGCCGTAACAAAAGCCAAAAAGGGCCACCGGCGCCATGCAAACGCGAACCCAGCCGGTCAAGACAGAAGTGAAGGCCACTGTCTTGTATGCTCGTATGGCCATTCTGGACGATGTTGAGAAGGACTGAGCCTTCTGAGGCCAGAACTTGTTCATGACGATATTGGAGCCGTTGATTAATGTACCGAGAAAAACCGTTGCAGCAAGCTCCCATGTCAAGAACCAGCTGGTTCCCTTGGAGGTTCTATTCTCATGATTGTCCACGTTATCAGGAAAGTCCAAGAACAACGACTCAAGCGCAGAGTAGGCCAAAGAAACAATATGGAATACCGAAGCCAAGTGGAAAACCTCGGCAAACGCCAATACCGAGGAAACTGACGGTAAGATCAAAAGCAAGAATAAGGTAGTGATCCAGTGGAACGTCTTGGAGCCCGCATTGACCGGATGGAACTCGACCTTCTCGTCCATATCCATGTCCATATCGTCAGCAAGCACTAGCGCTGCCACCACCGCCAACGGGATCAATTTTTTGGCAATTGACATTTGCGGGTGTGTTTTTCTATGAGTGGTGGATTTGAAGAAATCCGAGACTCCGAGTTTTTTAGGTGAGTGCAGTATGGGCGCCAGGACTAGAAGAAGTCTACAGAGGTGAGAGTATACAAAAAAAAAACATAATATTTATGATTCTATTCAGTGGATTTATTAGCAATTAGCTCGGACTTGCCCAAGACATTGAGCATCAAGTGGATCCAGTCCTTGAGGTGCTCGGGTTGCTTGGCCAAGATCTTGCCAAAGGCTATGCCATAGTAATAGATTATGAATGTGGGATACGCTTGGATGAAGGGATCCTGCTTTCTGAAGATATCAATGTATCCATCCTTTCTTGGACGTTCAGTCTTGTAAAAATCGATTTTAAACTCGTTGGAGTACTCCTCAAACGAAGGTGCCACTCTAAGGCAGGGACCGCAGTTTTCGCCAGAAAAGTACACTAACACTGGGTTTTGCTGCAGTGTCTTGATAATCTCTTCGAATTCTTCGGGCGTGTCGAAGTGCTTGATGGCCATTTTCCGCTTGCTGGTACTATTTGTGCTGCTTGGCTGTTCTGGACATGGCGACTTTGCAAGGCGCTTTATACCTCCACATATTTGATCGTCTCGAGCATCACCTTGACAGATTATGCGACCTTCCTCTTCGCCAATGTGATAAGGGTGCGGCGCAAAAAGTGGACCCAGGGAATCACAAAAGGTTGGCTGGGAAAAACCTTTCATTTTTGTTCAGCAGTAGTGATATTCTTGTCAACAATCACAAGCACTCGAAGGTCGAGCCAGCGTCTTCCTTGTGGTAGAAGTCGCCTTGCTACAGCTACTCTTTCTACTGGGATAGTGTAAGTTTGGAGGAACCACACCCATAAGACTTTGACACTGTGAGCCACAACTTATCAAGTGGCTGTCAAGCGGGAACACTTTAGCACACACACGTCTGGATTCCCAATTGTATTGTTGAGAGGAATGCATGGTGCTGACAAAAACTGTTCACATCTGAGCTCTTGATGTGTAGGGGACTGGGACAGTTGACGAACAGAGGCAAGTAGCTACCGTGGAGTAATAAGTCAAGGAATAGTGTAAGAGGCAGTACTAGAACCGAGGCTTCAAAGGTGAGAGGTTGAATGCTGCAATTCGTCAGATACTTTTCAACAAAATTGATGCTTTTGCAGCTTCCAAAAAGTACGGGGGATAAGAGCTACACAAATGAGCCCAAACCAATGGGTATTGGTTCCCACGCTAGTCAACTTGATTAGCTTGACTACGATCGGGTTTGTGAGTCCAGAGGAGAGTTTCGCAGCCACCAGAGTACGCGGCACGTACGCTTAAGTAGCCTTGCATAATCAGTATTGGGTTGTGCATTCTAAATGCGCTTCAAAACACCCAGTCTCTAGTGAACAATTGGGTACAGCGTGCGTTGTTTTGCGTGGCTCGGGGACCATTGATGAAAGCACACCACATTCCGGTAATTGGCCAGTCGAAAAGCAGAACTCGGTTATAGTTGACATTTTTTTCGAAAACCTGTCAAGTAGCATTGGATTATCATTCCAACCAAAATGGTCCGACTTCATTCTTTGTTGCGTCAATTTTCTGATAAATTTGGGTTTGGTGATTGATAGTGCTTTTGACACGAAATAATTTTGAGTGATTGTTTTTACGTGATTTCGAAGATATGTTCTTTCTTCAAAAGCTTTGAGATGATCAACGCGTATTGTTTCCTCATTCCGACTCTTCAACATAACCAAAAGGCTGTCC
Organism: Candidozyma auris; assembly: GCF_003013715.1. Taxonomy (NCBI): domain Eukaryota; kingdom Fungi; phylum Ascomycota; class Pichiomycetes; order Serinales; family Metschnikowiaceae; genus Candidozyma; species Candidozyma auris. The sequence goes on from NC_072816.1 coordinate 763,638, forward strand.
AGAACTTTTACCGTAGAGTCATCCTAGAACTAGATGAAACCCTCAGGTCAAAGAACGGTTGATCAAACCTCATTATTTCTACTAAGGGTTACAGTTTTAAAACGTCTCGATTTATTTCAGTTGTATAAACGAGTAGCAATATACCTTTGACAAGCGCCATCAACACACTTTTTAGCCATCATCAACACATTGCTTAATAATAGGCTCATCTGGAGTGTCCCTCTTTATTAGACAAGCAAGACCAGCATCACAATCAGCGTGCAGCCCACAAGCACCTCCGACACCAACAGAGTATGCTGGAGAAAAGAGTAATGCCAATGCAAAGACTTTCGTAGTAAAAAGCATACTTGTAGAGCTAATGTTCTCTTGAGGGACTCTTTTATACCCATAAAATTGATCCTACTGTTATCTAGGAGGTCCTGAAGCGCAATTTGTGACTTCGTGCCGTTCCTTTCGAAATCATGTCATGAAAGGTACATGTGTTTGCAAGTGATACCAATGGAATTTCTGCCACTCCTTCTTTTGCAAGCTACTACAGCTTGGTTCGACTGGAGTCAATGTAAAGAAAAAAGAAGGTACACTTCTATTGTAATGAGTATCTTGAACATGATAGAATTTCGAATGATGCCCGCTCATAGGTGATTATATTATTTGAGCTTGAGGATAAGAACTGATGCAGAAAAAACTCCAGCTTGTAAAGGGCAACGATAAGCGAAAATTGAGGTTTTGAAAGTACTCTCCTTTTTTTCAGATGAAGCAACATTGTCCGCATATGTGAAAGAGCAGTCCTGATGCTTTTTTATTCTTCGTTATTATCACGAAACGGTCGGTTAGTTTAAAAGCTAACGCCAAAGAAGGAACAAAAGTTCCTTCCTGACACATGTCAAGTCAGCCTAGTAACAATTGTAAAATTCAGTTGGTCTTTCGTCTCAATACATGCATGGGATGTCGGCGGCTCCTATGTGTCAAAATTGAGAGCCAAGGATTCTGTAACTTCTAGGCCGCACGTCCAAGCGGCTCGTTCGAATTCTACAAGGTTATTCAATCGCGGCGGCCTTCATTACCCGCCTCGAGACTAAGATTAACGAAGAACCTCTATATGGTAAGCCAATTGTAGCCGACCCTAAATTTGTTTTGACGTGCGGCTCAGCCGCAAAATCTGCGCAGTCAGTAGCAGATAAAGTACCCTGTCAACTTCATTCGACATATTAGCTTCTTTTTTTTGAAGCACTTAGTTGTTCCACTTGCACATCGACTTAATAAAAAAGCCTCCTGAGTTCAAATTTCGTCTCGGGCCCAGACGAAAAGGATTCAGATCAGATCACAGATCATATGACTGATGTTCTATCTGAAAAAGTAGGTTAGGAAAATGTCGCTTGATTGCAAGTTTTGATTGCAAAACCGAACCGGAAGAATCGCCAGTGAGAACCCAAATCGAGGTAATGATTATAGTCAAGCCTGGGTTGAAGGTTGGTTTTCGGAGCACAGAGCTAGCAAACTGTCTGATCCACTCTGGTCTCCCTTCGCCTCAAATCCTACGTTGTGTGAAAACTCTTACTAGTAACAACTACACATGCTCTTTTTCCTTTCTCAGAATATCACTATATATTCAACATCCCGTTCACCGACAATGGAAACTGCATCACCTTTACTCCCCGCTCAAGTTCTGCCTACTCTATGAATCATCTGGATTAGAAAGAAAGGTCAATCTGTTTGCCTATTTAATTATTAACAGTGGACATCTTCGTTGGTAAAGCTTGTAAGCTCAAAAAGGGCTATGTAAAATACTGGCAACTTGCTTTGTTTCATCGTACAAATATTTGGCGCTCGACTCCTGTCTTGACATCCCCAAATATATCCAAGAACTCTCCATAGACGAAATGCATGCTTCTCTCAAAGCTTAAGCACTGTCCGGTTTGTATAAGTAATGTAAATTTTGCTCATTATCGGAGAGTGTCATAGATACGTGATCATAACCAAGATTTATACCGGTGTGGAATGAGTCATCATGATCAGAATCGACTCATACAACTTCGTAGACGCGAGCCGACATCATTTATTACCAGCTGTATACATCAGTATAAAAAGCCCTTACGCAATATCCTTCAATGTACCGTTTAACTACCATCAACACATTGCTTGATAATAGGCTCTTCTGGAGTGCTCCTCTTCATTAGACAAGCAAGACCAGCATCGCAATCAGCGTGCAGCCCACAAGCACCTCCGACACCGACAGAGAATGCTGGAGAAACGAGTAATATTGAAGCAAAAATTTTCTTAGTGAAAAGCATAAAGTTGATATCTGATTTTGAGGAAGCAGGCACACTTTTTATACTCATCTCTAATCATAGAGGTTTCTTGAGGGGTTTTAGAAGCGCAATTTTAAGTTCCCATAGCCATGGTATCATTCACGCTTCTTACCGTTACAACTACCTTACATGGGACAAATCAAGCTTTCTTGCGCCTAGACGTATTACACTAAGTCGAGCTCAAAGAATGCCTTGTCCACAGACGTCCAGAGCTGTTAAAGGTCGGATAATACCTGGCTCGCCATAGAAAACCACTTTAACTCGTGACTTCAGAATTGGTGCAGAAAAGAAATTCAGCTTGCAAAAGCTCATGATAAGCGACCTTGAAATCATGTCAGATGTACCAAAAATTGAAAAAAAAAAAAAAAATATCATGAGGATCAACCGAATAAAAGATTTACTCACGATGTCTTGCTTCACGTTTGATACTGGAGAGATGAATATTTGACTGACGTTCGAGAATCTTCAGTGACAAAACAAACGTTTATAAAGACCACTTCACATTTTTCGGCGTCGTATAAGATCAGTAGCATTCGTTGTGGAAAGCATTTGGTCCACGAACGGAATTCTTCTCAAAATGGTGAAGAATAATCACGGAGACAATTTTTCCAGACAAGTGACTCCGCTACTCTTTCAACATGAGCCTTGTGCCCTTGTGGCTTCAGCTGTACAAGCCCACGACCACGCGTCTACACTATGGCATCCTGTAGAGGCATAGTATCCGGGAGATAAACTCCCTGTTGTGCATTAGGTTGAGAGCCGCATGGAGGTGATTTGGCGCCACAGGTTATCGCGAGTGGCACGAGAGTGTTGCTGCAGCGATTCTACTTATCGCAAGACACAAAGCCTTGGCGTAATTGCCGCATCCGGAAATGCTAACGAATGTGATAGAGATATTGACATTGACATTGACAGAGTGCCAAGAAATATGTAAAGTTGACACAAACTTGCGGTGCCATTGGGATTAAGCCTTGCTGTCTGAGAATAATGGCTTTCCACCGTCTCTTCAAGTGATTTCAAGACTTTCAAATGCTGAAAATGAATAAGAACTCGAATAATACGACCGAAGGTCAATGCAGTTTATATTTATCCGTTCGATTTTTTTCAGCCGTATGGTTCGGAGAAATTCATCCAACTGTCTTATGAACGGAACTGTAATTCCCGGTGCCGTATGCCCTCTGGCAAGCGAGTTGCATTGTTACAAAGCCGGAAGAACCACTAAATCATGTCGCCTATTGACAATTCAATTCAGCCGCATTTCCCTTTACGAATGACTGCGAACGAAGGATAGGATAATATCTTCAGTGGGATTTGAAGAACACTTTCAGTTTCGATGATCATTCTAGGTGATTCATCAGACGAACTGAAGACTCTGAAGTGAGACAGTACCGCTCACGAAGTGCCTTTCAACTGCCTTAGCTTTTTGGTGATTTCTTCGTACTGGTTGCGAGGAAGACTCGGTGTGGCGTAAATTTATGCTTATCAGCCTATTTTGTGGTTATTACAACCATTTTCAAACTTATGATCCGATTCTTATCTTTGAGAAATTCGATACATAAATAGACGAGAATTTGTTCGATTTCTAAAATTTCTACTCAACTATCATGTCTGAGAAGTTGGACAACCTAGCCAGCATCAGAAGTCCTGGTAGGGACAACCCTGAGAGTCATGAAGTGGACTTGAATGCCATAACATCGGCTCCTCTTTCTATTGGTGATGTTACTGAACCGTTCACCACAGATCAAAAGTTCTACATCTTGGGCCGTCTAGGATACGAAGATCTTGAATCCTTTGATGACTTACCTGCTGAAGCGGTGTTCATGTTGGAGAAGATCGCTTCGATTGATATCAACGAAGCTATGGACATTCTCAAAGACTCCATAGAAAAGTATGATGGGGATATGAATGTGTCCATAGAAGACATGGATTTTCTTCATGAGTTGGTTGCTTACGAATCCTTGGGAACAGTAAACGAGGTGAAAGACAACATTCGCAAGACAGTCGAAAAGAATGAGGTTCACGCAAGCGAGCACTCTTTAGAAGAGTCCTCGACAATGTCATACAAATCAGAGAAGCCGGAGATCTTTGATTGGGAATTACAGAGCAGAACAGAGGCAGGTATAATTGCCTTTTGGTCTATCTATCGTGAGGTGAGGTCTGTCACTCAGCCTTACGATGACCCCTCCATCCCTTGCGAGACATTCCGTGTGTATTTCATTGGACTTCTTTGGACAGTAATTGGAACGTTCATCAACCAATACTTCTCTCAAAGACAGCCTGCTATTGGCTTGGGATCAGCCGTTGTCCAGCTTCTTATATTTCCCTGCGGGAAGTTCTTGGAATGGGCACTTCCAGCTTGGGACATCAAAATTTGGAAATGGAAATTCAGTTTGAATCCAGGTCCTTGGAGCAGCAAAGAGCAAATGTTGGCCACTCTCACCTACTCTGTGAGTGGTGGTGTTATCTATGTTTCTTTCAACTTCCATGTTCTCATGATGGACCGCTACTACGGTGTTGATTGGGTAGATTTCGGCTACCAGATTCTCTTGACGTTGTCTACAAACTTTTTGGGTTTTGGTTTGGCTGGTATCGTTAGAAAGTTCGTTGTCTATCCTGCGACATGCCTTTGGCCAAGTATTCTCCCAACAATTGCTCTTAACAAAGCCTTGTGTCTGCCAGAAAAGAAGAGTAAGATTAACGGCTGGTCTATCTCAAGTTACAGGTTCTTCCTCCTCACCTTTGCTGCTTCCTTTGTCTATTTCTGGATTCCTGACTACTTGTTCACAGCGCTCTCCACGTTCAACTGGCTTACGTGGATTGCACCAAATAACTTCAATCTAGCAGCGGTCACAGGCTCACAGACCGGGTTGGGAATCAACCCAATTACTTCTTTCGACTGGAACATTATCAATTTCAATGGTCCCTTGGCAATCCCTTTTTACGCCTACCTCAGCAACTACCTCGGGATGGTGACTGCTATGATCTGCATTATTGGTGTGTGGTGGTCTAACTACAAGTGGACTGGCTTCCTTCCACTTAATTCGAACGCATCTTTCGACAACAAGGGTAGACCATACCAAGTGACAGCTGTGCTCAACGATAAGTTTCTTCTCGATGAAGAGAAGTACAAGGAAATTGGGCCCCCATTCTATTCAGCTGGTAATCTTGTTTTGTACGGAGGGTTCTTTGCAATCTATCCGTTTACCGTCTTCTACACTTTACTCATGAACTTTAAACAAATCAAGCACACTGCCAAAGGCTTCTGGAAGATGTTGAAAAATAGACAGGTATCCAACTACGATGGTTTTGACGATCCATTCAGCAGATCCATGACAAAGTACAAGGAGGTCCCTGAATGGGTTTTCACCATCTTGTTGGTGATTTCGATTGTTCTCGGTATTTTGGCAGCAAAACTATACCCTTCAGATGCCCCAGTGTGGACTATTTTCTTTGCCATTGGGTTGAACTTTGTTTTTCTCATTTCAATTTGCATTGTCTACTCAACAACTGGATTTTCTTTTGGTCTCAATGTATTGGTGGAGTTGATCGTAGGTTATGCGATGCCCGGAAATGGATTGGGCCTTAACTTTGTGAAGGCGTTTGGTTATGTCATTGATGCACAGTCTGAGAACTACATCACGAACCAAAAACAGGCACACTACATGAGAGTTCCTCCAAGAGCACTTTTTCGGATTCAGATGATCTCGGTGTTTCTTCATTCTCTCGTGTCGTTAGGAACTCTCAAGTTGATGTTCAATACCATTGAAGATTACTGCTCGCCCCACCAACCACAGAAGTTCAAGTGTCCATCAGCAACGACATTCTACACTGCTTCTATTTTCTGGGGTGTGATCGGACCAAAAAGAGTTTTTGGCGGGCTTTACCCAATCTTGCAGTGGTGTTTCTTGATTGGCTTCTTATTGGTCTTCCCATGTGTGTTGATCAAGAAGTACTTTGGGAGATACAAGGTTGTCAAGTACTTCCATCCCGTTGTTTTCATTCAGGGTTTCCTCAACTGGGCACCTTACAACTTGAGTTATTACACTCCTGGACTCTACGCATCTTACGTTTTCATGAGCTATCTCAGAAAGAGGTACACCCCATGGTGGTCGAAATACAACTATATTCTCTCTGGTGGATTATCAGGAGGATTGGCGTTTGCTAGTATTATCATCTTCTTTGCCGTGCAATACCATCCCAAGTATATCAGCTGGTGGGGAAACAATGTCAACCTGTATGGGCTTGACTACGTGGGTCCAGCTAGACTTAATGTGACGTTGGAGGCCCCAGATGGATACTTTGGACCAAGAAAAGGGCACTACCCATAATTTTAGTGTATAGAAACCAATTAATAAGATATTCAGTGATTAATTATCAATGTAGTAATTCTTGGGAATTCAGAAGAGTCTTGTGCCCGAATGCCCTAGGTGTTTGCAAAGCCCAAGCGATGCAATCCGGCGGCAAGCTAATTTCAGGCCAATGCAAGAATGGCACAAAGCACTTTTTACGAGATGCTTCCAAGCTTACGACGATGGTGCGAGAGATCAACATTCAGAATTGTGTCTGTGGTGAAGCTGTTAGCAGCAGTGTTTCAAGAAGAGGTCCCCCCATCCCCCTCTTTCATTGTCTAAGGACCTGTGCAATTTGTAGAATTTCAGGGCGTTGGCCATATCAGCGCACAGCTCGTGGAAGCCAAGAATCCGTGATGGTGGATCGGACCTCCGTTATCGGGCGTTGACTTCCCCACAACGCACGGCGCCTTACGACAAAAAGTGATAGCTGCAGAAGAAAGAAAAATGACTTGGAAGCCACACGCACAACTCCAAAGTGGAGGCTTTTTTAGGAGCTGATAATAGGCGCCGCAGCCTGACAATCCCCCCAGCCATGATTGGCGAAGCCCGGCGAAATTGCCGGCAGCTTCGCACAAGGCCGAGGAATGTTTCAGTGGAAGCAACCTGTGTTTCCCTAGTTTCCATGCCAAGGGTGTCAAGACGTCAAAAAGTACCCACGTCATGCCAAGCCACGAAAGTGTCAAAGTATCGACAAGGTGAAAGTCTAATTCTGAGTGTTTCCGCTCACATTGGCCAGAGATTAGCAAAGATCGTCCCTGTTTCAGGAGTGCCGCTGATACCGATAAAAAAAAAAAGCCTTGTGGCGGCCGCCCAACGTGGACAGAGAGCCGTGCGTGGAAGGCGTGCCATATGTATGACATTTGGGCGTCTATGCCCGAGCCGCTCGTTTAACCTTGAATGGAAGGTAAGCCACAGCTTGCTGCTAGGTATCTCGTGACAGGGCTCTGAGCAAGACGCTAGTGCCAGCGGGCGCTAATCCCGGAAGTGACGCCTGCGCTTGCTTGCTATTGGCTCGACAAGTTACCATCGCAAGTAGCGTTGCAGGTTTCATTTGCGTGCAAAGTGGCCGTGGTGCGTCAATATCATGCACGGTCGCTCATCAGGATACTGGCAGAAAGATGAGAAGTTTTGGGGAGTTACAAATGGTGACCCTTCAAAAGTATCCATGGCAGATCCGATTGTTTCTGCGGCCTCTCGAAACGCGGATTTATTATTTTTCCTGTTTGACTCTCCTCGTTGTCCCTGCCTTCTCCTCTTTGGCGTGGGGTTTTTGTGATTTCAGACTACTCGGTTATGCATATCACTTGATACCGCGGTCGCGTGAAGCCATTCTGCGTTTGTGCTTGCACGGCTCGTGGAGCTATGGATCCGACGAGGTGAGCTGATATGGCGTCGTATAAAGTCTTGTAAGGCGACTCATAGTACGATTGTTTGTAAAATTCTCTTCACCCTTTGAAATCATCTTTTGGCTTGTGTTCCCCATGGCTGAGAAACTCAACGCTCTCGCCAGCATAACAAGCACTGGCAACAGACACCAGGCGGAAGACCACGAGCTTGATCTTAATGCCGTCACTTCAAACCCACTTTCTATCAATGACGTCGCTGGCGGACTCACCCTGGACCAGAAGTTCTACATCATCAAGAGATTGGACCTCGGTCACCTCACCACCTTTGAGGACTTACCTCCCACTGCTGTGTTTATGATCGAGAAGATCCAGAACTTGGACATCGCTGAGGCAGTCGAGATTCTTGAACAGTTTATGAAGGACCACGATAGTGATCTCAATATCCCCAACGAGGAAATCGAGTTCATCGAGCTCCTCCTTCTGCGTGATCCCAACAAGGCTGCTAAGGATATGGCTTCAACCGTCAAGGCTGTTGGCTTCTCCACTTTGGAAAAAGAAGGTAGCGACAAAGAACGCACTGCTGTCAATGAGCTGGACTCACTCTCTTCTCTCGAATCTTTGGACTTCAAGAAAGTCTTTGACTGGGAGTTGCAAGTCAAGACAGAAGCTGGTCTTATCGCCTACTGGTCTCCATATCCTGAAGTGAGAGCTGTAACCGATCCCTTCGACGACGCCTCCGTCCCTTGCGAGACTTGGAGAGTGTATTTCCTTGGTATCATCTGGGTCGCCATTGGAAGTGTTATCAATGAATACTTCTACAACAGAAGACCCTCCATCAGTTTGAGATCCCCCGTGGTTCAGCTTTTTCTCTACCCATGCGGTAAGTTCCTCGAGTATGTGATGCCAAAGAAGACGCTTAAAATTTGGAAATGGAAGATCGACCTCAACCCTGGGCCCTGGAGTCACAAGGAACAGTTGCTTTCTACTTTGTGCTACAGTGTCAGTGGTGGTGCTGTTTATGCTACTTCTTTCATTACAGTGCACAAGTTGGACGTCTTCTATGGCAATGACTTCCTTGACTTTGGCTTCCAGATCCTTTTGGTTCTCGCTTCCAACTTCATGGGTTTTGGTTTGGCTGGTATCTTCAGAAAGTTTGTCATCTACCCAGTCCACTCAATTTGGCCCACTATCTTGCCTACCCTTGCTCTTAACAAAGCTTTGGTTCAGCCTGAGAAGAAGGAAAACATCAACGGATGGACTATCTCAAGATACCACTTTTTCTTCGCCGTGTTTGCCTTCTCATTTTTGTGGTTTTGGGTCCCTGACTACTTGTTCACCGCCCTTTCTACTTTTAACTGGCTTACCTGGATTGCTCCAAACAATTTCAACTTGGCCGCCATTACAGGAATGCAGTCAGGATTGGGCCTCAACCCCATCTCCACATTCGACTGGAATGTCATGAGTATGAATGTTCCTTTGGCTGTTCCTTTCTTCTCGCAGGTGAATAGTTGGACCGGAATGTTCCTCGGCTTTTTTGTTATCTGTGGGTTGTGGTGGTCAAACTACAAATGGACTGGTTTCTTGCCCATAAATTCCAATTCTATTTTCACCAACACTGGTGACTACTACTCTGTGCAAGCTGTGGTTAAAGACGGAAAGCTTGATGAGGAAATGTACCAAAAAATCGGCCCCCCATTTTATACTGCTGCCAACATGATCACTTATGGCGCATTCTTTGCTGTGTATCCCTTGAACTTTGTCTATGTTCTTCTTTGTGATCACCAGAGGCTCTGGTTCGCAATCAAGTCCATGGCAAGATCAATGAACTTCAAGAAGAAGACGTCTGCGTATGACGGCTTTGATGACCCATTCTCGAGATCCATGACTAAATACAAAGAAGTCCCAGAATGGGTATTCTTGATCGTCTTGGTGCTCAGTCTTGTCTTTGCTATTATTTGTTGTAAGGCATATCCTTTGAATACCCCTGTTTGGACAATCTTCTTTGCGTTGGGCATGAACTTTATTTTCTTGTTACCTTTCTGCGTGGTGTATTCCACCACAGGTACTTCTGTTTCCCTTAACGTCTTGGTTGAGTTGATCACTGGTTATGCCCTCCCAGGTAATGGTATTGCTTTGAACTTCGTCAAGACCTTGGGTACCAACATCGATGCTCAGGCCGAGAACTACATCACCAATCAAAAGCAGGCTCACTACTTGAGAATTCCTCCAAGAGCCTTGTTCCGTGTTCAAATGATCTCCTGTATTGTTTGCAGTTTCATTTCTGTCGCCATCATCAACCTCACCATCACCTCGATCAAGGATTACTGTACGCCACATCAGCCACAGAAGTTTTCTTGTCCAAACTCCACCACCTTCTACTCGGCGTCGGTCTTGTGGGGTGTCATTGGACCCAAGAGAGTTTTCGGAGGGCTTTATCCAGTCTTGCAATGGTGCTTCTTGATTGGATTCTTAATTTCTTTCCCAGCTTGGGCTCTCAGAAAGTGGGGCAGAAGAACCATCATCGGAAAGTACTTCCACCCAGTTGTTTTGGTGTTTGGTTTCGTTCAATGGGCACCATACAACTTGAGTTACTACACTCCTAGTTTGATTCTCTCCTTTATTTTCATGTACATCATAAGAAAAAAGAGGACTGCCTGGTGGGAGAAATACAACTATATTCTTTCTGGTGGTATGGATGCTGGTGTCGCTTTCAGCAGTATCATCATCTTCTTCGCTGTGCAATATCATGCCAAAAACATCGTTTGGTGGGGCAACACAGTCAACACCAAGGGCTTGGATTACGAGGCTCCAGCCAGGCTTAACGCCACAATCAGTGCTCCCGATGGGTACTTTGGTCCCAGAAAGGGGCACTTCCCATAGGCCTAGACAAAAAGTACCTCAGCATTTTTAGTACAATTAATAATGTCATTATAGTAATTTCTAGGCGTAGAGATTTACTGCGAAATCGAAGAAGCTCAATTGAAGTAATTTGGACAGGGGGCCTTCTTTCGATCGTTGAGTAGATTTTTGAAGTAACGGTCTTTGATCATCACATGTGGGCCACAGAAGTCAGTCTTGATTTACAATTACCTCTTGTTTTTGCGCTAGTGCACCAAAGCGTGGAATACAAACTTGGCTTTCAAAATTCGAAACCTTGCCCAGAAGAAATGAAAAATCCTGAATTTTGATAGTGCTCAGGAAGATCAACGGGCATGATAAATTTAGTATTTTTTTTTCAGAAAGTCAATCTCTGACCAGCCTCAAGAATTTACCTCAAGAGCTGCAGACAACAGGATTAACTCGCAGTATAACAGAGAAGCGCATTTGAGGCGAAGATTCACACGGACCCTACAGTTGATTCTTTCGCATACAAAACTATAATCCTAATACTCTGCCTGGAACTCTACTGTTCAATCTCCTATGATTAAGTGGTACCTTTCTGCGTACAACGCATTCTCTGCGATTGCGTGGCTCGTCATTCTCGGCACCACCGTCGTAGACGTTCTTCCTGGTGGTTTCTACGACACCCATCATTATGTCGATTACCCCCATAAGCTACTTGTGCAAGTACAAGTTGTCAATGCTGCGTTTGAGATAACCCACGCACTCACAGGGCTAGTGCCCTCGCCGCTTTCGTCGTTGTTGCTTCAATTCTTCGCCAGACTCATCATCACCGTTGGAATCTCGTGGTACGTGCCAGAATCAGCAGGCAACTTCAGTCTATTAGCGTACACAGCACTTTCCGTGGCATGGTCTGTTACTGAGATTATTCGTTATAGCTTCTACTTTGCCAAGCAGCAAGGGTCGGTGCCCCAGGCATTGCAATGGCTCAGGTACCTGGCGTTCATCGTGTTATACCCATTGGGTGTGGTGAGCGAGCCATGGGTAGTTTACAAGACATTAGATTACGTTCTGGGCTTCTACTACTGGTTTTTGGCCTTGGGCATGTTCTTGTACATACCTGGCTTCTTCCAATTGTACGGGTACATGTTCAAGCAGAGGAGACGGTACTTGGGGCTGCCACTGCACAAGAAGACACAGTGAAGGAGGAACTCTAATGTTTGATACCTGTAATAAATGTATGATATTGGCCTATGGTGTCACAATCTATTATCAAAAGCTGTAGGCGGGTTTCGTGATATCTCACTACCACACAAGACCGCGACTTCTCAATTTCATTGACTCCTCAACCACATCTACCAAATGTCGGAACTGAACACGAGCTCGTTCACGACCAGCGAGGCTGCCCATCCCAAAAGATGGTTGATTGCATACAACTCGATCTCGTCGTCATTGTGGTCAATTGTTCTTTTCAACACAGTTTTCCTTGGCAGCTTCGTCGGCCAACCCTTGTTGTTTGAAAAACTGAGAATCTTCCTCATTGTCACTCAATCGCTTGCCATAATTGAGGTCATCAATTCCGCTACAGGCGTTGTCAGATCTCCAATTGTCACCACGGCCTCTCAGGTGGCCTCAAGATTGTTGATCGTATTGGGCATCTTCCTCGTATTGCCATACTCACCAGCAAATTACCACTGGGTCTACATCTCTTTGAACGTATCATGGGCTGTCACTGAGATTGTAAGATACTCTTACTATGCAGCAAACTTGAAGGACCCCAACAATGTCCCTTACGTGCTCACATGGCTCAGATACTCACTCTTCTACGTCTTGTACCCTACGGGTGTGGCGTCGGAGGTATCTATTATTTATCTCAGTCTCGAGGAGGCTGAAAAAGTTGTCGGAAGTTGGTACCGCTGGCTTCTTTTCGCAATCCTCTTCACTTATCCTCCAGGATTGTACTCCTTGTACACTTACATGATCAAGCAAAGGAAGAAGGTCTTAGGTAAGCCGTCGACAAAGAAGACAGAGTGATGCCTGCACGTCTTCAGTCTAGTTTAGCTCCTCAATCCACGTCAAAAGATCATCAATGTAGTCTATTACCGTGTCACTGTCGAGAAACTCATGTGATTGGTTCAGTTTCTTCTTTGAGCCACTGAACCACGTCGAAAAAATGCTCTGTTTGTTGTTCACAGACTGCAATTTGAATTTCTCAAACACAACTCGAAACATTGTTTTCATCTCCACTGTATCCCGTTGCTGACAGAGTTTTATCAACGTGTTTGTCACCAAATACGAAGGCACATAGTTATACCACCGCAACTCCCACGCAACAAGCTTCATGATATGTACCAACATTGTTTCTAATCCCATATAACCATTGACAAGCTGGTGAACAAAATCACGGTACATCTTCGGCGATATACTTTGCACAATGAGCTTGTTGGTATACAGGTGATTGTCATAAACACAACTGAGTCTGTCAATAGTAGAGGATTCGACATCACTTAGGACAAACTCATTGTAAATCTCCACAAGCTTTACCGTCGAGTAGTAGTCAAAGCCACCATCCGCAGAAACTCCAGCTGCACATGTCGCCAACGAAGAAATGCTATCCTTCAAATTATATTTGCAACCCCAACTGACATGCCCCATCATTCCCCAGCCAAGAGCACTGCGATGACGATCAGGGTCAGCCCCACCTGAAATGCTCATCATTGTGTGGATATCGTCGTAAACAACAACGAATAGCTTCTCAAGCCATGGGGCACACTCTTCTTTTTGAGCTATAGACGTGTTCGACACCACAAAATCCTTACCACTGACTTGGAGTTGAGGCGACCGAAAAACTTTCTGTTTGATAGCTACCAAGTTCTCCCAGCCGATTATAGCGACTAAAGACGTTAGCAAGTCATATACCCTGCCCCACGTTGATTTCCTATCGAAATCGATTGGCGAAGACCAAGGCTCAGATGCTGAACGAGCTGCTAGAGAGTGTTTTGTAGAGTTAGGTCCGGAAACACGGATAAGACCGTTGTCGATAGCAGACATTTCCATAGGACTTGCAGTGACCAAAGGGGATTGATAGAATGGACCGACCAGAGGGTGTCTACTAGACTCTTTCTTGAACATGTCGTACCACACTAAATGGACAGAGCCAGTCTCAATGAAGTCTTCGTTGCGAGGAACAGGAAAAAAGTCAGCGAAGGTTTCGCTCATGATCGGAATGTGACCATGGTCCAGTCTATCGATGAACGTCAGCACATAATTATCTGGGATACCATCCACACAGTCACTTTCCTGCCATTTTGCCGAATTGAGCACGACGGGCAATGCATTTATCACCTGCAACGCGTCGTCATACATTTTCCTCAAAATATAGCATATGCATAGGTTGTACCACGAGTCAAAGTCTAAGGGAAGCATGGACACTGCACGAGCGGCGAGCTTGCTAGCCACAGCATACGACTCTCTTGCAATAAGAAAACGAACCTGCTCTCCTATTAGTAATGCGGCTTGAGTACTATCTGCATCCACACATAAGTGATCTCTGACGATGGAAAGAAAGCGCTCATTATTGTTGTTCCCATGTTGCAGGCGAAGTAGCTTGGTCTCCACAATTGTGAATTCTCGAGGCTTGTATGTGCTTCTGATTCGGTTGATTGCGTGCTCTACCGCTGATCCACTTGTGTCTAGCAAAGCCATCCTTAAGAGAGTATCAATGAGTCTGTTTCTGTAGCGAGTAGTTCTTGCAGGGTCGATCCCGCTATTCGAAGCCACTCCATAGTGAGCTCGACTGCCAGTAAGGTGTCCACGGTGAAGAAAGTCCACGAGCTGATCAATTGACTTTCGATATGTACTCTTGTCGTTGATTAGGGTCTTGTATAATACAGTGCCCAGTAGTCGATGCGCTGGATCGTCTGCACACATGAACAATCGTAGCATCAGCAGCAAAGATAGCTCATTCAAGAAGCCCTGGGTGATCTCACGGCAATTCTCGCCAATGTATGTGTGCAGCTTCTTCGAGACCCTCGATGTGATGGTGTACTGAGAGTTTACCACGGCGGAATTCAGCTGTTTAGACGACGGCGTGACAATGTATCTTGCCCGAAGCTCCAGTTTCTGGAAGATGTTATAGGCGCAAAATGTAATAACGCCTTCTTTATGTTGAGCCAGCCCAAGACGCCTGGCTAGTGTTTCTTTGGGTCCCCACAAGTACAAGTCACCAGCCTTCCGCAAACCTACACTTGCAAGAACTTGTTGTTCGATGGAATGGATCCCGCTCGCCAAGTCTAGACCGCAGCAGAAATGGTAGAACCCCACATACCCATCTTGATCTTTACTAACCTCGTAGTCGCTGAGAGGTGAAAAATCGTTCTTACCGTATTGCGACGATCTCTCTCCGTACTGTCGAGACCAGTGCACTAAGTCTAGTGGACCCAAGGACGAAATCCTGGATTCCGCAAAAGCTTTTGCTCGTTGGCCCAACGTTTGGCCCAATGTAGCCTCTCGTATCCAGGGAACTGTTGGTGCGCTGGTAGATACATGCGAGGAAACAGACGATTGACGTTTCCGTCGGAGGTCTCCGGGATACTTAAGCGACATTTAAAGGGACGGTATTGTTCAATTGCTAAACCTTTGAGCCATAGGTATTGTCAGAAGGAGAATAGGCAAACTGATATGTTGCCAAGGTAAGGCGAATCCGATTTATTGGAAGAATACGCGACATACAGGAAAGTCACCAAAGATACTACAACGATGTTTGTAAGAAGGAGCCAGTCAGCAAGAATAAATTTTGTACATTGGGAAAACTGGATTAGTTGAAGTTAGATTTTTCAGAATATTCTTAATTAGGCGGTTGTACGAAGATACTCCTGAACAGGATAATGCACTTCTGCCTAAGCCTTTCCTCTGCGCGTCCACAAGGGTTTACTTTTTGGCTGCAAAATTGCAACCTTCGGAATCGAGCCTGAAGCAAAGCAGAAATTTGCCTAGTGAACGGAGACTTCAGTGAACTTAACCGACCGAAATTAGATAAATCTCAGGCGTGAACATGGTTCTAAGAAAAGTTGTTGACTACGATGCCTAATGTCTTGCAGTGTGAATAAAACTATATAATTTTTCAACTGATATTGGCAGATTTGATAAATTGTTTGACCTCATCCATGAGTGTCCAAATGTCCGGACTGCCGAAGAAGTCTATGCGACCGTTTCCACCATTCCTTCGAAGTAATGTTTGCCGAAGTTCAAGATTGGCAATACTGTTTTCTATCCTAGTAACCAGATGATTCAAGAGAGCAACAAGCTCCATTTCTTTGAACCTCTTGGCCGTCGATTCCAGAATAATTTCCGAAGAGTGCTTCAGGAAATTTTCGTCCATCCTCATACCAACGTTGACGGCAGCACAGATATTTTCCAAACGAAGTGAGAGCGTGCGCAACTGATACACAGCGTCAACCGGAACGGCACCAACAATTCTGCCCTTATACTGATCATCTTCATCAGCTCTCTTCTTAAAAATTTCAAATCTAAGCTCCAAACGTTTTGGATACACTAGCGTTATCATCTCAGGTGTTTCAAGGCCCTTCAATTTGCGTTCACCTAGAGGGAAATAAGACACGCCCATCTCTTCCAATGAAGCTATTTCCTTCTCGATAATTTCTCCAGCACGCAAGTTACCCTCGTAAGCTGCTTCGAGAGATAGTTCTCCTATTTTTATGCTATCATGAATGTGATACAATTGCTCCATTTCGTGAAGGAAGTCGGAACTAACAGCAATCTGTCCACCATCGGCACTGGACTCGATTCTTGAAGCACGGTTCACCATCGGTCCAAAATAGTCCATTCTTCTAGTAACCATATCGAGTTCACACACTGGTGAACCCCAATGGATTCCCATTCTCACTGACAACCCTCTGAATATGACATTGTTATCACCGTCAGTAACTTCGCAACATTCGTTGGTTTCTAAAATTTCGGAGGGCCACTCCTCATTTAATAATTGATACTGAACATTAAAGCACCATAGTAAAGCCGAGGTGGGCGACGGGAATGTAACCATAAAAGAGTCTCCTTCAGTCTTCACCTCATAACCTCCCACAATTCTCAATTGACGACGCATAATAGTATTGTGTAATTTGATGGCAGAACGCATCACCACAGGATAGGTATCCCACAAAAGTGTCGAGTTTTTGATATCCGTGAAAACCAATGCTAGGTCGCCCACTGGAGGTTCAATTTCGTTATCCAACGCTCGAAGTGCTGTATCACCAGATTGAGCTCCCCTATCTCTTCTTCTCTTGTTGGCAAAGAGATCGGTTTCGCGTCCCAAATTGTTGTACAAGCTCTTCTTCTTCTTACTCTTGCGATCGCCAATCGAAATCACATTCACAGATATCTTGTCCGTGGCACCGTAACCTATAGCATAATCCCTCAACTTTTGAGCTGCAATCATCGGATCTTCTTTCGCTTGACGGAGAATATCAACGGCTAAATCATACGAGACAAAATCCCAAAGTACCCTCGTACCCATCACGAGTACATCATCGTTACCAGAAAGTGGGTAAGTAGAGATGCTTGGACCTGAATGTGTATGTGGAAGGTAGTCGAAGAATCCCGCACCACGAGAAACTTGAAGAGTGCCATCAAGAGCACCATCACCCGAAACATAACCACCGCAAGCACGAACTCTCTCGAATTCGTCCCTGCTGGTTGGATCATGATTGGTAGTGAGAAGAACATGTTCTCCATTACTCTTTGATAACACTAGCTGGATGTCACCAATGTTACCACAATAGATCGTTTTATCCTTGATGTAAAGAGCACACATGGTACAACCATTCAATGAATCATCGGGAATCTTGATAGAAGCTAATTCGGGGCTGACTGTGTTGGGTGCGAAATATCCCCCCTTCTTTGCAGCAAACACCGCATTGATTTCTTTGTTCAATGATAAGAATGCTCTTCTCATGGCATCTGCTATTTCGTGGTCAGAGGAGATTTTGTTAAGCTCATAGGTGAGGTTGGGAACAAAAATTTGCTTAGTTAAATGAGAAAGATGGTGTCCCATGACTTGATGACCTCCCGATTTTCCATCAAAAGAGCATAACAACTGTTCATTTTCGTTCCCGCGGAACTTTTGCATGAAAACATCTCTAAATGAAATATGCTCTCTAAGACCCATGGAATCAGAGACACCATATCCGACATTATCCAATTCAGACGATGCTGTTCTGAGGCGCACATCAACACCGGGATCTGGAACAGCAGGAGTGGTCAACGTGACATCCATAAGACCTAATACCTTCAAATTCTTGAGTACCAAAAGACTATCAAGATCTTCACCTGTGACAGGATTCTTCACATAGCTCTGCTTTATTTCAAAGCGTTTGTTTCCGGAAAAATTGAGATACCGCAACTTCGGATTAGCAAACCAATTCCAATCGTATGGCCAGTTGGAGATATTGTACCTTAATAAGTTGGAACCAGCGTCAAAGTACGTAAGATTCTCGAGTTTACTAATCTCTGATGGAAGAGTCGTTAGTTTATTGTTGTTGAGGAACAATAGTCTGAGTGCGGAAAGCTCCTCAAGATCATCAGCAGGTAGCTTCGTGAGGCCATTTCCTGAGAGGTAAAGTTCCGACAACTTCTTCAAATTCGCGAGCCCTCCCTCAGGAATTTCGAGGATATCATTGTAAGCTAGATTCAAGCATTTCAACTGTGTGAGCAACGAAATAGCCTCGAAGCAATCATCGCTTAGGCGATTGTCTGCTAGGGTAAGCGACAATAAGCTGTCGGCAATAGATACCGGACCTTCCTTCAAAGCCGAAGCATTAAGCTCGTTGGCCTCTTCCAAGGATTCAACACCATCTTGTCTGAGATTCACCGACGATGATATCTTCTTGGCAATGGCGAACAGGGGTTGAGGGAAAGAAGAAAGTAGATTTGATGCAACATTCAACACAGATAAGCTCTTCAAATTCCAAATCTCGTCCGGCAAGCTCAGTATATTGTTAGAATGCAAATCTAAGTATTGCAAAGAGTGAAGCTTTCCAATAGACACGGGAATGCCTTGAATGTTGTTACCGTAAAGCGATAGGTGGGTGAGTCTAGGGAGATCACCAAGCTCCTCAGGTAAATTGACCAAATGATTCTTGTCGAGTACCAACTTTTCGATGTGTGGTATTTTGGTGACAAATTCGGAAGGCAACATAGTAAGCTTAGCCTTCGACAAATCAAGAACTGTCAACATCGGAAGCAAAATTTCAAATTCCAAATTGGTAATTGGGTTTCTGTCAAAATGAAGCAATCTGAGCTTTTCCATCTTGTCGTTAAATGCCGAGATCTTGTTCTTTGAGGCGTAAACCACTTCTAAACTGGGTAAGTCACCGAGGACATCGACGTTAGAAATCTGATTGTAACGAATATCTAATCTCTTAAGATTGATGAGGCTCTTGAAGCTATCGGGGATATTGCCTGACAACTTGTTGGTGCATAGATTCAATTTCACCAACTTCGATAATTTGGCAATCGAATCAGGAATGTGGTACAAGTCATTGTAGGATAAATCAAGATCTTGTAAATTGGTTAAGTCGTTAATGCACTCTGGATAATCCTCAAAATAATTAGAAGATAAGTTGAGGTGTGTCAAGTTATTTAGTTTCCCGAATGATTTAGGTAGATCATAGAGCTGATTGGAGTTGAGTTTTAAGGTCACCAAATTACTCAACACGCCGAACTTCGAAGGAAGTTCATCCAAAAAATTTGCCTCCATGTTGAGTGATGTCAAATCTCTCGCCTCAAGAAAGTTGACTGGGAACTTGGAACAACCATTGCGAGAAAAATTGATAGCCGAAAGATTCGTACAAGACTGGATAAAGTCCAATGGAATATATATCGCAGGATTGTCTGAAACATTAAGTTTTTCGATTTCATAGGTATGTTGATGAAAGATGATGGGAATGTTCTTTAGGTCTAAGCCAGATATGTCGACATCAACATAATCTTTTGTGACCAAGGACTCTTCTTCATGTGTCAAATTTCTCAACACCTTATTCTCCACAACTAACTTGCACACGAAAGATAAATCCTCCCTTCCAATAATTCTGAAGTTGTCATTTTCGGTATATCCACTGAGACTCAATAAGCCCATCTGGATCTTCAATGGCTTCTCAAATGGTTCCAAAACTTTGACATTGCGACCAACATATAGAGCAAGGTGATAATTTGATATTGATTCGAAGAAAAATTTTCTCTGCACTATTCTCAATAGTTCGGCGGCATTAGTTTCCAAAGGACACAAGATGGTTGTGAACGTGTTATCCTCCTTGAACACACGAACAATATGGTTGGGACCCTTTGCCAATTTGCTTTCCACTGCAGGCGACCGATTAGCCCATGTACCGAAGAGAATTGGAAGGCGACGTCTTGGAGCAGCGGTGCGGGGTTCTGATTTTCTTTTCTTTTCCACAGATGCACTATGATCAATCACAGTAGCCTGAGGGCCCTCCTTTGAGGACGCCAGGCTCCGTACTGAGCTCGACAGTGACTTGTTGCCTACCTTATGTGAGACCTCACCACCATCGTCTGTTTTGCTAAGATCGGAATTCGACGAATGGTCTGATTGAGCTTCATTTGCAACAGCTGTGGATGTCACAGACGCTGGGTTTGGAATTTCTCCAGTGACATCCCAAGAGTCCGGTGCTTGCCAACCAGCTGCTGGTTTCACATGATCCTCGCCCTTGACAGGATCACTCACGTCAGTTGAGCTATTGTTGGCCAGCTTGAGAGAAGGACGAATGGGCGCCTTATCCGGCTTTCTGAGAATGCTCTGCATTTCATCGAAATTTAAATCGAGGTCAAAAACCTTGGATGGGCTCGATTGAAGAGCATCTGAGGCACTGCTAGCAGACTTTCTACGCGGGGTCTCACCCGTGCCTTTTCCAGACCGCAGAGACGCCTCTTCAGAAATGGAAGCATGGCGAGACGATGCGTCGCTATGACCTTGGCTAGAAGCACCCTGATGTTGGTGATGATGGTACAGCGAAATGGAAGGTAACCTGAACTTATGTTTAGATGATCCTGAGCTTGTAGAGCCCTTGTGGTCCGCCGCGTGACTAAGCAGACCGCCACTCTTACGACCACCGGAGGATGCCTCATGGTCAGCAGACACCTCTGAATCCTTTCTATTAGAATGTATGAGCTTATTGAGCAAGCTCGAGCCCTTTTTCCTAAATCTTGGCTTGATGGGATGGCTCAATGGGGGCACGTTCGCTTGAGGTGCTTTCGTGCCGTGGAACCCTCTGTAGTTATTCTTGAGTACAGAATCGTCATTTGCATGCAGCTCATTCTGTTCAGGCAGCTGCTGCATCAGCACCACCAGCAGTCTCGGCAGATAATTTTCAGTGGTATTTGTTCTGTAAAAGTTGGGTCTTCCCTGGCTCAGAGCCTGATTTTGTTGGTCGTCGTTTACCACCGAGCCGGACGAACGGGAGCGTGCTTCCAAACGATAAGGGGCATGATGATCCAGAGACCCAGAACCAGACAGAGAAACCGGCAGAAGCAGGCCCAGAGTGGCATTGTGTTGGTTTCCCCTCGTCGAGTTGAATGCGACGCTTGAGGCCGAAAAATTCGTATTCGTGGGCGAAGGTTCCGGGACACTTGTTGACGTGGCCAAAGCACTGGGCTTAAACGAGTGACGTTGCTCCAGAACCCCTGCTGGCACTCTCTGCGACGCAGGGTGGGAGAGAGGAGTAGTCGACGGTTTTCTTGATGAAGGAGCCAGGAACGAGGTCATGGACAATTTCGGCGTTACCGACGACTTTTCTCGTTTCTCATGACTGCCACTGGCTTCAGTGTTTGAAGCCTCTGCACCAGCGCCCAGCGCCGTATCTGAAGCCTGTTCAATTCGTTGTTCTGAGGCACCTTCCTGGCCACCCTGAGTTCCGCCAGCAGAACTCATGGAAAACACCAGGCGGAGGTCCAGCTTAGACTTGTCTTTTCTAAGAAAGGTCATGGTGAAGTGCAAAGAGAGCAGACAAAGGAGAGCTGCGATTCAATGAGATTTGCAGCGGGCACTGCTGGGAACGGCTAGTTTGTAGGGAAGAGAGAATGGTATGCAGAGATCTAGTAAAAAGTCTTGATGTTGCGACCCTGCACACTTGGGCAGTACTAGCAAGTGTCCCCACAGTGAATAGTTTGAGACAACTGGATATGGGCAAGAGATGTAATTCTCCGTGGGATTTTCTATAAAAGGAAGGAACATTATTGTTAACACTTGAAAATATCGACGGTGAGGTTGCTGTGTCGCGAGTGACACTCGCTTACAACGGCCATGGTAATGACAGGGAAGAAAGAAGATTATCGAGAGGTAGGATAGGGGTATACGATGCAATAGGGTCAATTGAATTCAATTCATATCTTTCAGGGGTCCTTTATTTATGAAATTATCACTTTGTGTTGAACGAGTTGAATTTGTGTTTAAGATCGTCGGCCAAACACTGTCTGCACAATCACAATTAAAATCAGATGCACACGACATGCCATGCTTGAATGATTGGTATGAAAGTAGGATTCAAATTTTGGCTTATTGCGGATATCTCATCTAGAATTATCTATAGCACTGTACGATGTTGGACTTCTGCTTGTGGTAGATGGCTGTCTTATCGGTCGTCATTCCAGCGGAAATCCCCGCCGAAAATGTTGATCTCCTGAATCTTTCGGAGCCCTTTGCCGCTATTGATCTCGAACAATGCCCAAAGGGCCACAAAAACGGCTGGAGTGGAATACGCTCCAACAAACTCGAAGATGGAGAAGTTCCAGTAGGTGCTGAGACCGTTGCACATCAATATAACGACAATGCTGACTGATGCAAGAGGAGCCCAAAATCGCAAGTTCCACTCGGATCTATATAGCATCTTTGCTTTGTCTATCTCATAATACTCAAGGGTCTTTCTGAATCGCACATAGGAGAATCCAACAAGACACCACATGAGCAATCCTGCCGAGGCACAGCATGTGAGAAGGAAATTAAAAACGGTGGCAATAGTTTGGAATTTAAGTAAAAGAGCAAAGAGACCAATCGCAGAAGTGCCGAGCACACTAGCAACGGGTACGCCAATGGTATTAGCTTTCTCGAATGTCTTTGCAAGCTTACTTCGATCTGAATATGTCTCGCACACAGCTTGAAGGCATCGCGAGCCGAAGTATATGTTTGAATTAGCGGCAGAGAGAATTGCGCTGAAGATGATGAAGTTGAATATAGAAAGTAGTAAACCGTTGTCACTGAGCCCGCAGTTGATCAACGAAATCAAGAAGGGCGACGAGGCGAGGGTATCTTTCGCACTGTCACCACCGATGGAGAGCCTGTCGTCGTTATAAGCGATTGTTAGGGTAAGAAGAATGACCGAGATCAAGTAGAACAACACAATTCTTACAAAAATTAGTCTGGTGACCTGGGGAATCGTTTCTTGGGGCTTTTCGATATCTCCCGTGGTAATGGCGATAGATTCTACCGATTGGAAGATGAATGATGTGAAGACTAGTGAGTTGATGAATCGCACGACATAGCTGGTGGGAGAATCGAACGCACCAAAAAAACTAGACGGTAGGTCTGCCGTGTATGTGTGGAAGAGCAGTCCTGACCACGCCAACCTAGCCAGAACGAAAAGAATCCAACAGAAAATAGCGACCACTTTTATCAAAGCAATCCAGAACTCAATCTTCCCGTACAAGTCTACAGGGAGCAAATTGAACACCGTGAGGACGAGCCAGATACAAAAGATTAGAGCCGTCTGATAATTCTCAACGAATGCAGCATCCCAATACAGAGATGTGCTCACGAGAATCGACAACTCCAATGCAAAGGTGAGCCCCCAACTAGCCCAGTAAATCAAATTGTTAGCAAGTCCCAAAGGCTCAGATAAAAACACGAATTGGAATTTGCAGATCAGCCCATTGCCGGGCATGAACACCGCCAACTCCGCTGTCATTTCCAATATGAGCATGACAAGGAACAGAAGGAAAGACATGGCCACTAGCGTCTGGAATGGCCCATTTTGAAGCACCGTTGAGACAGAAAAAAAGAGCCCTGTGCCTATTGTTCCCCCAATGGCCAACATCGATACCGAAGCCAGCGTGAGATGATGATCTCGTCTGGCATCAGCACGACTGCTACTCGGTGTGAGCAAAGAAGCCATGGTGAACACAATGACAGACCAAAGCGATTTACCCCAGTTTCAAGCAGATAGGTGGTCACGTGAGTATCAGCACGTGGTAGTTAGCGTGCTCTTAGGAGGACGCAATTGCGAATTCTTGAGATACTTTGTGAGCTATGCAAAAAGCACAATGTTGGTTCAGTCGGTGCACCGATGGAGTAGAGGAATCCGATGAGAACCTGACGCTTTCTACATTAGATGGTCCAAGTCCTTCAACAGAATGGCATCCTTATTTTTCCCACTGAGCTAAATTTTAGTTATCCTTCACTTTTTCTAATTTTCATCTCTTTCACATCACTCTTTCAAAGTGCTTACTTTTCATCGGCCTCTTCTTAAGCCACCTCTATACCAATTCTCTGTCTCTAGCACTTTGACAGCTTCTATGCATTGAATTTTTTCTTGGCACCCTCAAACCAACTTCACCTGCCATACTAAACCCACGTCTCGGCAACAGAAGAAAAAAGAGCCGACACGGATCAAATTTGCTCGCCGGAGGCCGCAGGTGCCACAAACGCAGCCGAGCTTCGAACGGCATCAATGCACGGCGTATGGTAGCGAGAAAGCAACGATGCGATAAGACAGGATAACGCAAAACCCGCTATCTTGTCCACAGAGGTGTTCTGCTAATCGAGGAGCAGTTTGTAAATCTTTGCCCGACAAGGCATCACACTAAGAGGTTTCTGTGAGTTTCGACACATTTTGGGGATGCATGCACGGTCTATTGGGACGCTTCATATGGCTTTTTTTTTTTTTTCGCAACCATACTTTTGCCCACCAGAGAAGTAACGAACTATGGTCGAGTGACACTAAGCTGAAAATGACATCAGATTGAAATTGGCGCTCTTTTGAATGTGAATGGGTTATGATCTTTTCTTTTCCTTTTTTCGAACCATTGTCTGATGTGACCGGACTGGCGACTAGCTGAAATCTCATTCGTACAGATAAAACACCATATGCATATGTCACTCTGTGATAAGGAAATTCTGAAAGTGCGCTCCACAAGATTGCAGGCTAAACCGAATGCCAAAAAGCGTACGGCTTTGCCGTTGCTTCTAGACAATGAAGAATCATATATATTCGGTGCGTCTCCTCATCTTGTAAGGTTGACTTTACTTCCTTTTGAAGCGCTATGTCTGAGAAGCCCGCTGGTTTGACGAATCTCGCTAGTGTTACTAGTAACACTGATAGAAGAGAAGCTGCTGACCACGAGTTGGACTTGCATGCCATCACTTCGCAACCGCTTTCTATTGGAGAAGTTGGTGAGGAATTCACCTCTGACCAGAAGTTTTTCATATTGAAGAGATTGAATTATGGCCATCTTGATAACCTCGATGATCTTCCTCCAGGGGCGGTGTTCATGATGGAGAAGATTCAGAGTCTTTCCTCTGAAGAGGCGAGAGCGATTATAGAGGATTACATTGCAAAGCATCTTGGAGAAGTCAACATTCCCACGGAAGAGTTTGAATTCATCGAAAAGCTCTACAAGATTGAGACCTCCTCCGGAGGTAACGTGGCTAAACACTTAGAACAGTCGTTAGAGAAGCTGGAGTACAACGTTGCAAGTGATGAAGTCGAAGAGTCGCTGATGAGCCTGGGACCTAGTCACCATGTTATCGTTGACCCTGCTCTCCAACTCAGAGTAGAGGCTGGAATTATCGCTTATTGGTCTCCTTACCTGAAGTAAGATCTGTAACTGACCCATACGATGACCCTAGTATTCCTTGCGAGACACCTAGAGTTTATCTTGTTGGGTTGGTCTGGACAATCCTTGGTACCTTTATCAACACTTATTTCCAAGACAGACAGCCAAGTATCTCTTTACTCAGTTCGGTGGTGCAACTTTTCATTTATCCATGCGGAAAGCTTTGTGAGTACTTCCCACACTGGTCCTTCAAGATTGGCAAATACGTGATAGATTTGAACCCGGGTCCCTGGACTTACAAGGAGCAGATGCTTGCAACGATATGTTATAACTTCTCATCTACCACTGCGTATGTTGGCAGCAACATTCAGGTACAAAAGATGGACATTTTCTACAACAATAAGTGGGTTGATTTCGGATACCAATTCCTTCTTATGTTCTTCACCAACTTTATGGGTTTTGGCTTGGCTGGTCTTGTTCGTAAATTTGTTGTTTACCCAGAATCAGCAATCTGGCCAACAAATTTACCCACCTTGGCTTTGAATAGTGCATTGATGCAGCCAGAAAAGAAAGAGTCCATCAATGGTTGGAGAATTAGCAGGTACAACTTCCTTTTCTTGACAACGGCTCTTTCTTTTCTTTGGTACTGGGTGCCAGATTATTTGTTCACAGCCCTTTCCACATTCAACTGGATGACTTGGATTTCTCCAAACAATGTCAACTTAGCTGTTATTACTGGTTCGCAAAGTGGTCTTGGATTGAATCCAATCTCTACATTTGACTGGAATATCATAAGTTTTCTCAACCCATTGATCTACCCCTTCTACACTCAACTCAACCTTTTTCTTGGAGGTCTTGTTGCTTTTGTGATGACTGCTGCATTCTGGTATACCAACTATAAGTGGACAGCTTACTTGCCAATTAACTCAAACTCGTTGTTCACTAACACAGGTGACTACTACGAGGTTACAAAAGTTGTTGATGAGAACAGTTTGTTTGATCCTGATGCATATGAGAAATATGGACCTCCATTTTATTCTGCCGGAAGTTTGGTAGTTTATGGTGCATTTTTCCTCATCTACCCCTTCTCATTTTTCCACATCATGATAATGAAATGGAAACAAATAAAGGGAGCTTTTGTGGGACTTTATAAGACATTCCGTAACAAGGAAAAGTCTTCTACTTATGATGGCTTTGATGATTCTTTTTCTAGATCGATGACAAAGTACAAGGAGACTCCTGAATGGTGGTTTATCGTCATACTTGTCATTTCGCTCGTTTTTGGAATCTTGTGCGTTAAATGTTATCCAGCAGAGACTCCTGTATGGTCTCTCTTCTTTGCTTTGGCTCTTAATTTCATTTTTTTGATTCCTTTGAGTATCATTTACGCAACAACAGGTTTCCTGTTTGGTTTGAATGTGCTAATTGAATTAATCGTTGGGTACGCCATACCAAACAATGGCCTTGCGCTAATGTTAGTTAAAGCGTTGGGATATAACATCGATGGACAATGTCAGACTTTCCTTGGTGACTTGAAAATTGGACACAATCTTAGAATTCCCCCAAGAGCAACTTTCAGAGTTCAAATTATCTCAACAATCGTTTTCTCGTTTGTATCCCTCGGTGTTGTGAATCTCGCTATGGAAACGATCCAGGATTACTGTCATCCTCACCAGCCACAGAAGTTCACATGTCCAAGCTCGACCACATTCTATTCTTCATCCGTCTTATGGGGAGTTATTGGGCCAAAAAAGATCTTCAGCGGAATTTACCCTAATTTGCGCTGGTGCTTTTTAATCGGATTCCTTCTTGCTTTCCCCGTTGTTTTCCTACAAAAGATGTTTAAGAGAAACAGACTTGTGCAGACATTCCAGCCAACCTTGATTATCGGAGGCATGTTGAACTGGTCTCCATACAACTTGACTTACTACACTCCCTCCTTTATTGCATCCTTCTTTTTCATGTATTACATAAGAAAGAACCTTTTCGCATGGTGGAGCAAGTATAATTATGTTCTCTCAGGTGGATTGAGTGCTGGTGTGGCTTTCAGCAGTGTGATCATCTTTTTCGCTGTCCAATACCACGACAAGTCTATTTCGTGGTGGGGTAACGATGTCAACACCTACGGTGTGGACTATGTGGGGCCTATCAGACTCAATGCAACCACCGATGCTCCCGGAGGGTACTTCGGTCCTCGCCAGGGTCATTACCCATAATGGAAATCGACATTGGGGCGTTTTTCTCAGGTATAAATATCGGAAGCTTCTATCTCATTTTAAAATTTTAAAAGGTATATAGTTTTAATTCTCGGTTATTTTATGGGAGGATTTAGTCCTCGTAAACGTGCTTTAGTAGATTATATGAAGGGTTCGCTACAAATGGGGTTTGACGAGGTTGTCGACAAATTAATAGAAACATTGAGACATGGCCCATAATATATGCTTGACTTAACTGACAAGTCCTACATCGCTCCTAGGACTTAATCAACAGTCCCTCCTTTCCCCTAATAAGACACTTTATATAAGAATAGAAGAATGCCTGTTGGGCCGCCTGGGGTTGTATTTCCTAGGTGTGGCTAGTTTCTTATTGACGTTGAGCAAGATCCCCTCGTAAAAGATTAGGGAGAAAGCCCCTTGATGCATGCAATCGAGGAAGAGCCAGACAATAAGCGGCTTCCAGAGTGCCACAGAAATGTGCGATAGAGAATTCATGCTAGACGAAGAAGAGAATAAAAAAACTTGTATGTTACCGAAAAGAGGAAAAAAAAAAATTAAAAAAAAAAAAGTTTTATCAATTGGAAATCAGCTTTTCTCTCGATGTCGTTATCAATCCGAGTTTGGAAGTAGGTGTCCTTCGCCTCTAAGCACCAATACTCTATTAATTTAGCGATGTGAAGTGATCACCACACATGGAACAGTTAGATATTCAGAACATCGGCCCATTTGCTAAAAATGCCGAGTTTGCCGCACAAACAAAGAATTGGCAGAGATATCTAGCACAAACTGCACATTCAAGCGGCTTCAATCATCGAAAGCCACACCTCGGAGTATTTTGCTAGAAGCCGCTGGCTGCAAGACTGAGATTACCGTTCTATTCGTCTACACAGTGTATAGCTTAGATGGAGCTCAATATCAGCAAGGTAGATGTGGTGATGACACCTGAGGTAATGATGAAATACTTCCTGAGTGTAAAAGATACAACTCGTTAGGATCAATCCGGCAGCAACAGATTCCCACCGTGCGTTTAAGCGGCTCCAGGAACATCTTTACGAATATAATTTCGTGGCTTACATCAATAAACTTAAACAAGCCACAATTGCACCAATGGCCGCTGGCAGAAGGTTGGTAGGAGGTGGAGGGGAAAAATTCGGAGCCGTACGAATAAGATCAAGAAGTAGATATAAAGCTACTTTGAAGCACCAAAGATACTCGACAACATTGAGCGATGTCTGAAAAAATAGACCTTAACTCAAGTATCACTAAAGGTGGTGGAAGGCTTGAGGCTGGCGCACATGAAGTACACCTTGATGCTATTGCTTCTAATACCTTCTCACTTGGTGGAATTGCCGATAACCTCACTACAGAGCAAAAGTTTTACGTTCTCAAGAGATTGGACTTTGATAATCTCGAGTCGTTGGAGGACTTGCCTCCTTCAGCCGTTTTTATGTTGGAAAGAGTTCAAGAACTAGACATAAATGAGGCGGAGGCAATCCTTATTCATTTCTTGAAGGAACACGATGGCGATGTCAATATTCCCATCGAAACCTATGACTTCGTGGAACGTCTCGTTAAGCATAAGCAATCAGAGAATCTGCATGGAATTGTGAACTTACACGTCAACACCTCAGATAGCAAAACTGAAAAGGGTCAAGCTGACATCGATGCTACAAGATCTTTTGAGACAGAGGATGCAGAGGGTAGCCTCGATTTAGATTTGAAAGTGAGAACAGAGGCTGCAATCTTTGCTTACTGGTCACCATACCCAGAGGTCAGGGCAGTCACAGATCCATTTGATGACCCTGATATACCTTGTGAAACATTTAGAGTTTACGTCATTGGTATTATTTGGGTGGTTCTCGGAACAATTATTGGTGAATTCTTCACTGAGAGGCAACCAAGTATCTCGTTGGGCTCCGCCGCAGTGCAGCTTTTTGTTTATCCATCTGGCAAGCTACTTGAATATGTGCTCCCTAAGAAGACAATCAACATATGGAGATGGAAGATTGATCTTAATCCGGGTCCTTGGAGCCACAAAGAACAAATGCTTGCAACTTTGTGCTACAGTGTGAGTGGTGGAGCAGTTTATGCTACATACTTTATTAATCTCCAAAAGTTGGATATTTTTTACAACAATTTGAAGTTTACCATAGGAGCGCAATTCCTTATCGTCCTTGCATCGAACTTCATGGGCTTTGGTCTTGCTGGGATCTTTCGCAAGTTCGTGGTTTATCCAGTTTTTTCGATATGGCCAACAATCCTTCCAACGCTCGCTGTGAATAGGTCTTTAGTGCAGCCTGAAAAAAGGGAAAATATACACGGATGGAGAATTTCGAGGTATGCATTTTTCTTGACTGTCTTTGCCGCTTCATTCATATACTTCTGGATACCAGACTACTTGTTCACTGCACTTTCTACATTTAATTGGATTTCATGGGCGGCTCCTAAAAGTCTTAATGTTGCAACATTAACTGGGTCGCAAACAGGCTTGGGCCTCAATCCCATCACAACCTTTGATTGGAACAACATTCTAGGCTCTCCATTAGCCTTGCCATTCTTCACTCAAGTGAACAACTATATTGGGATGCTTATTGGTTTTTTCGCAATAGTTGGTCTTTGGTGGACGAACTATAAGTGGACTGCTTACTTGCCCATCAACTCCAATAGCATTTTCACAAACACTGGGAAACGCTACTCTGTAACGTCTGTCTTGAACAGTGAAGGAAAGCTTGACCAGGACAAATACGAAAGAGTGGGACCTCCATTCTATTCTGCTGCAAACTTAGTCGCATACGGCGCTTTTTTTGCAGTGTATCCCATGAACTTTTTCTATGTTGTATTTTCCCATTGGAGGCAACTTAAGTTCGCCCTTGTGGGCATTGGCAAATCCTTCAATTTTAAGGTCAAACGATCAACATACGAAGGTTTCGATGATCCTTTCTCCGTCTCGATGAAAAAATATCCCGAAGTACCTGAGTGGTGGTTCGTTATCATTTTGCTTATTAGTCTTGTATTCTCCATCGTCAATGTTGAAGTATACGATTTGCAAACCCCCGTGTGGACCATCTTCTTTGCACTCGCGTTGAACTTGGTATTCTTGTTGCCATTTTGCATTGTTTACGCAGCAACAGGGACTTCTATGTCAATTAATGTGCTTTTGGAGATGATTATTGGCTATGCGCTTCCAGGCAATGGCACAGCTTTGAATTTCGTGAAGACTCTAGGGACGAACATTGATAGCCAAGCGGAGAATTATATCACAAATCAGAAACAAGCACATTACTGGAGAATCCCCCCAAGATCGCTTTTCAGAGTCCAAATGGTTTCTGTCTTGATTAACAGTCTTCTTGCGGTTGGAATCTTAAATCTTGCGATCAGCTCTATTTCAGACTATTGTCATCCCCGCCAACCACAAAAGTTCACTTGCCCTGGAACCACAACATTCTACTCCGCCTCGGTAATCTGGGGAGTCATTGGACCGAAGAAGATTTTTGGAGGTCTTTATCCTGTGATGCAATACACCTTCTTGATTGGATTTCTTGTCACAATTCCATGTTGGGCCTTGAAGAGGTACTATGGAAAAACTGTCATTGGAAAGTACTTGCATCCTGTTGTGATCACTCTGGGGATGATAGGCTACGCTCCTTACAATTTGAGTTACTACACTCCTGCCCTATAACTCTCCATTGCATTCATGTACGTCATCAGGAAGCGGTACACTGCATGGTGGGAGAAGTACAATTACACTCTTGCCGGTGGGCTCAACGGGGGCATTGCGTTTAGTAGTATCATTATCTTCTTTGCAGTTCAGTACCACACCAAGACTCTTTCGTGGTGGGGAAATGATGTTAATGACAATATTCTTGATGCCACTGCCCCAAGTCGACTCAATGTCACCACTGATGCTCCAGACGGGTATTTTGGTCCAAGAATCGGCCATTTTCCTTAGTAATTTGAATAATATATGTGTGATTCATAATTAAGAATTATAGTCCAAACCTACCTTACCCGCGGCCTAATCTGTGCCCGTAAACAACGGAAGCACAATTGTTCGGAGATAGGTCCCCTTCCTCACTGTTCAATTCTTCGATTCCAGCATGAATTAGCGGTAAGAAACGTAATTTGAAGAATGTTTGCAATGATTCTGACAAAAAAGCTCAGTTTTTGCCCGTATTCAAGCTTTAAGCAGATGCTTGTCTGCATTCGTAAATGCAAAGCTTTGTCAATACATCACTCTGAGGTTGCACAGCCCTTATTGAATCATGACTAGTTGACTTCAATTGTCACTGTTGCATAGCCCGCGTATCTAGTTCAAACATCTCGTAACGAAGGCCAATGGGCATGGCCCTAAGCCTCGCGTCATTGACGAGTCTTTTCGCATTCAGTTAAAGGCAGGGAACTGGCTCGAATCTGTGACTATGGGGAGATGCACCTCGTAAATAGATGTGCGGCTGATATATGCGCCTACTCTTTCATTGGTATATAATGACCAAAATATTCTTCATCATGTAGTGCAATATCATGGGCCATTCGTATGACT
This sequence comes from Candidozyma auris, assembly GCF_003013715.1. Taxonomy (NCBI): domain Eukaryota; kingdom Fungi; phylum Ascomycota; class Pichiomycetes; order Serinales; family Metschnikowiaceae; genus Candidozyma; species Candidozyma auris. The sequence goes on from NC_072816.1 coordinate 796,098, forward strand.
TTAAGATAGCGCTCAACCACCCCAACAGGCAATTTCGCCCAGGTGAGGCTGTGACGGGAAATGTTGTCTTGAAAGTTGAAAAGTCAATGACAGTCAAGGAGATCTATGTGGAGCTCAGCGGCGAGCTAGAATCTTGCAATTATAAGTACATGCACCAGTACAATTACGCTACCAAAAGACATGAATCACGCCGAATCTCAAATACCATCAAGTACGACTTGTTCAGGTATGGAGTGAAGGTATTCCCACCACCCAATATCCAGCAGTTTGGCCTGGCTGGCGACTATACTTTAGCTGAGGGATCGTACACCTACCCGTTTGAACTTGAATTCCCAGAAGGACCGGTTGAAGCGAGAACGTATTCACAGTTCGAAGTGGGGAACAGCTATATGAGCACCCCGCTCATGTTTATACCGCCTCAATTGGCCCTGGGAAGTTCTGGTCTGACGTTGATGTCACTCCCACCGTCCTTCAGCATGTACACTGACGATGATAATCATGCCTATGTAAACTACGTTGTGGAAGCCACCGTTGACAGAAAAGGTTTCCTCAAATCGGACTTCGGCTGCCGAAAAGCCCTCAATTTCGCCCCACATCTTGAACAGGTGATGTTTTCCTTAGGACCCTTGATGGATCGCAACTCGTTCATGAATAACTTTGGTATGGGTAACTCTACGCTTAGAATCGAGATATCCAAGAATAAAAGACGTGAGGGAAAGAGTTTCTTCAAGAAAGTGTTCTCTTCTCGACACCTAAAGGTACCTTTTGAATTAGTGGTGGAGTTCAAGCGAAGCAATGCGGTACAGTACCCACGCGGGCAGACTTGTAGAGTGTTACACCAAAATGACAATTTAGCTGATGTCGTGAATGTGAGGCTTTATACGCCATTTTCCAAGGACGCTCTCCAACAAATCTTGATTGGTGAGGTGACCAAAAAAGGCGAGTCTGCCAATAGTCTATGCAGAGTTGTGATCAAAGAGCTCGCAGTATCTTTAGCCCAAGACATTCGTTATCAGGGTGTCGAGGAGCAACGCTGTAGAAGGGACGTTAGGGTTGGTAGTAAAAGCTACAAACACGAGTTCGACTTTTCGGATTTTGAACAGGTGGAATACTGGGGGGCATCCCTTTATCAAAACGTGAAGCAGGAGCATGCTAGCTTTGCAGAGTCAGGTAAAGCCTACATGCTTGAGATTCCTCCTGAGATGCTCTCAATGCCCTTGAATTCTGTTGTTCAGTCCTTCACTGCCCCTAACATTCTGTGCGATGTCTACCTCAAGCTCAGCATGGTGTTAGCCACCACAGAGGAAACGCAGAATAGAACTAGAATATTCTTGGATACACCTATTGCTTTCCTTCCCCTGAGAAACGCAAATTACACTTCCATGACCGTTGAACCACCCGCAGGACCTCCCCCCAACACCTCCTCAGTACCTCCATCTCAGCCGGCAGGTTTGGCCCCTGCTTATGATAAAGATTTATGTAGTGACACCCTCCCATCTTACACTGATGTAAAACAAGCGGGCTAGCGACTAATATGACGATTATTCTTTGATGCCTCCAATTTTTCAAGCTACCAGCCCACTCAAGTCTAGAGGTAAGCCTCATGTACCCTCTAAAAGTCATGTTTACTCAACTGTAGTGGTTCAGTATCGTGCTCGACAAAGTAAGTCCACTATTACAGCCATTGTGGGCTGTTCGAGCTAAGTTCCGAATTCTCTTGAGACCTCGTTTCTTCATTGTTAGAAAGGAATACAGCCCTTCAAAGCGAGAGAGCTGAGAGTGCAACTTCTTGTGACTTGACGATATACACCCACCGAGAGTAACAGAACTGAATTGTTGCCCAGTCTAACAAGAGCTCACAATATAGTTTATGCCTTCACTTCAGTCAATTCGGCCCGATTTCACACCTCCATTTGTCGTCAAAAGACGAAAGTATCGATGAGACTTTATTTTTTCGGCCTCTCCTCTGAGAATGTCCTAGTCGCTCATTTCTGGAAGTCCTGGCAGCATTGACGCGCATTATCTCGCACAAACCATGCCTTTTCGCGAAGGCTTCTGATGTCTAGTTTATGCATGAGATCTGTCGAAGGTAACAGAGCTCTTGCCCAATTTTACCCTCCATGAACCCCCCCTCTCCTCCACACACATGCGACACACTTACTCTTTTAAGCTAATTCCAGACAATCCTCCTGTCCCCTTCGGTCCTGGCGACAAAGTTATAGGAAATGTGGAGCTTGAGGTGTTCAAGCAGATGACAGTAAAGGAAATCGTTGTTCTGTTGAGCGGCAACACTGAATCTTGCAACTACAAAATCGAGACTCGCTACAACCCTGTCACCAAAAGAACAGAAACTCGAGCGATTTCAGAGAAAATCAGATACCACTTGTTTGATCACACGGTGAAGGTATTTCCGCCACCCAATGTCCAGAAAATGGGTTGCGCTGATGATTACACCTTGTTGGAGGGAACTTACAAGTACCCATTCGAAGTCGTGTTTCCATCTGGGCTGGTGGAAGCGAGGATGCTGTCCCTGTTTGGTACCTCAAATTACGCAAGGTCATTAGGGTCTCTTCTGCCTTTTAGGGTTGGAGGTGCGGGCCAGGCGCTCACAAAGCTGCCGCCTTCGTTTAATGCACACTTTGAAGACAGAGATTATGCGTGGGTACATTACACACTCGATGGTAAGGTAGGCCGAAAGGGTTTCTTCAAACCGGACATTGTTGAGAGCACTCGCCTTAGCTATTCTCCTCTGCTTGAAGAAGTTGTATGTTCATTCGGTTCATTGATGCAAAATGGCCTGTTCATCGACAACGTAAGTAGGGGTAATACTCGACTTAAGTTCAAAATAGAAAAAGACAAAAGGCAGGAGGGAAGAGGATTCTTCCGGAAAATGTTTTCTTCGAGATCAGTGAAGGTGCCATTTGAGGCTGTTGTCGAATTCAAGCAAGGCAACGCAGTCCAATATCCTCAGGGTCAAACAAGCAGGGTTTTGCATCAAGGAGACATACTAAAGGATGTTATTGGCGTCAAGATACTTACAATATTTTCAGCAGAAGCTTTAAAACAGATTCTTTTTTTTGAACAGGGTGAAAAGAAGAGTAATTCTAAAAGAATGCACAGGCTCGTATTCAAAGAAATGACGTTGTCAATTATTCAAAATATTACCTATCAAGGCATTCATACACAAACAAAACTGAAACAGGTCTTGATTGGCCAAAGGAGCTTGAATAGCGAGTTCGAATTTGCTGACTTCGAGGTAGTTGAAGGGCAATGGAGTCAAACATTAATAAACAAAGTGAAGCAAGAGCATCTTCATTTGACAGAGTCCAACAAAGCCTACATGCTCGAGTTGCCACAAGAATTACTTTCAATCGAACTCACTACTGAAGCCCAGTCGTTTGATGCTCCGAATATCCAGTGTGATCTGGTTCTCAAGATTGACTTCGTTATTTCTACGTCAGAAGAAAGTCCAAACCTGACCACCTTATCATGCCAATGTCCAATTCTCCTACTTCCATCGCGAAACAGAAGGACGCATGATGTTTTAAATCCTCCTCGTATGCCTCCTACGACAGTGGTTGAACATACAGAGGAGCAACTACCATCATACAATGAAGTCGTCTGAAATCAAACTAATAATGCATAGATGCACAGATACATCAAACATCATGTGTCCTCCGGCTTATATTGCTGACGTCCGTCCATCTTATCACAAAGGTTCCCCCAAAGCCAAAACAATTGTGCCATGTGAGTGTACAGTGTGAAATAGATTTCTATCCTTGGTGATCGAACGATATGAAGTGAAATCTTATTTAATGTGAATGCTTCTGAACAAATCAGGATCATTGCTATTTCACGGATTAGGAAGATTATTCTCCTTCTCAATCTGATTCTGAGGACTCTGATCTAGATTCGGGCAATTCTGCAAGTTTTGAGTATTTGGCCTCACATGAGCAGATGAAAAAGTCGTGATAACGATCCTATAGTTTTCTATTGCCCAGCTTTCATGTTTAATAGAAATTGGTGCCCTCGAGTGTGCCAATCATGGCGACCAAACGATAAACATGGAGGAAATTATATACATCTTACACTTGATCGTGACGACTATATCCTCATATATTTAGCTTGATTTGAGCTCATTCAATTATTTAAAATGATCTGAGGCGCCCATTTTAAGAATTAGTGTCTCAAGGAAAGTTCATCCACAGCGAAATCAACCACGTATGTATCATCCGTGGATGCACTAAGCACTACTGATTCTGGTAACGAGCCTTCACTCATAAAAAATGTGTTCGTTATCGTGCTTGAGCCATCATTTAAAAAGACCTCCAAAAGATTTTTGTCCACAATTGCCCTCAAATTGAACGTCTTGTTTGAGTCCTTGTCTGTTTTGAGGGGTTCCACGAAAGCCGAAATTTTATCTGTAAAGAACGGATTTTTGTTGAATTTGTTGTCAATGCCTCGATCGACATAAAATGCCTCCACATTGGCATCGTAGCCTAGTGTGATCTCTTCTTTGGTACCATTATGACTGTTTGATAAGATACTGATGTTAATCACCTTGCTGACTTTCTTCTCAGCCGACACAGTGAAAGTCAATTCTATGTCAAAAACGCCTGTTTTGTTAGCTTTAGCTGAGATGGGGTCAGACAGACTCAAGGTTAGGTTCTTTTCTTCAACTAATCGCTCTGCCTTGACTGAGCTACCTATCACAGGTTTTTGGACCAAAGTCAACAAGTCGCTTTCCGGATTGGCTGGCATTCGTGCTAATGTATGGTTTCTCACAATTCCCGTGGACCCCCTCCACTCTTTCGTGGGAACGTGCTTCGCATATTGCCAGTTAGAAGCCCAAGCAACCCCCAAAACACCATCTTCCAAAGGTGCATCGCTGAAGCTCTGGAAAGCATAAAAATCCTTCCCATGATCATGAATACGGGTCTGACTGTCATCAGGAATAAATCTGTAGCCGTCAAAATCGCCAATAAAGTATTGATTCGCAGAGCCACCTAGAGGCATGCCTGGGTTTATTGCCAAAAGCATCACCCACTTCTTCTTGTCCTCCCCCTCAATTGGGAGTTCAAAAAGCCCTGGACACTCGTACTGAAAACCATAAAGACCAGCAGAAAAGTTCAGGTGTAACACCCAGTTCTTCAAGTCTGTGGACCCAAAAATCTGGATTTTATACTCCTGAGATTTAGCCAACACCATGACCCAATGATTTGAGGGTTCATGCCAAAAGACCTTAGGATCACGAAATTGCTTAGAATTGACATCAAGAACGGGGTTGGCCTCGTACTTGGTGAAGCTGTAGCCACCATCAATAGAATAGGCTACTTCCTGTGTCTGAGCGTCCTTGGAGTTCAATGTGTACAAGGCAACCACCCTCTGACGAGGATCAATGTCATCATCAAAGAATCCTGAAGTATTGTTGTGGTCCACCACAACAGAACCAGAGAAGATTCCCTGTCCTTTTTCTTCAGGCGCAATAGCTACCCCATGATCCACCCAAGTACTCAAGTCCGTGGACGTAGCATGACCCCAATGGAGGTCCAGCAGACCTGTAGTATCGTTAGGGGTGTACTGGAAGTATAGATGCCACAACTGTTCTTTTTCGTCGAACCAAGGTCCGTTTGGATCGTTCATCCAGCCATTTTGTGGGGTAAAATGAATGAGCGGCCGGGGGTCTTCCGTCAAGGCCATTGCAAAGGAGATGAGAGAGACCAAACAAAATAACAGACCAAGCATTGAGGATTTTGAACGGGAAAATCAGAGATTTACGCTCCTTTTATAGCAACAGGCAATAAGATGCCCCGCAAAAACTGCCTCGGAAAAACTTTTAGTCTGGGCAAAAGCCGCACAAGCCCCCCACCCCCCACAACAGACCGGGGTAGTTTTTCCACCACTTAGATTCAAGTGTACACGGGCAAGAGTGGAGACTCGGAATTTTTGGGTCCAAACAACAGCTAAGCCCTCTTTTCGTTAGAAGAGGTTTTTTTCGATGATCTCTGTTGCCAGGTTCGCCCATAGACTTTGTATCATCAAGAGACTTGCCAAATTGGGCAATGAGGATCCAGAGGATCCAGTGCCTGGTTTATAGAAGCTTCCACTATGAAAACAAATGTGCTGTCCAACATGTAAACAGCGGAGGCTTGCCAAAACTTTGGTCTCTACGTGAGAATTAATTCTTGGCAGTACCAAATAGCACCTTTGCCATGACATTAGCTCACCGGAAAGTCACTACCGCAAGAATGAATGCAGTTTATCCGTGGGTATGAAAAAGACTGATTTAGAGACCGTTCTCAATGGGAAACAGGGTTTCTTATGTGGCATAACGAGATCATTTGGAGGAAATTCAAATTTTGAGTCTCGTGCCCTTTGTGCAATAATATAATAACGACAGATCTTTAAATCCTTCGATGCTTACGAATCGAGCACGCCATCGACAAAAGTCGTTAGATGGCGTATCTCAGTTACTAAATCAGCATTTCAGGATAGGATCTCGCATATATCTTTATTGACGGAAAAAGAGGCGACTACAAAGGTGTTTGCGACGGATCATTCGGATCCTCTGAGCCACATCTCGGGTATAAGCGGTCGTTTGCAAGCGAACATGTCGATTTTTTTTTTTTTTTTTTTTAGCGCCCACTTGCTCAGTACGCATTTGCTTGCATTTGCTAAGTGTGGACCCAGAAATAATTAGTGACCGAAAGAGGAGCCACTGTGAGTGCTCTCACGTGGAGTCGTATAGATGTTACACACTTTGATTTTTTTCGCAGCCATTATAAAGGCAAAGCACTGGAGCAAAAGGCGAACCCATGGTTATCATGATGGTCTTGATAACTATACATTTCTGTGATAGCCACCTAACATTTCATGGAGAAATTGACTTCTCGTCAAGAATTGTGGCAGAGGATTCTGGTAGTACGTCACGTGCTTGTATCGTTATGTACGCAATCTGCGATTTGTGTGTTAATTGTGGTTGCAAAAAAAAAAAAGACGTCTTTGTGCATGAATTTTGCACCCAAATGTTCCTTTGATAAGACACACAGGGCGGTTTTCACCCTATTGTAGGTCTAGGCGATGCTTAGTATGCTATTATGGGCGATGCGCCAAGAGGCTTCGATATTGCAAAATTAATTGCATAGTCCTCGTCATCGCATCTATATAAGTGCTGTGTTTCACTATCAAATACGGTTACCTTCTCTTCAACATATCATGGGTGTGGTGGCTGTCAAGAAAGGACCAACGCTGCCTATCAAGGCAGAAGAGAAAAAGCTCGAGGAGATCTACAAAGTGGAGTCTTTGCTGACAGACGCTGAGTCGCAGGCAGAAACCTTGGCCTCCAACCCATTCAAAGACCCTGCAGTTGCCAAGTATTATAGCAATTTGTACGAGGAGGTTGGCTATGAGTGTCGTCTGGCCTTTGATCCCGACTTCGAGTGGGAGCCTGAGGAAGAGAAAAAGCTCATCCGAAAGTTGGATGTAAGAGTTGCTCTCAGTGCCTGTATTATGTTTATAGGCTTGCAAGTGGACAGAGTTAATTTGGCCCAGGCTGTCAGTGACGATTTGTTGCCCGATCTCGGGTTGAACACCAACGACTACAATACAGGTAACACGATTTTTCTTGTGGCTTTCTTGTTGGCGGAATTGCCCTCGCAATTGATTTCCAAGAAGCTTGGGCCCGATATTTTCATCCCCATGCAAATGTGTGCTTGGTCGATTGTTGCTGCATGTCAGGGTGCCATGACTGGCAAAGTTGGTTTTTACATTTGCAGAGCCCTCATTGGTATTTTGGAAGGCGGCTTTATTGCCGATTTGGTCTTGTGGTTGTCATATTTTTACAAATCCAGTGAGTTGCCTGTTCGGTTGTCGTGGTTCTGGACCTCGCTTTCCTTGTGTCAGATCTTGACTTCCCTTTTAGCTTTTGGCATTTTGAGAATGAGAGGCGTTCATGGAATGGCTGGCTGGAGATGGCTTTTCATCATCGAGGGAATCTTCACCTTGTGCATCGGTCTCGCTGCTTTTTACCTCATGGTGCCTTCTGCGGTCCAGACTAAAAACAAGCTCCATCCAAAGGGTTGGTTTACGGAGAGAGAAGAGAAGATTGTCGTCAACAGAGTGTTGAGAGACGATCCCTCTAAGGGAGACATGCACAACAGACAAGGCTTATCCGTCAAGAAAATCGCCAAAGCTGTTTGGGACTACGACTTGTGGCCGATTTACGCCATTGGTCTTCTAGCATATATCCCCATGGGCACCATTCAACCTTACATGACACTTACTTTAAAATCGATGGGTTTCAGTACTTTCGATGTCAACTTGCTCACGATCCCGCAGGCGGTGATTCATATAATCTTTTTGCTCATCATTACATGGGTTTCTGAACGAGTGAACGAGAGGGCATTAGTTAGTCTAGCCATGCCCATCATGTCAGTACCTTTCTTGGCTGCTATCAGGTGGTGGCCAGGCAGTATGAAGAACGCCTGGGTTACATGGTTTTTGGTCACTATGGTGTTGGCTGCTCCATACATTCACGCCATTTGTGTGGCGTGGGTGTCCAGAAACGCCAACTCTATTAGGTCTCGTTCTGTATGTTCAGCCTTGTACAACATGACCGTTCAGCTTGGAAACATAGCATCCTACAACATCTACAGAGAAGACGACAAGCCCTTGTATCACAGAGGAAACTTCCAGCTTTTCTGGTGTGCTGTTGCCATGATACCGTTACTCATCTTGGTGAAGCTTTATTACGTTTGGAGAAACAAGAGTCGTGCAGCAAAGTGGAATGCTATGACTCCAGAAGAACAAGAACACTATGTTCAAACCACCACGGATGAGGGGAACAAGCGTCTTGACTTTAGATTCGACCATTGAAGAGAAATTTACACTATACTAATTGCAGAGGCACTAGAGAGATGATAAAAGAGTGGCCTTCACCATTATATGACTATATAGCATTGACCGCTTCATAGATAATGAGAGATGCAAATATGTAAGGTGGAACGTCTTGTTATAGTGAGGATCATAAAGGCAGAAAACTAGATTTGTCTACTTGATCTGCAAATTTTTCACTTTGCACCCCCAATTCCTGCCAAGTAGGCTAGCGCCCACGATCTAGTCATTCCTGGATCAATAAGATTGTCCTGCCAGTCATTTCTAGAAAACCATTTCCACGAGTACCTGGGATCGAAGAGACCAGCGTTGAGTTTCAAAATCCCTTGCCAACCGTCGGGAATTTTGTCAACAATTCCAGCCAACTTGGCATCCCACTCCTCCTTGACATACCTCAGTCCTCTGATGTATGAGGACATCGGCGTGATGGGAATCATGTGGATGCCATGCACGTATTCGTCGCCAACAGTGCCTCTGCCGAAGAAGGTGGCAAAGTCAATTTTGTTTTCAAAAAGAATGCCTGACACTTTGTTTGCAGTGAAACGCTTGGGTAAGAGCTCATTGTCTGATGTATACATCATATACATGTTCAAAGAGGTTTTCATGATACCAAGCATTAAAGCGGCAGCCATTTCCAACTCCTGATTCCCAATGACATTGCCAAAAAGCTTGAGGGCATAAACTGAGTGATAGTCTTCCGAGGAAGATTCTTCATTCTTTCCATCACCACTAGGAAAGATGCCGTGCGCAAAGGAATGGCCATGAAACCAGTCAAAGTTACGAAATTGCGGAAAGAAGGGATCATTGTCTGACGGATTACCATAGTCTCTTACAAGCGTCATGGCATAGTCGTGAACTAGATTGTTGTTCGCTGACAACCAACCCGGATCAATACGAGCCACAATTGCAATGGCGTGAATATGATAGCCGTAGTGGAAGTGATGATCGTTGTAGTTTGAGTTACCGAAATCCTGATCGGGTGGAGTATCAGAAATGACACCTTTCCAGCTTTCGTCGTAGCACAATGGATGCTGCTGGCAGTTAGAAGCGTACTTTTCGATAGCAGCCTTGATCTTCGGCAAAATTTTATTTGTAAGCTCTTGGTCCTGAAGGACGAAATGCGTCACAAGTGCCAAGTAGGCGTATTTGTCCAACTGCTTTCCGCCAAAGTACATAGAATCGAGATCACATTGGCCAGCCACATCCTGCTCGATCTCCTGGCTGGCTACCTGACCAATGAGCTGCTTGATTTCAGGAGTGAAATTGTTAGCATCAAAAGAAAAGCCATCGACAGAAGTCCATGGCTCGAACCCAATATCTGTGGGCAAGTTCTGAACGGTCATTTCTAGCTCATTTGTGACGTAGCCTCTCATGGGTCCATTTGTAGGAGAATCAAGCTGCATGCCACTATCTCTTTTCTTGATATCTGGAGAGAGCATTACTTGATGATGAGGAAGGCACCAAACTAAGCTTGAGCCTGAGTTGCTTGAGCCATGAGTGTCGTACTTAAACGAGTACTTGCCCGACTTTCTCTCTGCATCAACTGATCCAGAGAGCTTCACACTAATAGGGTACATTCCGCAAGCATCATCATACGCTGGAGAGTCTCCTTTGCACACTTGCACCACACAAAGCTTGGAAGACCCACTAGCCACGATGTGGTTGTTGTCAGCCAAACGCAAGTCTATGTTTGGGTCTCCACTGAGGTAAATCAGCCACGTCTTCTGGTCAAACAACTTGACTGAGTATTTGGCAGTTCTGTTCTGGTTGACAATGCCCACTTTTTTGAATTCCATAAAGCCTACCTGGGAAGTAAGCACCGGCACCAAGTTCTCGTAGATGCCAGTGACAAAGCCCATTCCGTAGGCCAATGGCATCGAAATACGGCCCTGGCCATTCTCCAATTGCACCAACGCAGAGAGTTTTCCGCTTTTCACGGTGGTCACCTTCAAGTTGTTACCAAAACCAGGAGCAGTGAAAGCAAACGACTTGATCTTTGGCGGATTAAAGAAGAATTGAGCCGGGTCCTGGTTTGGGTCCGGCCCAAACACATACTGTGACGAGTCTGTATGGTTCAAAGCCATTCCCCAATCTGCATCGCCATCCTTGCACACCCACATAGAGTACGGAAGGGGCCAAATGGGAAAGGTCTGGTCGTCTAACAAGAGGTTGTTGAAGGTGTTGTTTGTTTGGAGAGGGCCATTGGCAGCGGAATTGACTGGAGGTTGCGAGTGGGGTTTTCTCTTGAAGTGTGCCGGAGGCTCACTTGTGGAGAGGGGGTTTTGGAAAAGGTCAACAACCATTGCTGGAGTAGAGGTGAATGGCTGCGAAGTAGTAGTAGTAACTATGAGTAGGCTGTGCGCATACAAGAATGTGCTGCTAAGGGAGAAGAAAGTTGAACAATTGGTGAGTTTGGTTGGATTTTTGCCAACTCAACGGATTTTCTTTTTCGATTTGTAATCTTATTATTCGTCTTTGACTTTCTAGATTTTTCAAAGGTTGTGGCCGCCGCACATATCTTTGCAACCACATAATAGAGACAAATCAAGCTCGAGGATCAATTGATGGCATGTCGAGAGATGAGAAACTTTTTACCTTCTTGATAATCAAATGAAGGAGGAAGTTTTCTCTCCGTTGGTTCTGAAGAGCACCTTTCTTCTATTATCGTCAGCAGCCCCATGCTCCACTATATAGGCAGTTCAGCCCAGATTTTGATAGGGTAGAGGCTCAGGGTACCTTCTTAGAAGCCAATAGCAGCAGGAGACATCAATTGCCCTGAATTCTCGGCTATTTGTCTAAGTAAGGCGTACTGTCAGAGGAGAATGCAAAATGATTTCTTATTCCCAAGGCTTGCACAACTTTAAAGTCAACTCACATCCAGCAGGATATTTAGCACCATACAAGGATATCAAGAGATAAGTTTGAACACTCATAGATCAAGGAAACAAAAGTGGAGGCATCATAAAGCAAGGTTTTCTGTTATGGTGACACTCTTGTTGCAAGTGTCTTTCCAAACTTTGATGCTCACAGACTACTTAACCTGTGCAATTTATCAGAAATGAGACCACTCCAGAAGTACGGTAGGCAGAGAAGTTGAAAATGGCCCCTTCATCTCTATCGATACAACTAATACAGCTGTCTGGTGTGTGCGAATTCGCAGCCACTTGAACGGAATACCCAACCCAACCCTTTCCTCCAAAATCACCAGAAACTAGGTCCATGACGTTCTTAAGACTCAATAAACCCATTACAGCATGCTAAGGTCCTCCAACAATTCATCTGGCGTGTGGTTGGGGGGTCGCCACGGAATTGAGTCGAATTCCGTGCTGGCGCGAACTACCCGCTACTGCGTTATCTATATAATCCACTTCCCCAGATTCATTCACCTACCACCACTGCAACCGTCATGAAACTCTCAATTGCAACTCTAGCTGCTATTGCTGCCTCTCAAGTGGGTGCCTCTGCACCGGAGGCTCAGCTCAGCGAAATTTGGGGCGAGGCCTGGCCTTTCCAAGGAATCAACACTTTTGCCCATCTTCCTAGCCACAACTGCCTTGCCAACAGAGATCTCCAGTACGATATCGCTTTAGTTGGCGTGCCCTTTGATACTGCAGTGTCATATAGACCTGGCGCAAGGTTTGGGCCTAGAGCAATTCGTGCAGCCTCTCAAAGACAGACGTCGCTCAGAGGTTTCAACCCAAGAGCCCTCTACAACCCATATAAGGAGTGGGCGTCGGTGGTAGACTGCGGTGATATTCCTGTAAGTCCTATGGACAACAATTTGGCATTTGAACAAATGACTACCGGGTTCGAGGAGCTTTTATTTGAGCACCTGCTGAAGAACGATGTGGCTGCAAAACCTCGCTACATAGCGCTAGGCGGTGACCACCTGGTGCTTTTGCCCCATATCAGGGCCTTGCACAAGTTATACGGACCCATCAACATCATTCACTTTGATGCCCATCTTGACACTTGGAAACCGGACAAGTATCCCAGCTACTGGCACTCTGCCCAGCTGGAAGTGACCCATGGGCTGATGCTCTGGAAAGCTTATGAAGAGGGGCTCACAACAAAAAACAACGTTCACGCTGGGCTCAGAACAAAGCTCAGTGGCGCAGAGGATTGGGACGATGACGACGAGCAAGGATGGTTGCGCATCTCGGCCGACGATGTGTGGCTACAAGGTGCTGACCACGTTATCAAGCAGATTTTGAAACGGATCCCTAAAAACTCTCCCACGTACATTTCTGTGGACATTGATGTGTTGGACCCTGCTTTTGCCTCGGGCACAGGCACTCAGGAGCCCGGTGGATGGCAGCCAAGAGAGTTGATTCATATTTTGCGGGGGATTGAGCTGCTCAACATTGTGGGAGCCGATGTGGTGGAGGTGAGCCCTGCCTACGATCACGCTGAGGTCACAGCAACGAACGGCGCTCAGGTTGCCTACGAAATCATCACTTCGATGGCAAAAAGCGGGCCATTGAAGCTTCCTACCGCCAAGGGCTTACATGCTGAGTATTCAAGACTGAAGCTGGCTTTCGAGGCAGTAGACGATGTGGAGTTTGGCTACGACGCTGGCCACAAGGACACTCAAGAGGCACTTTCTGAACGAGCCATGGCGTTGGAGAAGCGCCTTGCTGAAATCAGGGAGTTGCAGAAACAGAATGCCTAAGCTGGAAGGGTAAATGGACGGGTGTATATGTGTAAAGGGAAGTAGGTTGGATCACGAGGTTGTTGGGAGCTTGCTTCAGTAGGTAACACTGTCATAAGCTTCTTCGTAAGACGAAGTCAATATTATGACAGAGTCAATTGATGGCGCCAGAAGCCATTCAGAAAGCACCACGGGCTCTAGTGTACATATCATCCAATAAAAGGCTTCAGATTTATACGTAACTAATGATTTTTTACGAGCAGCCAGGCGTACTCACATTTAAGTGTAACTTAGTGTATCTTACTGGTACTCTGCGCTTGAATGGCTGAAAATTCCGAGTACTTGTCTATTCACGGCTGCTATCTACTGCGACTTTAGTCTCTACAGCATTCCTCTTATTAGTGCCAGAACTGAGCTGGACAGAACTGATGAAGATGTATTAGGAATAAAATGTAACGGGGAGAAAGTTTCTATTAACGCTCTTAAATCAACAAGAGACCGGCAGCAACAGCTCCGGCAAAGCCCATCATGGCGCCTGAGCCCACAGCAGCAGCACCGTTGTCAGTAGACGACGAGGAGCCGTTGGAACCGTTCTTGCCTCCAGAAGTGCCGTTCTTGCCACCGGCACTACCGTTGGTGCCGTTGGCCACAGCGAAGTTCACACCGCTAGGACCAGTGACGAACACAGTAGTGGTGACAGGGTTCTTGGTCTTGTCGAACTTACCGTACTTGTGAGTTCCAGTCTCCGACGAGGTGGACTCAGGCTTGGTCTTGTCGAACTTACCGTACTTGTGGGTACCGGAGCTTGATGGGGTGGAAGCTGGGGTGGTTTTGTCGAAACGGCCATATCTGTGGGTATCGGTGGAGCCGTAGAAGGTGGTGGTGACGGTGACGGGCTCGTCTTTAGCAGCCAATGCGGTAGCAGAAACGGCAGCAGCAACGACTACAGAGGACAACTTCATGGTGGTGGTTGGAAGAAAGGGTAGTAGATTGAGCTGGGTTTTCTGAGTGCGGGTTTTCTTAGTGCGGGTTTTTTATGTTTTTTTGCGGGAATTTACCTTTCCTATTCGGGTGGTCACGTGATCATGGCCACCCCCATCCACTACTCTTTCTTCCCAGCAGCAGGCCCTAGCCCTGGTAAGTCTATGTAGACCACCTGTCCGCGACTCTTAGAAGCTCAGATTACTTGCCTATTCTTTTTTGTCGCTTTGTTCATTGGTGTCGAGAGACTAACCTCATCGGCCGGCGGTTATTATTCCGAGCTTGTACTGCATCCAGCCCGGGGTGCTGGCGCCAGGAACCACATTTCTTTTCTTCTCACTTACACCGTCCGTTTTTTCCGGCCGACGTACCGAGCTACTACCTGCCACTTTACCGTGGACCTCACACCTCGTCCACTAAAATGCACACAATAAGGTTCATTTGCTGCCCGTGTGAGTTTGACTTATCTGATTTCGGAGCCAATCGTCATGACTTGTTTTGACTCTGATTAGGCTGCCATGGCGGTCATGGGCACGAAGTCAGAATCGCTACAGGACAAAAGTGAGCCTCTTTTGCAGCCAGGAACAGTCTTGAATTTGCAGGTGGTAAAAAGAAACACAACGGTAGACTTCGTAAAGAGGTAAGTTTAGTGAATTGGCATTTTCGACTGACCTGTTCCGAAGGTTCCTCCTCTTTTTTTTACTTCCAGTTTTTTTACCTTTTTTTTTATCGCTTTCTTATGCTTGCAAGATGGACTCTCCTCTATGACCGCAATAATTTGTTTTCCAATGGAATCCCAGTAACAGCCTCAACAAAAGTGTAATCAAGGCACCTCCTACAAAAAAATGGGTTTTGCTGTATTATGTGCTTACTAAATAGATCAGTGCTCAAGACTGTTAAAGGTGAGAGTATATGAGAGATGAGACATTTGATAAAAAGCTCGCCATGTAACGTGTGGTTCATGAAATGATAAAGGGAGGTTGTGCTATTTCTCCAGTGAAGATGGGGTTTAAAATTGGAAGTTTTGGTTGTTCTGCACACCAAAGCCGAACGTGTCTCCGTAAGCTTCTGGTTGCAACCCGTTTTCGAAGTTGCCATCGTCGTCTTCCTCCCCAAAGTATTTCTCGATAATGGTATACGCTTTGTTGTAGATATGAACATTGGAGTTGGCCTGACAGTTGAAGATCTTTTCCATGCCACCGGCTTCCTCGATGTGAATAGCGTATTCGTTGGTCGTGCCTTGATTCTTTTCCTTCTCCAACTCACCCACCTTCAAGATGTTCATCAAGGAGTCCAACGTGACCTCGATTATCTTGGAGTCGGCCACTGCCAACAAGTCGCACAACGGCTTGATGCACCCCTGTTCAACTAGATACTTTATCTGCTCTGGGTTGGTTAAGCCACCAGAAGAAGCATTGGAAATTGCCCAGCAAGCCTCCTTCTTGGTTTTGTAGTCACCTTGAGCCAACAAGCGCACTATAGGTGGGATCAAGTTCAGGTCAATGACTGCCTGGATCTGCTCGGCATTACCCGCAGTGATATTCGAAATGGTCCAACAAGCTTCCTTACGCAATGTTTCCTTTGGCGAGTTTAACAATGGGGCCAAGTGCTGCAACACACCCACATTGATCATTGCCTGGGTTTGCATGTCATTACCAGTAACGATATTACCAATCGCTCTTAAGGCAGGCGTTTGCACCAAGGTGGACTCGTGGTCCAACAAATCCACCAACCTTTGAGGAATACGAGCATCAATGACCGCCTGGATAGCCTCAGATGGACCATCACTCAAGTAAGAAACCGCCCAGCACGCATCGACCAAAGTCTCAGCATCGACAGAGTAGATCAACTTTGCCAAAGTAGGAATGGCCTGCTGCACCACTGACCATTCCGGTTGAGGGTTTTTACCTCTGCATAAATTGGATAACGTCCATGTGGCTGTACGGATCAACGACATCTTGGTCGTATTGAAAAGGCTCAAGACAGGCTCCATGGCTCCGCTCTCCAACACGTAGTCTCTGTAAGTAGTAGAGTCACCAGCCACGTTACCCAATGCCCAGATAGCCTGTTCCTTGACTTCCAACGACTGAGAGTACAACAATTGCACGAAGCAGGGCACCGCGCCCAGCTCCACAACAACGCGTGTCTGGTCACTAGTTCCTGAAGCGATATTGGTAAGGGCCCATGCCGCCTCCAACTGCAACATGTCGGGCTGGCCCTCCTTCATGAAATCCACAAGGGTAGGTATCACGCCCAGCTGGATAACGAGGTCGATGGGTGGGTTGTGCTCACGCAGCAAGATCTGGCGGAAACGAATCGTAGCGTTCAACTGGTTCTCAAACAGATCCAGGTGGATCATCTCCATCATTTTGGGAAGCTCCAGTTGCAATTTGCCAAGGAAGGAATCCTCTCTAATGCCAGGCGCAAGGTTCTCTACATCGTCCTCCTCCTCGGAATCGTTGGCCATGCTGCCCATATCAACGTAGTTTCTTCTCTTCGCCAAGACGTCTTCTCTCTTTTGTTTTCTCAAGTCCACCTGGTGGGTCTCTCTACGCCGTCTCAACTCATCGCTTTGAAAACGCGACTTGTTTTTGAAGTTTGTACGACGATATTCTGGGATGAACTTGCTGGTGGAATCCTCCATGGCTGTGTGATGTAGGAGAGAAGCTGTTTGTACAAAAAAACGGCTGTAGCATCCGCAACACGATAGTGACTATATGCAGACTTGGGTGCCTTCTAGAGAAGATGGCATCGTTTCTTCTCCTCTATGGACATCTATTGTACGAATGATATTGTGAAGATAAGTCTGCTACTGGCAATGACTTGATCATTGCCTGTGATGTGATATAAGAGCCTCAGCGTACCCAAAAGTACTCATGATGGGAGAACTAAGCCCTATCTCTTTACCGATCAAATGTCAGGCCATAGACTACATAATAGCACTTTTATTGTCTTCTTCATTTGAGTTACATTTGTATTTTTTATCACCTGCTCTACTAAATTCAAATTGTTGACTGAAGACACCTCTTCACTGCAAGATGTCGGTGATGCTGTGGTATGCGCACGACCCTACATCATATAGGTCTCACCACATAGAGAACTTCTTCTCTACGGCCATGCTTTCAAGAGGACACAGGACCCTCTTACGGCAAGCGACCTGTGCCAGAATCACGCCTGTGCGCTTTGCGCAGAAAACAACGTTTAAATCCGACGACTCCTCTGTCGATACTGACGAGATACTCACAGGAAATAATCCTTGGTCGCCTACCCTATATAACGATATTGTATACATTAGAAAAGGCTTGAAAAACGTGGCTCTTCCAGATAACTTTCGTCTCTCGTATGAGCCACTCTACGAGGCGCCCGGAGCGAAATACGTTGCCATGCTTAAACGACTCACCCTTTCTTTTGGAGTGATCGGCATATATGGGGCTAAGCTTCTCTACGAGCTGGCTCAGTTTGACGATATTTATGCTTTGGCGGCACTTGCAGGAACTTGGGGTCCCGCTCTTGCAGTTCAGTTCAAAACCAAGGACTACGTGACGAGAATATTCAGATTGTACGACAAGACGAAGCCCCAAACGTTAGAAAATTTGGTTTCAGACGAAAAGCTCGTGATGGAGAAGTTGAACGCCACGGGCGGAAAGACCTACAACCAACTCTTGACTATCTCCAACAACAAATCGTTGAAGCTATGTCCAACGACAAATGACATTGTTCCCTACAGATCGTGGCAGGAGGACTACGACGGGCACAAGCGGTACTTTTACGTTGCAGATAACGTCGGTGGAATGAAGATGGACAGAATATGGGGCATAATAGAGCACAACTCGGGGGTCGACAACGGAAGGTTTATGAGCATTCCTGAGAATAGCTGATTATTGCGTTGATACGAATACTTGTACATATAAGACTCTTTGCAATGCGGAAGCACAAGCGATTGTATATTCAGGAGATCCTGCAACTCCTAGAACTTCTTGAATCTATTTTGATAAATGAGGTCTGAATTCGGGGACATTTAGAAATCCCTGAGATTTCAGATTCAATTGCATTCTTTCAGCTCTATGTTGTAAAGTTGGGCAATTTTTGGCAACGCTTTATATTTTGGACGATTTAATCACTACAGCAAACACTAACCTTTCTCATATTTTGAAAAACTGGCACGTTTGAGCTGAATTCCTTCTCTTTGCGTAACTTACTAGTTTCTCCTACGTGATAAGTGCTTCTCCACAAAAATTGGACCGCGCGGCTGAAGGAGAGATCTCCTTTCGCTTACGCCCCACTCTGCAAGGTCTAAACCTACTGAGACAACCTCAACATGCAGACGAGTTAGTTTTTCGATTTCCGTACTTTCAAGCTAAAATTCCATCAAGTCATTGTCATTGACCCCGTCGTAGCCACTAAATTCATCTCTTTGCCTGCACACAATCCCACCGCCTTGTTCAAGATCGCTCACCACGATATACTTACTCCATGTGATCTAGTCAACCAGAATGGGTCTTTTCAGCCATAAACCAGTGGCAGCAGGTATAACGCCCATGGGTCGTGTACCCGTGGTCGCAAAAGCACCTGAAGCTCCTCCAGCTACGAACGAAGACGATGATACAGAAGACTCCCCTAAGAAGGTATACGGGAAAGAAAAGGCCCCTAAGAAAAAGCCCATGACAGATGTGCCTGAGACTGAGACAGACAAAAACACCCGCTTAAACGCTCTTCTTTTCCATACATCGGATGAGCTGGTAGATTTGTACTGCCTGGAAAATAATCTGCTGGACCTCTTAGGCAGACTTTACTACGATGATTATGACTCTGACGTTTCAGGCATGTCGTCCACGGTGATGTCGCCGCTGCCGTTGGCTCCGGCCAATTCAGATAGGGGAAACGCCTTTCTCACGGTGCAAAAAGCTGCGCAGCGCCTACGGTCGCCTTCACCAAGCAAAAGACCTCCACTTCTGCGCCATTCATCTTTTGAGAGGGGCGTTTCCTTCGACACCCTTTCTGACACCCACCATCAGGCCATCACGCTTAAGGTGAAGCACCCGCAATTTCGATTCCGCCGTAATAACAAAACGTATCTCATTGGATTCAGCAATGACGTGGAGTCGCTCAGAGCCGTGGAGTGGGCATTTCAGGAAATGGTCATCAACGGCGATACCATAATCGTCTTGCAAGTGCTTGACGAGAAAATATACAAGAGTATTGACCATGAGTTGGCGGAGCAGGTGATCGCCAAGCTCGAGAAGCTCAACACACACAACAAGAAAATATCGCTTGTCTATGAGGCAGTCATTGGGAAGCCTCAAAAGCTTCTTCGCAATGCGATCGACGAGTACAAGCCTGCAATGATGATTGTTGGGACGCACGACTACGAAAAGGCTCAGTTGCACCGTCTGAGCCTGTCGCAGAACATCACAGATCGGACTCACCCTACCCACCAGCCGCCTACACCTCACCACAAGCATCGCGGTTTGTTCTCAAAAGCCTCTATATCCAAGTACTTTCTTCAGTTTGCTCTAGTGCCTTGCATTGTCGTGAAGCCAATATATTACTATCACGAGAACTTGGATAATCCCATCGACAACGAAAGGTACTTCCACGACTGGATCGCTCTGATAGATGTCTCGCACACTCGTGAGGAAAAGAAGAAACGGAGCAGACTAGCCATGGCACTTTCGCCGTCGCTGTCGAGGCAGGGATCGCTGACGAATCTAGCTGACATGGGAAAAAGGGAGCGATCCCCCGTCCTGTCAACTTGGACGCTACTTTTACTTTTGAAGTCGTGAGCCGTCACCGGTACAGTCACCGGCACTCGACACCGATCTGTCTCAAGAATCGAAGACGCATCTGAGACTATCGCGCTCTTCGGTCACTAAGATTCCTTTGCAGCCGTTTTCAGAGTACTGCACGTTTTATAGAGTCTATGCGGCGCCATGCGTCGATGGTTGCAAACCTGAAGTCTTATCACAGACCAGAGTCAGTGCTGTTGGAACAATTTTGTCAGGGATTGGGAAGAATTTTGGCTTTGAAATGCCCCTTTCCTGAATTAAGCCACCGCATTCGTCTCGTGAAACTCTTGACTGGGTACCCTGCAACACAAACTCAATGTAAATATCAATCATAGACACCAAATTCTTACGGAAGAATCCCGTGTACATCGACAAATCCCCAATGTTACCCATCTAACAATTCTAGCACGGTATTGCAAATAGGCAGTATGGACAAGCACTTGAGCATTCTAAATCACTTTTTCGACTCTCAAATACCTGCAACGCAAACCAGCAGCATGTCATTTTACGCCTGATTCTCCACTACAATCAGGAATCACTTAAATAGTCCCATCAAATTAACTATTCTAGAGCAAATTTGTGCAATTGCAGCTTAAGCTCTTCGTTATATCTGAAGTGCGGAATATGACCAATGCTATCATCGCAGTACAATCATTGCAACGCTACCTCATTGCCAACAAAACTTTCACAAAATCATCTCCCTCTATCCTCTCACTAATATGATTATTTTCAATCGTATATAGTCTTCTGAAGCCTGACTACCTTCCAGAATATGTTTTATGGAGGTACGGAGGTTCCCACAGGAACAAAATGATAAGCATTCCTCGAAGCGTCTCTCCGCAACGAATATCTTTCAAGGCCCCCTTTTGTCATGAAATTTGGCGTTGCCCTTGTTGCTCTTGCAGCAGCGTCCCAGCTTCGATTAATGCACAATTCCTTCGAAAGACCGCATTATATGCTGATTGCGCCAGAGCTGCATCCCATTGACTTAAGCCAGTACAAGGACGACTTTGTAGTGAGAACGCCCTATACTTCTGAGACGTTGGACTTTCTCAGACACAACAACTACCGGATATGGTCTCAAAATGGGCTCAAGCGCACTTTGGATGTTCAGATGAACGCTTCTCTGCTTGCTCACTACGGCTCCCGGTTCGATACTTCCAAAGCCGAGGTCATCATTCCAGACTTGGCGCAGGCAATTTATGAAACGTATCCGGAATCGAAGGAGGACTTCAAAATTGAGAATACAGATTTTCATACCATGTCCGAGGTTTTCTTCAAAAATTACAGGGACCTCGAGGATATACACCAGTGGTTGCACTTGCTTGAGGAGACATACCCTGACATGATTAAATTGGAGAAGATCGGCGACACTTACGAGGGCCGTCCTTTCCGTTTGGTCCACCTTTCCGTCCAGGACAAGGATGTAGATCATGGCGAGAAGAAGACAGTGGTGATCACCGGTGGTGTCCATGCAAGAGAGTGGATCTCAGTGTCCACTGTGCTTTACAGTATCTACGCCATGGTGCGTCATTGGGAAGAGAACCCACACGACTCTAAGACTTTGGCTAAACTCGACTTTCTTTTTATTCCTGTGCTCAATCCGGACGGCTACGTATATTCCTGGGAGACTGAAAGGTTATGGAGGAAAAATCGCCAGCCAGTTGTGGGAGGCGATGACGGTAGTTGTAGAGGTGTCGATATTGACCACTCTTTTGATTACCACTGGACACCTTCGTCGGATTCGGCGTGTGGAGAAGAGTATGCTGGTGAGACACCTTTCGAGGCGTACGAACTGCGTCTTTGGGACGAGTATCTCAACAAAACCAATGAGGCACATAAGATTTACGGCTACATTGACTTGCACTCTTATGACCAGGAAATCTTGTACCCGTATGTGTATCTGTGCGAACATCTGCCAAGAGACGAGGAGAACCTAATTGAGCTTGCGTATGGCATATCAAAATCAATTCGCTGGACTTCAGGCAAATACTATGCTGTATCACCTGCTTGTCTTGACAAAGATTCTGATCTTCTTCCGGATCTAGGCTCGGGAACTGCCCTAGACTACATGTACCATCACAGGGCATACTGGGCGTATCAGATCAAGCTTCGCGACAGTGGCTCTCACGGGTTTTTGCTTCCGCCCAAGTATATCGAGGCGGTTGGTGAAGAGATTGCTGCGGGCTTCAAATACTTCTGCAAGTTTATCCTTACTAGTGGGGAAGCCTTTGCTTAACGAGTGAAGAAAATACTTGAATGCCATCGCCGCAGGAAGGCGATGTTTGTAGCGTATATACAATCTTTCGACCTCAATCAGAAATTGTCATCTCAATTTTGTTTTGTTAAATCCTTTCTTTTGCTTTAAGTCTTTGTCGTACATGGCTACTGTTTTGCGAGATTTATACCACATCTGTAGCCGAATGCGAATATGGATAAGATCGAGCTGGTATTTAAAATCAGGTTTGTGGTCAAATAGAGTATAGACCCTACCAAAAGACTTACACGAACAATCTCTTTCGTCCAAGGTAGAAACAAATCGTCTTCATTGATGTCCACGCCGAGGTAGATGAGATGTTGTTAATAAGCTCCAGAAAATCTCGAAGCTTACCAAAATCATTCTATGAAAATATAAACCATAGATAATCTAGAGAGGAAACCAATCTAAAATCATTCGAGTTGTTTCCTATACGATCTCATGGTTGCACGAATAGACTTCTTTTTGTGATAGCGGAGTGCGTGGCTATTGAAATCGAAACTGTTTAATAACTCACCTCAATTCACTCACGATCAACAAGAAGACGTCGAGGTTAGATTGATAATATTTTGGCAGTTATTTTCATCAGTATGCATATGACATTGCTTAACGCTGGATTTGAGCACATCAAGTACGTCTCCTAACTAGAGACATGCGTTGAGAAACCAGCCGGAGCGCAGACTACTTACACAACACCGACAAAGTCTTCTAAAGCTGGTCGGCTAGATAATTTCATGTGAACATACTCTGTAAAGACTTCATAGATCGTACATGAAACTGTAGTGAGGATAGAAGCGCATCTTCCAGATAGCTCCGTCAGAAATCCTCGAAAAGGAAAGTTGCTGGGGAAATAAACTATTTCATGGACATGGTCCTGACTACTCTGAATGTAAGTTGCTTGGATCTTCAACGGACTATAGGTGAGCGAAGCGCTTGCTTTAAAAAAATTCATAGGAACCCTCGGGGAGTTTTATTGCTCAAGAAAAAGAATTTACAAACACAGATGGTCGGTAACAATTCTGAGCGTGCAATTGTCTGCATATTTCTGGAAATGTGGGAACTCAACAAAGGAGGCACCGAACGTAAATAGAGCAATGTACACGGTGCTTGTGCCAAGTTAGCCACACCAAGTAGGTTAGGTCCGAATAATTTTTTTTTCTTTACCTGGGTATGCTAGTTAACCTAACATCCCTTTGAAATGGGCAATTACGTCAGAACCAAGAAATAGGCGCTGCACCGTGAATCTCCTGCTCGTCGCTTCAGTTGTTCGAAAAAACTTTGCCACAAACACACTGCAAAACGACTTGACCGACGATCCTGAACATATTTCCCAGAATGCGCAAAACCCTATTCAACTGGCGTGGTTTGTGAAAGCAGAAACGCCTAAAGAACAATCCCTCTCCATCGTAAACATTTAGCAATACTAGAAGTATAGTAGATGAAGAAATATAGAGAACTCAGGAACCTCTACCACGAAATCCGAGACCGTTGCATTTTTCATCAGACAAGATCTGAAAACTTCATGAACGGTTTTCCTCGGCACCACGGATTATCTGCTGGCTGCAGAGAGTCTCGGCAGAGAAAGAATTCTCCAACAATATTATCGGTATCTGGTGGTAATGCAGTATGACCTCTTGCCGGTATAGCCTCTGGCCTATATGGCCGAGCAAAGCTAGATTGCTCCTAAACAGGAGGTGGATCGTGCTTAAAGGTGAGACAATTGTGGCGAATGAAATTCGCTAAGAGTTATCTGTAGACGTGTCTGGCCAATTCCGGAACAAATGCCACTGAAGTAAGGTTACATCATCAACAATAATCGTGGTGGGGCGTGCTACGCAGGAAGCGATAATTGTGCAAACGAAGTTTGACAGGCGGTGGGGAGGAAAAACTCGGCTTTTATTTTTCTTACTTTTTTTTTCTTTTTCTTTCATAAGTAAGTCGATCGGTATGGCGGTTAAAGTCAAACACACAGAATGAATTAGGAGCAATCCATGTAGCGCACTCGTCGAATACCGAACGAAGGAAAGTGTTGATAATGAGAAAACTCGCCAATTTGAATAGCCCGCAACACAAGAGACATTTTCCACCCAAGAGCAGCGTACCTACATAGAGGTGTGGCTTTCAATGGAGGCGAGTGTCCCGTGGAGTTCCGTGAAGTCCAGAGAGTTTGCATAGCACCGGTTTTCTCAAGAAGATAAGACCACAGCTGGCGCGGTGCATTTGCCACAAGCTGGTGAACAACTGGGACACAATAAGGAAGTAATATGAAGGTTTTGCGCAAGTTCACGACTCACAGGCGACCGGAGCCCTCAATTAGGAGCTGACGGGCCCCGGAGCTTTGTATTGCTGTGTTTGAATGCGGCTTTCGAGCAATTGGTTATGTTACGTCTTGATTAATCTCAGGGTTCGTGATTTGGATATAAATACGCCGTAGAAGTTCCCTAGATCAGACCCTCTGTATCTACTGTAAGCTTTGCAAACAGAATATCAACATGTCACCAACTGCCAACTACTCTGAAGCCTGCCCCAGAGCCAACTACGACTACTACGAGCTCAACGACGGGAACAAGATTCCTGCAATCGGCTTGGGCACATACAAAGTCACCGACGCTGACGAGGCTAGAGAATCAGTGAAGATTGCCTTGAAAAACGGCTACAGACACATCGATACCGCATCAAGGTATAAGAACGAGGAACAGGTGGGTGAAGGCATTAAGGAGTCAGGCGTGCCCAGAGACGAGATCTTTGTCACCACTAAATTGTGGAACGCCGATCACCACGACCCTGAAGGTGCGTTGAACGAGTCTTTGCGGAAATTAGGCTTGGACTACGTCGACTTGTACTTGATCCATTACCCTATCAACCTCGAGGAGAAGGTGCTTGCGCAGCCCCATCACTACGACTACCTCGAGACGTATAAGAAGATGCAGAAACTTGTCCACGATGGCAAGGCTCGTTCCATTGGAGTGTCCAACTTCACGAAAGAGCGTGTCCAAAAATTGTTGGAGGACGAAGAGATCACCATTAAACCTGTGGTGAACCAGATTGAGGCACATCCTTTGCTAACCCAGCCTGAGTTGAAGGACTACTTGGACGAGCAGAACATCTTGGTTGAAGCCTTCTCACCATTGGGCTCTGCAACGTCCCCCTTGTTGGAAAACCCGGTCGTCAAGGCTGTAGCTGAACGCAACGGTGCCACTACTGGCCAGGTGCTTGTGTCGTGGGCGATTCAGAGAAACACTGTGGTTTTGCCCAAGTCAGTGAAGGAACAGAGAATTATTTCCAACAAGAAGACCTTCACTCTTGGTGCTGCCGATTTCGAGGCCTTGAACAACTTGAGCAACAAGTATGGCGAGCACAGAACTTGCAACTTTCCTTGGGGCGTGTTTGAGTAACTTTCTGGGTGTCCACAGGTGGATCCACCCATTAGTAGCCAGCCCGGTGCCTGGAAGCACCGTGGCCACATAGCTGCAAATTGGCTGCTAAATACTAGTGTATAGAAATACAGAGAACGCCGATTACATAGCCCTGATTGTAGATTGCTTCGATAAATTAAACGCAAGTTCAAAGTGTCACAGAGCAGGAGTCGAATTTTGTGGTATTCAATTTTATTAATTGACTTTGTGATCTTGTACAATAGTTTGCTAGGCAGAGCACATGGATCTGTACGGTCCACGAGGATACAGTCAAATCTGGAAGCCAAACCAAAGATTGAACCTTCCTAATTCGATTGTAGCAAATATCTTGGACATGAATTAACTCTTCTGCCCTTTAAGCCCGCCGAAGCTCCGAAGTTCTACGTCGTCACCACACGCAATATCGACATAAATCATAAACAGAAGTTAGCAAGATCATCGCAAAATTGAGGATACCATCATATGTATGAAAAGTCTGTTTCAATAGTTATTGAATGTTGCAAAAAAATTCTGAACTCTGCATACTCACAACGAGCTCGCTCTGTGCTGAGTATACTCTGCATTATTGAAGACAAGGTCACTGCCGAAGAAACAACAAAATCGTTGAGAAGCATCGACGCGGGTCTTTATCTATATCCACTTTCCTACCACTTATTATTTTTTCTTTCATAACTCATCCGCTCTTCGATCAGGTATTACCCCGGATTTCCTGCACTTTCTCTCCATCATCATCAATCATCAACTTAGTGCTAACTGTACACCTCCATGTCGCCTCTGTTCAAAGTCGTGCTCCTTGGGGACTCCTCCGTGGGAAAAACCTCTCTTCTCAACAGACTTATCACAGACAAGTTCGACCCAAATCTGCCCAACACAATTGGAGCCGCTTTTATATCTAAAGAGTACACTTCGAATGACAGGACAGTGAGGCTTGACATCTGGGACACCGCTGGTCAAGAACGATACAAGTCACTAACGCCTATTTACTATAGAAATGCCAAAGAGGCACTTGTTTGCTTCGATCTTTCCTGTCCAGAAGCCTCATTTGAGAGAGCAAGATACTGGGTAGATCAGATAAAGACACTGGGACCTCCCGATATAAAAGTAAGAGTTGTGGGTAACAAAAAAGATCTTGTGGATGAATCCGAAGTGAATCTCTCAATGGTTCACGAATTCTGTGAGGAGAATGAGGTCTCTCTTTACCTCACAAGTGCCAAGATGGGCGAGGGGGTAAAGGAGATTTTTGACGATATGGTTGGACTGATAGATAGAGAGTTCTTTGAGACATCAAGTGAGCAGTCTGAGTCGCTACCGCAGCCGATCTCTTTACTCAGTAGGGGTACCAAAAACACTACGTGCTGTTAATGTACATGTTCATTGTCGTCATTATATGCTAGTCTCCAACCCTTTCAGCTTCCAGTACTCGCGCTTGACATATTTATTATAACTCTTGGCCTCATCTTCTTCGCTTGGGTCTGCGGTCTTGCCGTTAGCATTTTCATCGTCACTGTTATGGTCATTGACGCTCATTAATTCTGCGACCAGTGCTTTGGGCCCATCAGGAGCTTTCTGAGGAATAGACTTCGGCGTAGGCTGCAGCATTTTGGATTCATAGATTTTAGCTTGTTTCTTTGGGGGCTCCTCTTCTTCACTTTCCAGTGTCATGTCGGAGAAATAATACTTGTCGTTACCATCTGCACCGTCACTTTCATCATCTTCATCATCCTCTTCGTCATTGTGTTGTATTAATGCATGATTCATCACCTTATCTCTATCGTCATTAAAATCCCTGTCCTTCCCGCGGTACTTGATGATGTCGCCCAAGATCAGCTTGTTGATTCTATCGCGATAGCTCGCCCCATGGAGCTCGTAGCATTTATCGATAAGCAATTGGTATGCGCCACCAAAAGCTTTTTTTATATCGCGTAGATTATACGAAGATCGTGTGATGTTATTGCTTGGATCTGAGGGATCCTGAATGATGATAGAAAAGACACCTTTGCCAGCTGTTAGAACTGGATGTCTCGATTTGAGTAAATATCGAGGAGAATCGTCTGAGTCAATAGCTATCACCAATTCATCGTATGAGAAGTTTCGGCCATATAGCTCAAAAAACTCGATTAATAAGGTACCCAAATTATCCATGACTAAAATATTGCCCGTAGACACACGAGGGTGAAGTTTAAGGAAATGGTACACCATAATGATTGTAGCATATCCACCAAGACCACCTACGTGGACATTGTTTAAGCGGCGAGAGCGAAGAAATTGTTTGATAATCAACACTAACTCACGAAGACCTGGCGTTGAATCCAACCATCTACGTATTCTTCTGGCCGCATCCAATCCATTACTTCTTTCGAAGGATATATCAACATGTATATCGAACTTTGGATCAACAAATTTGATGATTGGCACTTTGGCTGTGGCGATGACTTCTAAGTTCTTTGCAAGCTGATTTTTTCGTAGATAAGACGCAAGAGAGTATAGACGGTGTCTCTGCTCATAATCTCCTGTCGTGGATATGATAACCATGTCAATATCTGATCCTGGCAAGTAGAGATCTGTAGCGCAGGAACCAAACACATGAGCTTGCGTTTTGGGCCAAAATTCGGTAATCTTTCTTTTGAGTGAAGTGATGAGCGTGTTTCTGTTCACAATCTCTTGCGATGACGGGGAAATGTAGTTGACGAAATCCTTGATCTCCAAGGTGAGCCAATCTGCAATTTCCTTCTGCTTGGAATGGTCGTGGCCCTTCACCCAAGGAAACTCCAGCTTGCTCTCAGGACTCACATGATGCGTGCCCGAGTCATCATCACTAAGTACGCCATCATCTGAACCATACCCATCATCTTCGGCTTCATCTTCCGAGGAGCTGAAGCCGAATTCAATGAAGTCTGAGCCTTTGACAATGTCATTCTGGGCATTCTCATTGCCTTCTTGATTAAGCGTAGGCTCTTTCACTTTATTTGACTCATAGGGAGGATTTACTTCACTATCTTCACCTTCTGACACAACTATCACGTCACTGTCATGGCTGCCATCATTGTCAGAGTCAATCAAGATAATGTCGTTGTTACTCTCCGGTCTATCCTCTTCGTTGCTAGAGACGTCCACAGTGATGTCGTCCTTAGGTGGGCCGGCATCAAAGCGCTTCTTCTTAAGCTTTCTCTGCCTCTTCCGGGTCACCGCAGGGAGCACGTCTCTACCTCTTTTCTGGCCCATGAGGTTGTAATGAGCTCCATCATAGTTTTTTGAATTCTCATTATCACCACACTGTCTGCAGGTCACATCAACAGTTGCACGAAGGCTGCGAAAAAGAAAATGTCGCATATCAGCAGCACCACCACGCACGAGTAGAATGATGGCCAATACAAATTGGGATTCACTTGAAGTGCCATCATAGCTAGGCATATGAGATTAAGGAACTTGACACCTCTGCTGATTTTCAAATATGCCTGCTCTGTGTACTCTAGGATTAAAATCTGAACAAGATGGAAGATGACAGGCAGGTAGTACCATGTTGAGGCAATAATTACCGGTTTGTCTGCAATAACAGAATCCTTGACCTCTTCACGCAAATCAAGAACGTCGACATCTTTTATAGATTCATCATCTTCTGACGCAACTTCAGAGATACTGGTCTTTCTGTTTTTTGCATGCAAAAAATGCTTCCATTTCATGGACTCAAGATAGTCAATAACAGTCCTTGACGTGACATCAAGAGACTCGGAGTTACCTTTCAACATCATGTAGATTAAAAGCTCAAAATCTTCAGTTGCGTCAGAGACGCCTGCCGTCGATGATAATTTGTCTTGAAACCAATAATGGAACAGCTCTGGAGAAATCGACTCATACCACTTGGAGATATCTCTCCTTATACGTTCTGGATCTGTTTGGTCTGTTAATTGATCAGTAAACGGGAGAGCTCCGGCGCAAATATAGCAGAGGATCATACCGAGCGAGTATATATCGCTGTTGTAGCTGAAGCTATTGGCCAACTTCAGCCCCCGGCGGGCCTTCAATGAGGTCTTTGCGTAAGTCCACAATCTCGGGTCTGTGAACTCGATGGTGCCTGTGTTGCCTCTCAGCTCGCTAGCGAGATCATCCTCGATTCGGATAGATTGATCTGCCAAATATTGTTTATCAATGAACTTGCCTTCTCCAAAATCCGATACTAGAACTTTGGGCATATTAGCAATAACGTCGTCGAGTTGAGCCGGAGTATCAAACCTTATGTTTCTGTAGGCTTCAGGGTCGTAAGTTGACTCGAGTAAGCAGTTGGAGGGTTTCAAATCGCGATGAAGAATCCCATGTGAGTGCAAGTAGTGGACGCCCTTGGCGATATCCCTAAACAATTTCCAGATCTCAAATTCATTGAGCCATTTCTTCTTTGGGGTATCGTCTTCAGAACGAGTATCCTCGGGGAGTCGCCGTCTTCTTCTCTTCTTTCGTTCCGCCTCGAGTATCTCCTTCGCCGTCATGAACTGCTCCTTTTGGAAATTCTTCACCACTAGATTTTCCAAGTGGCCGCCTCCGCAGTACTGCTGAAGGATATAGACATAGGGAACCTTCTCACCCATCCGTTGCCCATACCCGCTCTTGTCAGATAAGTAGATCGTCTCCAGGTCCTTGAGGTCGCCCAACTCCATCCACACGTGGTTATATCTGATCAAATTGTTTTCGTTAGCTCCCTTCACAGATAGCTCGTACAAGATGAGCACCTCATTGAGCACCTGGTCTACATACAGCAGATGGTCTCCGACGTTTATCCTCTTTACAGCATAAACACCAAGCTGGACGTCCTTGAGGACATGCATGACTTTGTAAACCTGAGCATGAGCACCGCTTCCCAACACGTATGGTGGGATCTTCCTAAAGAACCTGTCGAAGTATCCCTGGTTGAAAACATCGTGAGGTAGCCCCTCGGTGGCCAAGTCTCCGAGAACATTTCCACGGGAGAACTCAGAGAGGATCTTGAAGTAGTCATCATGCATGAATCCAGCAGGCACTAGCGTGTCTGGTTTCAATAGAAGCCGCTCGTCTGGGATGCCCTCCACATTACTTCCTAGCAGGGTCCCGGGAGAGTTTTTGTAGTCAGCAAGAAGTGAGCCACAATGCGGGCATCGATTGGGAGGCGGCAAGTGGGGATCCACCGGTTTATATAGCGTGAGTGGATACTCGTCTTCTGATTGCGTAGAGGTGAGGAGCTGGATCGAGTTGTCTTGATAATTGCGAAGAACAAGTATACGGTTTTGGGATCATGAAACACAATCTCTTGCGTGTGATTGTACGGAACAATTGACATTGATCATGTAGATGGGAATTTTGAAGCCGGTGTGATTTATGGGAAGGCTTACATTTATGAAAGTTGCACCATGTTGCACTCTATTTCTATACACGATCATAAGCGCGAGGAGGTAAATCTGGGGTACCGACTGGCTGCAAAACGGGAAAAAGTAAAAGAAAGAAAGAAGAAAGAATATGACTGATAAGTCAGATTTGAGCCTTTAGTCTTCTCATACGAAGAATGAACTCCATCATGGACGTTTCAAGAAGGAACTGGTCTTCTCGGGTCACTTCTTTCAAATCACCGTCTCTGACCGCTTTTAATCGGTCAATGAGCGCTGTAGCAAAGTTCTTTTCTTCAGTTGACTCCTCAATTACAGAAAGCAGCTCTGATGACGTCTCGACGGGCTCTTGCGATTGCCTGTGAGTTAAAACCATAAGGTCTGTGCAGCTGCTTGCTCCTGTAGAGTTCGGGTTCTTGTCTTGTGATTGCAAGTTCGACAGCTCTGCGAAGCTGTCTGGGAATTGACATTCACTTGTATTGGTAATCATACTATCATTGCTCTTCTTCTCGTGAGAATCTGAGCTGGAGTTGACCTCTATCAACGATTTATCGTGGGCTTCTTGCAACCTCTTTTCCTTGGTGCTCTCTTCGGAGTCGCTCACTTGCTTTTCGTTTTCATTTGAGCCCTCTTTGTTCTCGACATTACTATTCTTTGCCACAGTACCACCCATGCGTGCTGCATTCGTTTCTGCCGAGTCCTCGATGCTGTCAGAATCATTTTTATTCTCGACAGAGAAGTCGTCGGTTTCAACTTCTTGAATCTCCTCATCATCATCGTTATCTTTCTGCCGTATACCCTTGACCACCAGACTGCTTGAAGCTCTTTTTGACTTTTGCCCAACGACCGGGCTGCGGTCCTCAACCATCTGAACGATTTTTTGACATTCGAGTTCTTGGCGTTCCATGGCGGCCATTCTTCTGGTACGCCTCTGCCCTGAAGACCACCCTAGGTCTGGCACATTTACACTCAAGGACGTTGGTTCAGCTCTTCTGATCTCTGAAGTCAGATTATCTGAAAGCTGGCTCTGACAAGATTTCGATTCCTTCCTCGTATCATCATTCGGCTGCGTAGAATGCGAATTATTCATGGCATCAGTCACTCCTCTTCCGGTTAAGTCAACTGCATTATTCACTTTGTGTTCAGTAAGCTCACTTTGGACGGCA
Organism: Candidozyma auris; assembly: GCF_003013715.1. NCBI lineage: Eukaryota > Fungi > Ascomycota > Pichiomycetes > Serinales > Metschnikowiaceae > Candidozyma > Candidozyma auris. The sequence goes on from NC_072816.1 coordinate 828,595, forward strand.
GGTTCCAATTCGTTCCGATTTTGCAGAATTGCCTCATTGCTGGCTTTCTCCTGAGAGACACCCATACTTGGTTGCATATTCTTTCGTACAAGTGACTGCAACTTTGGATACTTGTGCAAATTCTCCTTGATATCCGGAAGAATGTCAATACCCTTAGATGTAGCGCTTACGAACAAATCATCCAATCTATTATCATCTTCCGAAGATTGTAGAAGATATTCTTTGATTTTTTTCTCTAAGTCAACTCTCTCATCCTGCTCAAGAACGTCAAGCTTGTTCAAGATTTCATCAAAACACTGAATGATCTCAAAGTCGTACTTGTTCTCAAATAAAAAACTGGAAAGTACTCGAAAATCACCAAGAGATGTCCACTTTTGCTTCAAAAGCGACAAACTCATTTGCTTGAGATGATCATAGGGAGCATCATGCATCAATGATACGTAGAACTTGAAAATCGGATTGGACCATTTGTGTATCTCAAGGAGGCTTACCATCCGTTCATACTCCTCTGACTTGAGAAGGACAATATGCTGGATGACCTTCTTTGCGAAAACAGCAAAATCGGTTTCAAGGTATTTAAACATCCTGCCCGCAATTATGAGATCCATATTCGTCAACCGTTGCAGTTGTCGAGTATTTAGGCTATCACATATGAAACTTTCTAAGTCGCCTCGTTTGTGTTTAGTGTTGACTTTCAATAACTGATAAATGAAACGCATGCTGAATCTATCGCCGACAGCTCCCTGTATCATATTGACGATTCCACTTAGCTGATTAGTCGTGTAGTATTGGATGCTATGAAGAAGTAACACTTCATAGCAGCTGCTGGCTTCAATATCAGAATCCGCCATTAGATTGTGTGCACCAAAGGTATCATTTAAATTGACGATGAGTTTAAATAAAGAATCATAGGAAATCCTGCTATGCTTACTCAAGATATCCAAAGTGAGTGGCATATTGTCAATGATGTCTTTTGTCGTATCAGATATCTGCGCTTCTTTTTTCGTGCTAAATTTTAGCGTGTTCATGAAGTTGGCGAGAAGACTAAGTTTCGGATCTATGTCTAGTTTATCCAGCTTAAAAACCAATGAAAGTATCTGCATGCTCTTATCAAACCTCGTGAAGACCCACCTTGGATTTGAAGGATGGATTTCGTTTAGCTGAATGTTTTCATTGGAAAGGCAACGGATGCTGCTGAACAGCTTTTCTCCCACACTAGATGTGGCCCTAACGAGGCGATCCACAATATCAAGACCACAACGATGCATATAGGTGCTCGAAGAGTCTCTCCTGAAGTAGAAGTTGGCAAGAACGGGTGTCACAATCCGGTCCCAATAAAGGTCTTGTAATTTGGCGGGAATTTTCGCAGGATAATTGAATAAACAGTATAGGATGGACATGAAGGAGTTGTGTAAAGCATCAATGATCTCTTTTTGGCTTTCTATTGAGGTGATGTTGATGAATATGTGGATGAGGAGCTTGATCTTGGTCTTGAAAATATCCTCAGTACCTATGGCTCGACCAGCTTCATTTGGAGTTGATCGATCAACAGCTGTATGTCTAAAGTCTCGAAGTTCAATGCAGCAAATCTTATACACAATCACCTTCCACGATGATATCGCTGTGACCTTTGCCGTAATGTCCAGCTCGTTGAAGCAATACTTATGAACCTGAAGCCATTGAGTCAAATATTTCCAGTTCTCAAACCCGTTGTCAAACTTGCCACAAAGTAAGGTGATTCCGACCCAAATGTCCATGGCGAATTTATGGTTTCCGCTTTGAATCAAACTGAGAAGATTCTCGATAACATAATCAATGGTCAACGTTGACGGCGACGTTGAGACAGAAATAAGGTTGTCTGAAGTGAATGATAACTGGGATTGTGGTAATGGTGACTCCAAAAACTTACGACCAGCGTAGCAAATGTCAGGATTGTCAAGAAAATTTCGTGCAGCTTCAAGTAAAGCCGTTACTCCATTGGAGACAACTTTAGTATACAAGGGAAACGTGGTATCACATAAATTGAGCGTGAGACTTACGTACCACAAGTGGAAGTTTTTGGCCATGAGTGTTGGGAAGTTCAGTATCATATTTTTTAAAGCAATGAACTTTTCGTTTACCAAACTGGAAGACCCGAAATTGCGAATATTGAGCAAAGCGGATAACATTTTCTCCAGAATTGGATTTGAAAGGGTTTCAAAGATCGCTCGTCTCTTCTTCGGGGGGAAATGGCAATCTTTGATAATGCTGAGGTACGGTAGAACCAATGATTTGGAGATGTGAGGACTCACAATGCGTTCACAGGTATGGCTGTAGAACCATTGGATATCATGAATTGGAATAAAGCGGTTTACCGACGGGGAGGTGAGTAGGTGAGCAGCCACCTTGAGTGCCTGATTAAGCACTCTAGATTGGAAGGGATTGTTTCGTCTAGGTGACGTTTTGGTTGTAGCTGTATTGTTGCTCTGTAACACCGCTTCCGTATCGGTAATATCTCTCCTGATGAAGTTGCACAACTCCTTGATATATTCAGGGTTCAGGCGGGGTTTATACTTGGTAGACTTCTCTGTATGCTGTAGCCAGGACCCATCACCGCCCAATAGAAGATCTGCAAGGATGGAAGCGTCGTTGAGTTTACAAATCTGGTTCAAAGTGGCGTAAACCTCGAACTTTCGGTTAAATTTCTCCGCCTTCAACACGTTCATACACCCGTCTACAAGTTGGGGCAAGTCGTTGGAGCGAGGCGCGAGTTGGATGATCGTACCTGGCTGCCAAAACGAGGGGTTACTGGGGGAGTGGCACTCTGTGGAAAAAGAATGCAGAATCGAGTGGGTCGTTTTCATCCACATTGACGAATTGTTAGGATCCAAAGGAGACGACTCATCGGGGAAGTTCCCCAGGTTCTTCAAGATTGATTTGCGAGGAGTCTCAAAATTCTTCAACGGCGAGCTTGGAACTAAGTCATCTGAGAAAGTGACTATCTTCTTCCTGTTCACAGGTGACGACGAAACTAAAGGAGGAGCTTCAGGCGCCGCCTTCTTCTCAGATGATTTAATCGGCGACAGATTCAATTCCTCCGACGCCAGACGGATCAGTGCAGCACCGGAAGAGCCGGCAATTTTTCTCCGTTTCGTATTTCGTAGCGGCGACTCCTCTTCCTCCTCCTCGTTACCGTCCAGCACCATGTGAGGCTGTTGCTCTTCTTCTGTAGTCAAATCGATCACGGGAGAACCTTCTCGAGAGCCTTGCCCTCTCTTGTTCTTTCTTCGGCGATTTGGCGTGCTTTTGGCCAGCGAAGGCTCCCGTGTGGACGCCTTTAGCACCAGAGAACGCGTTCGGGGCCTTGTGGATGTGTTCAGTGATGGCTGGGAAGACTTTTTCAGGTTTTTGGCAGGGGTCATTTGAGAAAACCCCGACAGAGCGTTTAGAGTTGAAGATCTTCGGGATTCGCTCGTGACCACGGAGGTCATTTTGTGATTGTTATTCTATAGACTGGGCTATCTCTATAAGGAGCACTGACGAAGTCTTGAACGCGTACTAAGTCTGCGATGGGAGACGCACGCTGGCGTATACACTACATCGCGTAGTATAGCCTGCGAGGAGCGCTGTTGTACTGGACCTCATTGTTACTTCTCTTTTTGCTTTTCTCCTTTTACATTCTTCAGCTTTCAATACAACCTTAACGTTAGGCTCTTCTCTTTTTGGAGGTTTGGCTGATGTCTTCTGCTTCTGGCGATCTAGTACGCTTTCTTAACAGCCTGCGAACAGCTGGAGGAGACTCAGAACGAGGTTTGGGTTCACTTTCATCTGGAGTGTCTTCAAGAGCCCCTTGTTCCTTTGCCTTCTCTTTTTCTGTACTCTTGTCTTCCTGCTCGATTTGGCTTTCTGGAATCTCAGGGGGCTTTGATTCATCGATGTGCATAGCATCTTTGGATGTGTCCTGCTCATGTTGGACATTGTCCTTGTGTTCATTGCCATTTCCCGGAATGTCCTGGCTGTTTGGGTCGTTCGGACTATCGTGTTTTTCGTCAACTGTCCGATTGCCCTCTAGTTTATTCTGGTCTTCATCACCCTGAGAAACCTCCTGATTTTCTTGTTTCAAGAGCCCCTTGTTTGCCGAAGCCTCGTCACCATCTTGAATCTCTGTTTTCTCGCGACTATTTTTTTCAATAATCTCACCGTTCACAGTGGCATCCTCCATCTCTACGTCCTTTGCAATGTCAGACTTACCAAGATCTTCTTCCGATAATAACTTTCCAAGATGCAACCACTGGTGTTGACGTGCAGCCTTGATATGCTTCCATAGAAGTATAGTTTTTGCTTCAGTGAGCTCCTTGACGGTTTCCACGTCACCTTCAATTTGAGCATGCTCAATTTTTCCTTTGAGCTCCTCTATTTTGGCAGAGTAATCAATGCCTTCATCAGATCTGCGCTCAAGTAAGTGTAAACCTGTTTTTGTCTTCATCTTTCTGGAAAGTTGAGGTGTGGCGTGGGTGTTGAAGTATCTCTTGGTCTTAAATGGGACAGCGGAAGAGTGCTTCTCTTTCACTGCCGCTAGCTCTTCGTCACTTATATTCTTGTCCGTCAACAAGAGGTTTCCGTCTCTGTCCTTGCCATACAAGAGCCATGCCCACCAATGCTCCTCAGATTGCGAGAGACTCAGCAATAGATTCGAGAGTTGTGAATCCCACGTAAGGCAATTTTTAGGTATATCTCTTTTGTTATTGAGGAAGATCTTGTACAGTGCATCTGGGGTGAACTCTTCTGAGATATGCTTGACATTGGCAGGAGCGCCTGCAGTTTTTAAGAGTGACCGTTTGTTGGCAGGCAGAAGCGCAACAAAAAAGCTGCACACCAAGTAGATATGTATGAGTAGTAGGCGACGGAAAGACGACGAGTCCAACTTCTTGATGATGTTCTTTTGGTCATCAAGTTTGACTTTCTCATCTTTTCGGCTTTCGAATGGAGTGAGCCAGTATGTTTCCGGAAAAAAAACAACTCTCTTCAGTTTTTCAGTTGACTCTGCAACTTCTTGTTCCGTTTGAGGCGTAGTCACAGCGAATATGTCTCGTCCAGGGTGACGCACAGCGTATTTGGCTTCTTGTTCCATTAGGTACGAGGCGAATTTATCCATGGATACAGCCACACTGTGTAGAAGTCTTGGAGATCTGAGGTAGTAGAAAGGGTTTCTCAGCAACCTGTAGAATGATAAAAGATCTTCCAAAAGGTTGTCATCAGGAGAGTTGGTTCTGACAACTGCAGGTTCCTTGTTTTCCCTATTTGCTATGGCAAAGTACTTATTAAGACCCGTCAGATCCTCAAAAGAGAGCATTGTGGCGAGGTATAGCCGCACACGTGCTTGGAACTCGTCGTTGAAGGTATCCTTGACGTAGGAATCTAGTTTCCCAAATGAGTTGCGGATGTAATATTTATCTGTGAGACCATTGCACAAACCTAAAAGGGCAATTCTGTGCAGTGTAATGTTCTTGTCAAAAACATGCTGTTTAAAGAGCTTAATCCGCAGCTCCAAGTACTCCCAGAAGCGGGAGATGTGTTTTGTTGATATTGCAAAGAGTGACTCCAGGATCAACTGTAGGAGCGTGAAGAAATCAGCCTTTGATGATGTGGCATCATCATCAAACCTGATGCAGTATATGTGCCATTCTAGTAGCAACGCAAGCTTGCAAATGGATGATACGTGCTCCTCAGGTAAACTTCCTACCTCTGACACCTCGCTCGAGCTCTGGATCCCCAGGATCAAATCATCAACCACCTTTGTCAAGCTCGTAATACGAATAAACTCCTTTGAACTAGTACGGACGCTTTTTTTGAATTCTTCGTCGCCCTCAATGCTCAAGTGCTCTTCGAAGTCAACCTCATTGAGTAGTTGGGCGAGTTGAGGCACCTCGGAGCACAGATCGAAATCGAACTCTTGGGGAGGATCTCCTCACCAACATTAGCTGAGACCAAAAAAGCCCTCACTTTCTCATATATTTGTTCAATTGGGCCTTCGAGAGTCATCTAGTAGGTGCACTTGATATGTAATTTGAGGTCGCACTTCATCAACTCTTTCAGTATGGGCGCGAAATACAGTAGATCGAATGAAGGTAGTATGGATCAGAATACAACGATCCTGAGATAAGATGTGAAAGCTTTTAAGAACTATATGCATCAATTATTCTCTCTTTTTTTGGAGACGGGAAGTTGCCAAACACTGAGCTGAACTGTCGAGAATTTTTGGAGTTTTGCTGAATATCAAAGTCTGCTCTTTATCTGCGATGGAAGACATTCATGAATTTTCGGCTAAATAATCATAGACGCTTTATTATACAACTTTGCACATTCAAAGTGTCTTTGGAGGTACAAATTGAAAGAGTGGCCCTTTTAATACGACTCAGTGATTGTAATCTTGCGTTCCGAGTTCTGCCTTTAAAGTATACATGAGACGTTCGAGAGCAAGTTATGCTTGTAGTGGACTGAAGAAGTCAAGAGCCATTTGCAACAGTAGAACCCAGCTCATTGATTGACTTTGAAAGAATAAATCGCAGTTCTCAGTGAGAATTAAGACATTTCAGGTACGGCTTGAGTCAGCTTCGATGACCTTCGCTCCAGCAAGAAACTAAAGGGCCACATTTTTGATACGAGCCAGAAAAGGCTCAATCTAGAGGAGAAGATTAAAGAATGTTTTTGGGTGAGTCCGTGGGTGGGTCACTATAGGGGCCAAAAACAGTTAGCATGCTTCGAGGAACAGAGTTTAATGCAAAGCAAACGAGCGATGTCAATTGGGTAACTCAGAATCGTTTGAATCGATCCAGGAAAGATTTCTGCTTTACTTTGATAGTGCTCCATTCAACAAGCGCAGCCTCGATATGTCAGACCTGTGTATAGATCCGTTTTACGAGGAAATACATTTAAGTGTAAAACGAAACACTTAGACCTGACCGAGAAAAAACCTCTTTATTAGCTTTCAATCTACCAAAGTATTAGTTATCGAAAATATGCAGCAACAGTTTATGAAAACTGCAGTTTCTGACGACTGCAATGGACTCATAGGACGTCACTCGAGACCCGATAACATTCGTTGAAACGCAAACTAACATTGTCGAAATGGACCCCAAAATCATGTTGCTACCCAGCTCTGACCATCAAAATCTGCCACAAGCATACTTTAAATGAATGTGTGTCACTCGGTTTTGGACGCAGTCAGATTGTGAGTCCCGACCTCGGTAAGTCGACAAGGAGGCACTTAGGTGCTAGGATTCGATACACGGAAAATCCCGTCTTTAGATATTCAGCACTCTCGTATTTCAAGATCTCTGGTGAGAGCTCGTCTTGATAGTTTATCTCCACACAAGCGTGTGCCGTAGCAGCTAGAGGAAAACTTATAAGGGACGTGAAGCATTTGCTTAACGTAGAAGTGGAAATCGGAAGCCCAGAAAAACCACACCATTCAGTAGTCAAAGTTCTTTGGGCGCATTTTTCTCTTCTCTGACTGCTTCTTCTTCTGCAACATCCTCCTCTCTTTGCTTACCTTGGCCAACTCTTCCCATTTCAACTTATCCTCCTCGCTGGCTTCACTTTCGAAATACACGTTGTTCCTGATCTCTTCAGCAAGCTTCATGAAGCACTCGTCGGTGTTATCCTCACGATTTCTCGTTTTGTCACTCTGAATAAGCAAACCTCCCAGCTTAGTGTGGTAGCGAATCTTCTTTTCGTTCAATTGTTCGAGAATAGGCTTAGGAATCCAGTAGCAGAACTGAGGATTGAGCCACTTCCATGGCTCTAGCGCTACTGTAGCCTTTGAGGACGTCTTGTTCACCTTTTGGCCTCCAGGTCCTGAGGACCTGCTATAGGTGATATCGAAAATTCGGCGAGGAATCTTAGTTTCAGCCACGTCAAGCCATTTTCGAGCGGCTTCTACTTCTTCTTGAGAGAATGAAGACTTGAATCTGATCCAAACAAGAGGTCCCCTTCGTAGCATACGAGGTGGGTAGCGAATGAGACAAAAGCACGATGGTTCATTACTATGTAGTGCACACACCATAAGAGCCGAGAAACTAACTTACCTGATTTACTCGAGGCTCTCCAACACCTTGCTGGCAGCAGAGACATCCACAGAGGTGTTGTCAGGCTCAACAAAAGTCTTTGCAACTTTGCCGTTTTCAACCAAAACGGCATACCTGCCAGATCTCAGACCACCAAACACCTTGGACGCATCGAAGAGAACGTCCCAGTCTCTGGAGAATTCGCCTCTGGAGTCGGCCAAAAACCTCACCTGGTCGCTTCCCGTGGTGTGGGAGATGGTCTCACTCCAGGCCTTGGTGACAAATGGATCGTTGACGGCGATAACGTAGAAATGGGTAATGCCCTTATCATTGAAGTCTCTGAGCAACTTGTAGTATCCAGGCACATGAGAAGCAGAGCAAGCAGGAGAAAAAGCACCTGGAACGCCAATGATCAAGGCTTTCGCTTTACCGATCTCCTCAGCCAAATTGACCTCATTGCCAGGAGAACCTTCGTACAAGGGAGCACTCGGGATGGAGTCACCGACCTTGACGGCCCTGGTGGCAGTGGCATGGAACGATCTTGCGGCAAGCGGAGAGCAACGTGGCAATTGAGCCTTGACAATGGACCTCAACATGAAGAAAAAAGGTAGTTGGTAGTTGTGGCTTCTATGGGAGAATGTTGCTGGATCTCCCTATAGTGTGAAAAAGTATGCAGGCAGGGAAAGAGGATATGACTACGAAGGTGTTGAAAACCGTACGAAATAAGAATTTAAGAGTGAGGGGATGGGAAGTTTTGATTCCAATGTAAAGAATCATGAGGAGGTTTTGAATTGTCGAACTTTGCATCTTTGTATGATGTCGATTCCCGTATAGCGTGACTGCGAAATTTCACTCAGGGTGGTCAACGGTCGAAGGGAATGATAAGGACACCCTGACCAATGGACTGGCCCAAGAAATCTTTCTTTGTTGTCGAATGTTTTCAATCTGTGCTCAATTGGAAATGTCCTACAATTTGATGGGTGTTGCAATTGCACTATTCTTGCGGTTCGGGCCATACTCTAGTGTACAAAGGTGAATAGGCAATGGGGTAGATTGACTCACTTTATTGAGGCATAAAGTTCAATGAATGAATTATGAATCATTGAATGGCTCCTTTTGGGGAAAATAATACTATTCATTGTCAATTACGAAACCTCTTCATTCCACGTGACTGCACTCACGCTCTCAAGTGGAAACTTGTATCGAAGCCTAGCTTCTTCCACTTCATCATGGCCGAAACCGACACGAAGATATCGGCTAAGAGAGCTTTGGATCTCTATAAATCAACACTCAACTTCAATGTCATCAGCAGATATGACCCAAACATCAAGCAGCTATTGTATACTACGTCGCATTGTGTGATATACAAGTTCGATGAAAGCCAGGAATGGGAAAAGACAGACTATCAAGGCACGCTAGCTCTCTACCTCAGAGATTTCACGCCTCCGGCTCCAGGTGAGCAGCTTGGTTTAGACCAGCTACAGAGACTTTTTTGCTACGGGTTGATCTTGCTCAATCGCCAAAGCCCAGAGTGTTTCTCGTTGGGTCTTCTTCCCAACAAGGTCACAAAACACTTTTTCCCAACTGGCGTACAGAATAATGGAAACGTCGAGATGGACGTGGAGATGAACGACAATTTGATCATCGTCAAGGATTTGATCGGCGACATCTACGGCTTGTGGATCTTCAACGAATCCGATCGCAAGAAGTTATACCAGCTCATGGAATTCTGTCTCAAAAACGACGTACCCATCACAGCACCCGGGCCTTCCAAGTGATGACATACAATTTGCTCCACTGGAGAGCTTACTACCAGGTTGCCATAGGTTTATGCAGAGACCTGGAGTGATGCATCTTTTTGATCATATTTTCTTGCATAATCAATAACTTTGATCCAGCTCTTTCCCCGTTGCTGATTGGCTCTTCAAAAATCGGCTTGTCTTAGCCAGCTGTTTAAAAGCTGGATGCTTCGCTCGAATATCTGCCTCTGCATTTGCTCGATGAAAAGGTGAACGTCACTTCGGGCGTTAGGTTCATATATGAAAGGGGGAAGCGACACCTATAAAATTCGCTCCCAATCAATGTACATTTCATCTTTAACTTGCGCCCAATGAAAGCTTATAGATATCGTGATTGCCCTGATTTTCTTGACTCTACTTTTAACTGTGATCGATCACCACCATGACATAGTGCGGTCTCAAGAACTCTACTCTCCACACCACAATAACTACTACACTCACCCGAATTTGGCAACTACAGCTGAACTTACATGCTACAATATTAGCGAATTATACAACCTCTTTTGCAGAAGACCAAAACTCTTCGTTTCTTAACTTCTTCACTTCCACCCTACTACGCGCACGTGATCGTCCTCGCTGAATTCATGAAAATATACATAACTATCACCACTTACCTCAGTCAAGATTTATCTAGAAATCCATTTCCCCCAATTGTGGAGACTACTTAAGCTTTTCTGCTTACTTTCCCGCCTAGTATAATCGGGAGCTTACTTCTGTAATTTTATTCCCACGCATCCTCGCTCCCATTGCGGTTATCTATAAACCCCTCTTCAAACCATGATAAGTTCGTGGACAGAATCTCGGCCATCAGCTCAGCAATTACAACAGCTTACACCTCAGCAGCGGTTGGCGCTACAGCAGCAGATGCAGAATCGACAAAAAAATACTGGCCAAGATGGGCAACTTGCCAACTCAAATATGGGTCTGTCAGATAGGACCCATAGTCAAAGTCAGCTTTCCCACCAACAACAACAGCAGTTGCTTCTCCAACAGCAACTCAAACAGGCACGAGAAAGACCTGGAGGTTTTAGTTTTGCCACAACCTCGGCAGAAATTTTGAAGAAGTTTGCAAAGTACCCCCCTTCACTCACATTTCACATATATGAGAATCATTTCCGCTTCAACAACACCACAGACTCCAACATGATACCCAAAGATAGCCCTATGGCCAAGTCATTCTTCCAACATATTTTGAGAGAGGAAATTCCTCTGGAAATGACAGAACTATTGAAGGACTGCGCCGTCAAGTTCTATGAAGGGTGTATCATACTTCAGGTCTATGACCATCGCAAGGTGAATGGGTCGAAAGACGAGAAAAGTGGTAGGAATAACGGAGAGCATCTGTCGCCGCAAAAGGACGACGATAAGGCGCCGAATGGAGAAGCGAAGAAGTCCCCTGCTGAGCAGAGTCCTAAGAGTCAACCTCAAGTGCAGCCAAAGACCTACAGAACGCTATTGCGCCCCACATCTCTCTCGCTATACTATGATCTACTATTTCAAACGGATCTGGCTCTCACTAAATTCACAGACACCATTTCTTTGCTGATAGAGCTGGAAATTCTCACATTGACAAACAGAAAGCTCGATTTGAGCGTGCCGCTAAATCCGTATAAGCTAGATAAGGCTCTACAGCCGGCTCATGAATTCCCCAAGAAAGTTTGGGATGAGGCCAAGCAGGACTGGAAAGTGGTTCACTCGCATAGGAAAGAGACCCCAAGAGAACTGCGGAAGCTTCATCAAGACCAGTTTGTCATGCATAAATCCTCTGAATACGAGGAGCTCATGTTCTTGCTTTCTAGTCGAAACAAAAATCCTTCCGAGAGCACATCAGAACACAAGCTTGTCGTTGTTGAACCGTCCAGTCATGGCTCCTCAGATGCCGTTAGCTTGGAGAGCACTCCTTCTGTCTTGCCTACACCTGCTTCTGCTCCGGCCACTGCGGCCAATGGTGCAAGCTCTGGAGACATCAATGGAGTGGCTGAAAGGAAACGGAGCGAGAAACCTAGTGCTCTCAGTACCACAGCTTCGATGCTTGCAGGAAATTCTTCTGGTCAATTTATGCGTTTGCGGTTCATTGAAGAGATCAGGAAGCGGAAAGAAAGTCAAAAGGCTCAAACAGGTACCAGTGTTGCAAACACGGCTGGGTTGGGTTCTGTTGGTTCTCAGGCGGCAAGTGGTACCGCCTCTCCAGTGCCTGGTATGAAGAACGGCAACATTAATGCTGCATCTGCTGCAGCAAATCTTCAAAGACAGCAGCAGTTGAAGCAGCAGGCTCTGGCAAAGCTCATGCTGGCACAGCTCCAGCAACAACAATTCCAACAGCAACAGCAGCAGCAACAACAACAACAAGCTCAGCAGCGCCCTCAACAACAAGCGCAACAGCCACAGCAGCCCTCTCAACAAGCTCAGAATGCCCAACAAAGGTATTGGCAGAAGATGCAGCAGAGCAGACTCAAGCAGCAGCAGCAGCAGCAGCAACAACAACAACGGATGGGCCAGCTTAATGCCAATGCTACGGGAGCCAACGCCAATGCTCCCAATTTGTCGCTGGCGATGGCACAGAACTTTCAGAACGCTCAGATGCAAAAAAACATGCTCAGACAGAATGTCCCAAATAATCAGAGCATGAATCAGGCAGTAAACCCAAGCATGAGCCCCAACATGAACCAAATGCTGCAGGGCATTAACCAAGGGATGGCTCAAAATATGGGCTTGAGCCCAAATATGGGCAACCTCAACATGAGTCAGAGAACCAACTACAATGGAATGCCACAAAACATGAGTCCGCAAATGCAGCAGGCAATGCCCCCGCTGAACCTGCAACAGTCGCAGTCTCCAGGACCATCTCAAGCGGCCCTCTCAGACAGAGCCAAGCAGCTTCGGGCCCAGCAATACCAACAGCTTCAGCAAGCTCGTCAGCAACAGCTTAGACAACTGCAACAACAGGCACAATCACAACAAAAGCAAGTCAAGAGACAGAAAGTGGGACAGGGGCAGATAGATCCGCAACTGCAACAGCAGCAACTGCAGCAATTTGCCCAAGGAAGAGGAAGCATCGGAAATCCCATGGCTCAGATGGGATCGCAGCCCTCTTCTCAAATGGGTACGCCGGTTATGCAAAACGGTACTATGGCGACACCAAGGATGGGCAATATGGCTCAGTCATCGCCTCAAATGGGCCAGCAGATGAACCCCATGGCTCAACAGAGCCAAGGTCCTCGGCCGGCGACTCAGCCACAAGGTGCTTCTGGACCTGGTGGTCCGCAATTGACATTGCAGCAGCAACAGCAGCAGATTTTCCAGATGTCTTTGTCAGCACAAGAGCAGCATGTTTTTAAGCAGTTGCAAGCTAGAATGAATACTTTGGTGCAAATGGGCAACACAGGGCTTGCACCTAACAAGACCAGGCTCAACCAGCAGCAACAGCAGCATGCAATGCAGCAGGCTAAGCAAATACAGCAGCTGTTACTTCAGAAGTTCCCTACGTATTTCCAGCGGCTTCGCCAGTTCCAAGCACATCACAGACAAAAGGCTTTGCGTCAACAACAACAGCAGCAACAGCAACAACAACAACAACCGCAAAATCCCTCTCTGATGGGTAACATGGATACTGCAATGTATTCACAAAACATGAACATGAATCTGCCAGCAATGCAACAGCAGATGATGAACCTGCCTGTTATGGGCCAGATGAACAACATGCAAGGTCAGATGAAGAGGTAATTTTTTAAGTTATTATTAAAATAGAGGAGTCACCTAAAACATGGAAGTCTTCAAATACATAGCTATGGATACGTTTACTGCTACTCTACTGGTTTTCGAGAGACCTGCCATAAGCAATCAATGCAACCACAGTTCCCATAACGTAGAGTGCGCCCTTTCCAATTTCCTTGAGGAAGGTTGATGTGATTGACTTTGTCTTCTTGGTGTCTGGCTGCGGAGAATGCTCATTAGCGTCCGTCACAGCATTGGTATCAAGAGCGTTTTCCAATTCAGCCTCATCAAAAGTACGTTTCACACCACACGAGCATGACTCGATTGTTATTGGAGAGCTGATATCTTGTTCATCGCTGCACAAGTCGGAAGCCTCACTTATTGACGAGATCTTGTCGCTATCAGAATCATCTTCGGACACAGTTTCGTCACCCAAACAATCAGCATCATCGTCGTTTAATAAAACCGGCAAAGAGCAATCGTCAAAATCTTCATTGTTGCTGTTGGAGAAGTCAAATTCCTGATACACTTTCGAGTCAATAGCGTCGAATTCGTCGGCATCGTCCAGCGCTACGATCTCTTCGTCACTTTGCTCTTCATGGTCCTCGTAATTCTCTTCATCGGAACTGGCCAATTGAGCATCAGAGCTGAGGTATCTGGCAATTTCATTCGGGTTCTCCTCGGCGCTGAACTTTACAGCACCTTCGGAGATATCTTTCTTTGTTTGATCCTCGGTAGGCTCGGAGGACTCAAGTACAACTTCCTTGACAAATTTTACCTCCTCAGGAGCATCATCGTCCGATACGACCTCCTGTTCGAGTGGATTCTCCACAGTGTGCTCCATTGTGGGTTCCATCGTATCCTCGACTGTGTGTTCCTCCTCCTTGGTGGCCAGAATTGTCTCCACATCATCCTCAGACACCTCTTCAATCTCATTGGATTCATCAGGACTGTTTTCAAGATCGTGTTCCTCCTTACGTGAAGCCTTACGCATCCAGTCAGCATTCTTCTTGCTCGTCAAAGTCAATTCGTCTCCTTCGATCGTCACATCGAACTGCAAATGGATAAAGTTTTCACAACCATAATCACTCAAGCTATGGTTTGCACCGAGAGCGGAGTCATCCCGCCAGCCCCGAACGACAGCGGCCTTCCTGTTCACAACTAGGCCAAGAGTGTCGCCGGACTTCAACTCATGCCTAACATTATGCCCGAGTAAGACGCCATTGACAATGGTACCAAACGTCGAGTTAGTATCCCTAATATATACATTCTCCCCATCCTTGAACACAACAGCATGGTTCTTCGACACGTGGGAATTCAAAAAGTAGAAGTTGTCCGCCTTCAGGGGCCTCTCTGGAGATGTGCGCAGGGCTCTCCCTATGATCACCGGCTGAGGACCAAGGCACACTCTTCTCTGTTCTGTCATGAATGAAATAAGATGAACGGTCGGGTAAAATTAAAACGATATTGATACTGTTGTAAGGGTTCTCTGGTAGATCTGGTCAGTGACTAGTGTAAGTTGGATATCAAAAAAATTAAAGGTGGTGGTTTCAAATGCCCCTTATCTCAGGAGCTTATCGGACTCGGGGTCTGCCACACACAGGACTAAGGAAAGACGATTCAGGAGTTTCCCAGGTGAAATGTTTGGGAAGGAGTAATTGGAGTAGAGACAGGAAGAAAGTAGACTTGTGATTTGGGCACAAAGCGAAGAAAAAAAAAAATGAAGGTGATAAATAGATTTTTCTTTTTTTGTGGGAAAACTGCGGCTTATATATGACTCGCAGATCACACATTATTTACTGTGGGGTGGCGACAACCGAGAATGGCCGGTGGAGGGGCGAGAATTCCTAAAAATTTTTTGTAAATACTGCTCTTAAAAGTGCAGAAACCATTCTAAGATAGTTTCAGAAAAATTTCATGAAGGCTGTGGGTCATTAGGTGAAACAATGGTTTGGAGCCCTGGTGCGCTCTTTCAGGGATGGTCTGAGTAGAGCTCACAATGGTGAAGTAAAGCTGTCTACAACTGTCGGGAATTCATTTAAAATGAGCAATATCTAGAGTCTTCAATTTTTTGTACTGGTGATTTTTGCTCGAATACATTGGCTGTGCCAGCACTGATTGCCTCTGTTCTCGTTTGCAGCCATTTCATCACTTAGCCATTCCCTCACGCTAGCACTGGCCCTTCAAAGAGCTTGGAGAATTCCGTTCCACCTTCTTTGCAAGGAGGAACCTGCAACCAGTTCAAATTGTCGTACTCGGCAGTGCCGTCGATGACATGGAATGCATAAGCATACCTCGACTTGTCCAGGTGATTCTTTTCTGACTTGTGGAGCACCGAGTTGTGGATCAAAATCAATGACCCTGCCTTGCACTCCACGGGCTTATAATCTTCCTCCTTGTCAACCTGAGTGACCTCTCCGTGCTCTACAGGTATGAAGTTACAACCCTTGGCTCCCTGGTCGACCTTGACAAATCTTTTTGTCACAGGAACTGTCTTGTGTGTTCCTGGGTTGTATGAGAGACACCCATTATCCTTGGTGCAGTCCTCCAAAGCAAACCAGAACCCTAGCGCTGTTTGAGGTTTGGTGTATAAGAAAGTAGCGTCTGTGTGGGGAGGAACGGCGTTGTCACGAGCAGAGGACTCTGAAGAGACCGGGTTTTTAAAAATGAGCATGCTTTGAAGAACCCTAGGATCCTGGAATCCAAGATCACGAGCGATTGCTTGCACTTTCTCGTCGAAGGTGATCTTCTCGAAAACGGTGTCCTTCATGTGTAAGCCATGGCCGATTTTGTTGATGGCTCTTTCCTTTGAGTACCTCAAATTTCCCTTCTCGTCAAAAGCATCAGTGTCAAAGAAGTACGAGATCTTGTCTGATGAGTTGAAAAAGTATTCGTCTCCGACATGATCATTATCTCCCGTCTTGAATTGAGTCTTGGGATGAGTCGCTGGGTCGAATTGGGCCAAGAGCTCACGCGAGCGGCCCATAAGAAGGTCGAGCTGTTCTTGCGTTAAGAAGTCTGGAATGCAGAGCATTCCTTCTTTGTCGAATGTTTCTATTTGCTCCTTTGTGAGTCCAATCATTTAAGGTGGTGATGACGATGGAATTCACTGATAAGCGCGGAATCAAGTCTGGGGTCGCTACGCTTAAGCCTGTGCAGGCTAATGGCTGCAAATGAGTTTTACCTATGATACGAAGGTTACAAATTTGACCATGGAAGTGTCTTTGGTATAGTTTCATGCAAGGTTGTTTCTGGAGTACTTTATATGAGTTTGCAGAAGAAGATACAAGGGTTCTTCAAGCCACTTTTCGTTGGATCAATAATTCGCCGTGCAATTCCGCAGTCTCGAAATTTTCAGGCATCCATAGTTCGCTCTCCATTACCAAATGTCGTGCTTCTAACTTCGCCAAAATCAGAGATCTTTTGCAAGGTGTGGAAAACCATGTGGGAAAGTAATGTCCACATTGATCTTGTTTGAGGCTTCAATGAGACCCATCGATCATCTTTTTCTCAAAAGTGAATGCAATAAACTACTTTTTCATTGAACGGTCAAGTATCGATGCAGGTTCCTCTTATAAAGACTCTTCCACTGGTTCAGCGGCCGAACTTCTTCAACTCGAAATACCGCATTGGTGGGTATGTCAAGCCCGTGAAACCAATGCATAACCACATACCAATGTCTGCCCCATCATGGCCAATCTTTTCTGCCAAAACACCAACGTAGTACACCTGGTTCATTCCAAGCACGGCGCCTGCTACACCACACAAAAAGGCAAACGTGGCAGCAAGACCTATGCTTCTTCTGTTTGGCCTGTTCCAATTCGCCCAATTGTACAACATCGTTATCTTTTCTCCACCTTCAACGTCGAATTCGTTGTAGTGAAGGCGCCTCGCTGCTTGCGTAGACCTAAAAATCAAATTCTCCTCCAAAAGCAATGTTATGTACATTGTGATCCAGTATCCAAGCATTGGCAAGAAGTTGCTCAAGATGTTGTTGAGATGCTCTTTGCCAGCCAAGGCAAGCACGAGATAAATGACCGCCACAACAGTAACCCAAACCCACCGAGGCACATATGCCAATCTCGTGTCGATGAGCTGGAACTCCAAGGCACATGAGTAAGTGTTCATGATGTTGTTGCACATGAGGGAGATGTACAATACGACTACAACAAACTTCCCAAACCCGTGCCAAGGCTCGAATGCCAGAGCAAAGATACCGCCAATACCGTAGGCATCGTAATTCGTAAGCCACGGATGGTATGTGAATGTGATGGCGCCTGCTATTATTGAGCACACAGCAGCAAAATTTGAAGGGATGGCAATCCCCAAAAACGTGAGCATAAACACTTGCCAGTCGGGTGTTCCTTCGGGGAAGAGGATATAGTAATCAGCAGCGCCCAGTCCCCATGTTGATGTCACTGAGTACGCAAGAGCAAACACCGAAAGCCAGTGGCCTGCGTTCGTCTGCAGATCCATGTTCATGTCTCCGATAGCCTGGTTTGTGTCTGCAATGTGGCTTGTCTTTTTACAAACCACTATGTAGAATAGAAGAATTGCTACGTTTGTGGGGATCGCCAACGTCGTCTGGAACTTGAGAAGTACCCGAATGCCAAACACGCCAATGATCCAGCTGACAATCATGATAACCACAATACCCACTTCGAGACCTGCGTTGCTGATCGCCAGTATAAGCTGCCCACCAGCAACACAATTGATCACCGACCAGCCAATACCTCCAATAATGACTATGATGGCAATAACCTTAACAAACCACTGTCCAAAGAGGAACCTGGCAGTGACCATTTGACGGCACCCGGACTGCGGTCCCATCGTGGAAGTGTAGGCGGGAACAAGGTTACCCACATTTACACCAATAAGGGCAGCTATGAGAGACGACTTCATGTCCAAGTAGTACGCCAAAGTGGGCAAAAAAAATGACGACATCGTCGTAACACCGCCACATGCTGCGAACCAGAGACCAATCACTTGCATAAACAGCTTCCACTTGCTGTTTGTAGCCCTCTCGTCCAGAGTGACTCTTTCTATGCCCCGGATCTCAACCCCGAGATTATCGAGCTTGTACATCCACAGAAGGTACTTGGAGTTTTGCACCACATAGGGCTTCTCGGGCACTTCTTCGTAGTCGCTATAAAGCGACTTTTTCTCTGCTGACATGAGGAAATTGTGGTACGTAGATGAAAAATTCCTCTTTTATTTCATCTCGTGCCCTCTTACCCGCCGACCAGGGACCTGTAAGCGCATACGGTGCGAGGGCTACGTAGAGGGCATGCAGGTACACGCATGTCTACGTCGTCTATGCAGCTATTAAAGTCATTAAACATGTCTCTATTCGTAACTGTGATGGAGTGTCTGATCATGGAATATGATAATATTTAGTGACAAATTTGCAAGGAATTTGCAACACAGAAACTTGATGATACACTTAGTAATAAAGAGGAGTATACATTAAGATTATCTAGCGTCTTACAGACACATGCTATGAAAGAACTAGTCCACAAGGTATTCCGATATCAGATATCAACTCACTTACTGGGTTTGGATGCTTTGAGTCCACTATGCCAACTACATTGTCATTTCAATATCTTCTATACCATCAGGTCTATGTACATGAGGAAAAATGGTGAAACTATTTATAAAGGAATCCCAACCACGAGTTCTTTCTGGCTTCTCTTTCTGCCTCGGGAATGAACGAGTCGACATACTTCTTAATCTTCTCGGCTCCCAGCTTTGCGTCCACTTCCCTACCAATGACATCCACAAAGTTACCCTCGCAGTCCATGAGATAGAAGAAGATCGAGTGGTCCACCAAATAGTCCTGGCCAGGCTTGACGTCTGGTGGGGTGGAAAAGTATACCCTGTACTTCTTGCAAACGTTCTTCACCTGCTCGTAAGTTCCCGTCAAGCCGATAATGCTTGGGTGGAAGTCTTCCAAGTACTGCTTGATAACCTCCGGGCTGTCTCTTGCAGGATCGCAAGTGATGAACACCGGCTGCAATTCAATTCCCAGGTTATTCTTCAAGTCTTCCAACATATCGCCAAGCTTGTCCAATTCATCAGGACAAACGTCAGGGCAGTGGGTGAAACCAAAGTAAAGAATGGAGAACTTCTTCTGGTTGTTCTTCAAGTTTTCCTGGGTGAACGTGTTACCATTTTCATCAATCAAAGTGAAATTACCGCCTATCAAAGGTTTGCCCACACCACGCTTAGCCTCAACCTCCTTCTGGAGACGCAACTTCTCCTTTTCTCTGGAAAACCACCAGGTGAAAATACCACCACCCACAATGAGAACAATCACAGCTCTCCATGCCGCAAACTCTATTCCTTTAGATGCTGCGAGCTTCTTCAGCTGGGGCGTTCCGCCGATAGCCACACGACTTAGAGGCCTCTTTTTGTAGTTGGGCTGCGATTTGTTTTCTGCGGGCTTTCTAGGGTCTTCGTTGTTTTCAGGCACTTTTTGGTTGAGTAACACTCTCGATGTGTGAATAAATCGCCCAGAGAGCACGGGGGCTCTTTTAAGCAGTAGATTACGGAAAGCTGGAAGCATGGTAGTGAGTATTCCTTACGAAATTAAGGTGATCACTGATGGGGTGATGGTTACACGAGTCCATACAGGAACATTTGTCAGAGGATACTTCCAGTTGCATCTTCCAACTCTGGTGGACGTGTAGTCTACTTCAAAGATGAAAAATTAACAAATCTACCGCTCTCAAAGGGTCTTCTGATCTTACCAGTCCGTACAAGGTCACCGCTATATTTGCAGAGTCGCAAATAGAATTGGCTGCAAATTGCCGCCAAGTTCAACAAGCTCAACAAATTCAACGACCGGTTTAAATCTACTGGCATCAATCGACCTATATTTTATTATATAAAGTTGAACATTCGACCCAACTGAGCTCGAATAAATGTCAGGTGATACCTTGCTCGTGGCTTGTCAATGAGTCCACACATCAATGCTTCCATTGTGTCTTTCAGCAGATGCAGAAAAATCCAACAACCTCGATATACATTTTTCGGATCATTCATTTTAAGCATCTATGTCCTGTCAGTTCGATTTTGAGGACCACTTTCACATTTCTTCTTGTCTTGCCTAAACCCATACTTTGAACATTTCCCGCGAATGCATAACGCATCGAGAATCGCAGCCAAGTTACTACTCTTTTCTACTTACCATGTCTGCAATCACACAGCTCCTAGAGTGGGCTAAAGATAACGGCTTAGATGTGAGTCAGGCGATACACTTTGACAAATCATCCGATTCGGGAATAGCCGCCTATGCTGCAGATGATATCAAAGGGGCGCACATTAAAGTACCCATTTCGCTTGCCCTCAAGCTTTCGGATGCCATTGAAGGTCTTGGACCTGAGTTTGAGGAGCTTTCGAAGAAAACTAAGAATATCAATGTCGTGCTGAAATTGTTTCTTGCTCGTGAGAGAGCGCCAAAGTACGTCAACGAATCGAAATACAAGGCTTATATTGAGCTGCTTCCTCAGTTCCCAGAGATGAGGGCGAGCCCATACCTTTGGAGCGCCGAAGAAGTGGATCGCTTGAAGGGTTCCAATTTAGGCAGCTCTTTACGTGACAATATTGCAAATTTGGTGGAAGAGTGGTGGCTGATAATTAGTGTTTTGCCTGAGGCGATGGAGAAGCCTACAGAGCATTTCATTAACATGAAGTTCTACTACGAGCAGAAATTCCACAGCAACCAGGAGCTTTTCGAGTACATAGTCAACGAGGGGGCGAACTTCGCCAATTGGACTTCTTTTCCAAGCTACCTTTGGGCGGCGATGATTTTCAAGTCGAGGTCTTTTCCAGGGTACTTGCTCAAGGATTGTCCCTCAGCGAAGGAGATCGACTCTCAGAAGCAAGACAGTGCAATTCTTTTGCCCGTTGTGGACTTGTTAAACCACAACCCCTTATCTGAAGTGTTTTGGTCTTGTCAGAACGACTCATTTGTTTTTGAAAGCAAGAGTGCCCTAGCAAAGGGCGAACAGCTCTTTAACAATTACGGTCAGAAAGGCAATGAAGAGCTTCTATTGGCGTACGGATTCTGTATTGAAAATAACGAGGCAGACTCTGTTGCTCTCAAGGTCAAAGTGCCCCTTGATATGTTACCTGTTTTGGAAGCTAATGGAGTTAAGTTACCTAGCATTTCTGATTATACCACCTCGGTGGTTCCAAACGAAGGAAAGCTGGATGCAGATAAGTATGATGAGTACAGGGATGGTCTTCTTTTCTTCATCACCAAGCAGCATATCCCAGATAATCTCGTGCTTCTCTTTCAATGGCTTGTGAAGACGAAATGGGAGAAAACTCTCACCTTGAGAATGAAGCTCAGTGGCCTAAATCACTTGAGACAGGCAGTGGAATCCAAAGCAGCTCTATTGGACTACTCTGGGCTCCTGGCCAGCTCCCCAAACCATAACATAGTCAACACACGTATCTACCTCAAGCTGCAGAAGAAGATCTTAGATTCTGCTGTTAAGCATATCAAACACATTGAAAAGGCGCTTTTGGACGAACACAAGAACAGTCTCTTAACCCTCAAGAGTGTTTTTAAGAAGGATATCAAGTTTGCCAACTCCTTGCTTCTTACAATGGGTGTTACATCGTGGGATGATATCGCAGAGAAGCAGTTGATGGACCAAGTCTGGCTCCTTTACCTCATCAGATGCTATAATCGAGACGAGTATATCGTAAGCAAAGAAGATGAAGAAGAAAACTACCTACCCAAGTGGATCCAAAAGGCGTTCAAGAAAATGGATGCGGATACTGAGATGGACGCTACCGAAGTGGTCCAGTTCAGACAACTCTATGAAAACTTAATTCTCCCCATGAATGAGGCAGTTCCAGAAATCTACAACAAAGGCAAGTGGACTGTCCGAGAGCTCATTGTCAGCACAAAGCTCCTAGACACCGTCGGTTTTGTCCGTGGCAAAGAACAAGAGTGTATCTTGGTCGCCCCAGAGTAAGCATATAAAAAGAAAAGCAAAGTGTTTATTAAAAGTTTATAATTTATTCCTCCTTGATACCACCGGCACCGCTGGTTTCGGCAGCGTCGATGGAGGCCTTGTCGGTCTTGATGTCGCCACCTGCACCCTGCAAAGCCTGCAACAAGCCCGGAGCCTGCTTGAAAGGTCTCTTCAAGTCGCCAGAGGCAGGCAGGCCCCAGAGATGGATCTTGACGATGTTGGTCTCCAAAGCGCTCTTGACAGAGGATACACTCTGCATCACCAATGGGTTGGTGTACTTCATGTAAAGGTGCATGAAGCCCATCATGGCCAACGAAGTGCAAAGACCCTTGATCTGCTGGTCAACCTGCTTCAAGTCATACTCCTTGACGGTAGTCACCACAGCCTTTGGCTCAGTCTGGCCAGCCATAGGGTTGGCAGGCTCGACGTATTTCAACGTAGTCAAATCGTTCTTCTTGTTGATGGCGAACTTGACATAGAAGCACACGCCAAATGCGATCAACTGGCATGCCAAGTATGCCAATCTGACGTAAAGCAAGATGTCAGGGTTCTCCAAGTCCAAACGACGGGAGACCTGCATCATGACCATCATGAGGGCCAAGTTAGAAATGGCTGGGTTCATTGTGAGTAGTTGGTATGATGAAGACGCAGTTGGCGAAATTTTCGATACTTAGTGAGGTGTCGCAGGGTGTTACCCGGCGCGGGTGACACTATCTGTACAATATGGAAAGATAAGAAAAAGGAAAGAAAGAAAAAACTCTGAAGGGGTAATCAAGTTGCAGTTTGTTGTGGTCTTTTACGATTTGTTATCTCGGTATTTTTCTCTTCATGTCTCACTTCACCTTTTCATGCTGAGAGCCACGCGCTTCAGAAAAAGTCGTCACCCTGAGTGATATCGCCAAGCTCCCAGCAGCCAACACGCTCGCTTTTGGCCTTTTTCTCGAGAACCACAAGCTCATCAACGTAGCTCTTCAAGTGGGTTGGTGCTTTCGAATCCACAATACCGTAGCCCTCAGAGACCAACTCCTTGTTGATGGTGTATGACAGGTTCAAGGATTTCTCGGAATCGTATAAAATACCGTCGTACTCAACACCTGGAGTGGTGGAAGGAAGCCCACTCAAAACAAGTTTCTTGTCAAAGGTCAAGTCCTCCAAAACATAGATGGCCTCGGTCAAGTAGTCATTGGGCTGCGTTGGGGGCAAAGTGATGTTTTGCAACTTCATAGTGTGAGCAAATGGCTTGATCACATCTATACCAAACTTCTTGGGCAATGCTCTCATCTCAGACAATGTAACCTTATCGACGTTGCCGAAATCAACATGCTTCACCTCGTACTTGTTGGAAGCCTTGTCAAAGTTCAACACACGGGCACGGTAATACTTGCCGTTCTCGGCGAATTTCGCAGATACAAGTTCGTTCTTCTTTGGGCCCTTGGTCAAATTGACTGGCAAGTCTGGGGAGTTGGCGCTCGCGCTAGGATTTTGCGAGTGGAAGTCATTGAAATCTTTCTTAAACTGAGCGAACTTGGCTGAGATTTCGGCGTCAATCAAGTGGTAGGAAAGGACCTGGGACCTGCTAATGTCAACGATCTCAATGTCGAAGAACTTGGGTTTTGCGGCTTCGAGATTAAGTTGTTGCATTTTGGCGCTGGCCTCGTTTGCCTCCTTCTCGGCCTTTTCTTCGTCATAGTCTTTCCAGATACCTTTATGGGCAACTCTTGCAGCTTCCTCTGCTTTCTCGAGGTCGCCGGCGAACTTGTTTGAGTTGACGGCCAAGTCGTGGATACGAGCCAACCCATTGCTCAAGAGCTCCACTTGCACGGGCTTAAGGGCCTGTGCGTTAGAGTATAAGTTTCCAATGAAGCCACCAATCTTGTCCGTGTCGTAGATGTCAAACTCAACGTTTCTCTGCAAGTATTTTCTGTTCATGTACTCAAGACCTTCAGCGCCAGCCTCCTGGGAGTTGCTGTTTGACAAACCTCCTAAAATCAACGTCAACTTGGTGCCCTCTTTGGGATTGTATAACTTAACACGGTTCACTCCGGACACAAACTCGACGTAGAAACCAGAAATACGTCCCTTCTTCAGGAACCCATTGAAAAAAGTCTTTGCCTTTTGCACATTTTCCGAGGCATTGACCACACGAGAGCCAATAGTAAGGATCTTGGTGATGTCTCCTCCGCTGAAAAACACACCTCTCTTTCCCAATTTCTTTTGCTCATCCTCAAGCTCTACGAGCTTATCCCAATTCATAGATCTTTCGCCTGCTGTTTGCTTGTTGTGTTTGATGACTGTCGCAAAACCGTGAGATACAATCTGCTCCGATACATCTTTATTGTTGATCTTGAAGGAGACCAAGAACCTGGCATCCAAGCCTAATTGTTTGTTTGCAGGTCTGTGGCCATCGATGTACATCGATGCTGACTTGCCAATGGTCAAGTTCCTTGAGTACTCGCGAGCCATTTGCACGAGAGCCTGCTGATGTAAGGAGTTGGACGTGACCGTGGTATCATTAGGACGTGGAGATCTCAACGATGCTAATTGAACGGTGATCTCCTCTGCACTAGGCAAACGAACGTTGAATGTGTCACCATTGATTACCTTTGAGATCACCACATTGTCAACGGTTATACCAGGTCTCAAGGTCTTGGAAGAGACGGTCTTTGAAGCCACCGAAGCACCAGTGGAGGTTCCAACGCTGACTGAGGCAAACTGGCCCTTGCCCAAAGCCTTTGCAGTCTGCTCAGCTTTTCTTAAGCCGCTCATGATCGAAGAGCCAATCAAAGTAGACTGCCAGTCGACAACCTCAGCGAACCCGTTTTCTAAGAGCTTTTCATGGATGCTGTTTCCAGATGGATGTTCAACAAGGACCAAGGGAAGTCCCGCCTGATTCTTACCAATGATGGTGACCTTAATATTATCCTTGGAAGTCAAAAGGCGATCTTCCACAAATTGCTTTGCCTGTTGAGCCACCTTGACAACGCTAGGTGAAGGGTCGTCAGTTCTTGGGGTCTTGATACCGGCCAAAAGCAATGGCTGCAGCACATGTTGATTTTTGTTCACCATGACGCGACCAATGATTCTATCGCCACTGATAACCTTCTCCACGATGGTGTCCAATGGCCTCTTCTGAGATTTTTCAATGATCTCATCCGACAAGGGAACGATTTCAGGCTCCTGGAACTTAGGCGCCCAGATTCCGATCTTCTTGTTCTGAGCCTCCAGCTCCAACTTCCTCAATTGGTCAACAAACTCGACCTCCAGCTCATCCTCCACTCGGATGTTGTCCTTGAGTTTCACCATGCCATGCTGCAACAAGTATTCTATCAATGAAGAGAAGATTGGCGCCTTGATGTCACCAAACTCCTTACCCGTGGTGGGCATCTTGAAAAGTACTTGGAATTTGATTTCCTTCCCAATGACCAACTTCCTCAAGAACTCTTTGGCCTCGAACGAGTCGCCTCTCACATACTGAAGTGTCAAGGTCCTTTCTGGCACAGGGAATTGAGTGGTCTTTGTGGGAACAAGAACCACAGTGTCACCACTCAAGACATTTTTAACCTTTGCAGCAAGAATTTGAACCATGTCCTCAGCTTCTTTATGTTCACTTCAGGTATTAGACCGATTGTGGTTGTGGAAAATCTGGGGTGTTCGACGAAATGGGAAGCGCCTGATCCCGGTGCACGGGTGTGACGACCACGTATTGAAATTGAACGTTGAAGGTGGTCTGAAGTAGCTGAAATGGGAAACATCAAGAGCTTGGTGTTCGTGAGCTTGGAATATTGAGATGTTGCATTGGTGTGGTGTTGAAGAAGAGGGCATCTACTGTGGAAATAGTAGCTCCATACGTAAATGAATGAGAAGAATTAAAGCAAGCGACGTATAATTTTTTTTACAGTAAAGATGAGTATTCGGGAGATTTCAAATGATATCGAGACGATGAAAGTAATACACTGTTGCTGAATTCAGTTGTTGTGTGAATTGTCTGGACAGACTGTGGTGGAAGCCAAGGGAAACTTTTTCGCAGCCATTTCTATGCGCCGCCTAAACTATGGACAAGATTTGGCAATTGATACTCAAGATGGCTGATTTAGTATAAGCGGCAAACACGATTCTATTGCCTTCATAAGATGACCACAGCAAATTTTATAAAAAATACTCAAGTTTTCGTTGAGTGTACTTTTAGAGCATTACGGCTGGAGACCAAGAACTGTTCACAGAATGTCTGCGAAATATAACACATGCTTCATAACGTGAATACTTCACGCCTTCGTCAAAAATCCAAAACCCTAAAAAATTCCCATTTAGCTCTACTGTTGTCCTTGAAACACTCGGCTCTCTCGAACCTCCCAATTTTCATATCTTATATCCTTTAGCATCTCCCGTTCTTCCTATCTATGGCGCTCTCTTTGGGGTGCGCGCGATAATCTCGACTTTCAACTTCTCTACTCTTGTACAACTTCTACATACTCACCTTATGCCCCCTCGCTCCACCGCCCAAAAGAGATTGCTCAAGGAGTACCAGCAATTGTCTCGAGATCCGCCTCCGGGAATCGTGGCTGGCCCACTTTCCGAGGACAATTTTTTTGTGTGGGACTGTCTTTTGGAGGGTCCCGAGGGCACCCCATATGAGAACGGGGTGTTTTCAGCCACGTTGAAGTTCCCTCAAGATTACCCCTTGAGCCCTCCACTGCTCCAGTTCACGCCTCCCTTGCTCCATCCAAATATCTACGCCGACGGAACCGTGTGCATCAGTATTTTGCACCCTCCGGGAGAGGACCCCAACCAGTACGAAAGACCCGAGGAGCGGTGGTCTCCCGTGCAGAGTATCGAGAAGATCTTGTTGAGTGTGATGTCCATGTTAGCTGAGCCCAATCCAGAGAGTGGAGCCAACATCGACGCGTGCAAGTTGTGGAGAGATCACAGAGAAGAGTACGATAGACAGGTGCGGGAGCATGTGAGACGTACATTGGGTCTCTGATATGTATGATATCGATGAAAGCTTGCGGCTGAACGTTAGAACGGTGTATAGAGTGACTGACATTTACATACTTGGACGAAGTGTAGGTTGGTAGAAAAGTTACCAAAGACATGAAGTAGTAGAGGTAGGATTGCCGTGGAGCGCCAAATGAGGAACACTTTCGCTCTGATACTCTGACGACAAGAACACCCGGAGTATTTGTTAAGGCTCTGGCAAAAAAAAAAATAAATGCCTGCTGCATGAGTTTGGGCTTCATCGCTTGCATCAACCTGGTAGCTCAAATGCGTAGCTAGATTTCGCAGCCACTAAAGGTTTCAGCTCCACAGTACGTAGGCACTACTGCCAAGAATAAAAGAGGTTTGTGCAAATACAAATGCCATTGGAGCCCTTCAATAAAAATCTCTCATTATACTTATCATTACTCGACAACGTCCTCATATCACCAGACTCCGCTAGCGCAATTTAATGACCCACATACAACTGCGAAAATTCCGTTGAGATAACCACTTCGCCAATCTACTTCATCATGCTGTCCAAGCTGGTCACCATAATAGGCGCTGGGATTTCTGGCCTCAAAGCTGCACATGTTCTTCAAGAAAGTGGCCAATTCTCCCCCGACGATATAATTGTGCTTGAAGCCCAAGACAGAGTAGGTGGGAGGATCAAGACGGATCGCACTTCCTCTAAGTTGGGAGTTCCTTACGATTTGGGAGCAGCTTGGTTTCACGATGCTTTGACAAACTCTGTACTATATGATAGCATTGACAATGGCACGTTCGACCCGAAACAAGATGGCTACTTCGACGATAAAGACATTCAGGTGTACGCTCTGGAGCACGAAGGGCCACTAGATGCTTCCAATTGGAAGTTAACCAGGGTTGTGGAGGATGTGGAGAAGTTTATGGAGATTTACTACATGAGCTCTTTGGACAAGAAGGATATGTCGTTGGACGCATTTGCCAAAGTTTACATGGAAAAGTACCGCACCTTCCTCACCACGCAGCAGCTAAAATACTGCTCCAGGCTTCTTCGATACTTCGAGCTCTGGTTTGGGATCCCTTCTTATGAAATATCGGCCAAATACGCTCCCATGGACCACCAGGGACGCAATTTGTACGACAAAAAAGGCCACGGTTTTGTCGTAGACCACTTGGTGTCGGAGCTCAAATGTAACATCTCGAAGCTGCATCAGGTCACCAGGATCCAGAGAAACGTGAAAGAAGGGCCGAGAAATCACAAAGTAGAGCTTTCCAATGGTCACATTATCGATACAGACTACGTTGTGGTCACAGTGCCGCTCAGCATTCTAAAGTTACAAGATGGCCCGCAAGCTATCACTTGGGAACCACCGCTCCCCAAGCCTATGAGAGAAGCAATTGATTCCATCTCTATGGGAGCTCTTGGCAAAGTGATCCTTGAGTTCGATATGATCTGGTGGGACAAGACCCAAGACAGATTGGAGATTGTCGCCGACGAGGTGTCTTCTCACGGCTTGGTACCAAAATCGTGGGAGTACCCGATTTACATCATCAACTACGCAAGGGTGTTTCCAGGAACTGCCTCACTTGTGGTACTTACCCAGTCTCCAGTGACTGAGTATTTGGAAGCACACCCACAGCAGGCGTGGCCGTACATGCGACCAATGCTTTCCAAGTTGAATGTGTCGAGCTTCTCAGTCCCCGACCCAATCAACGTAATTGTCACCGACTGGACGAAAAATCAGTTTTCTAGA
This sequence comes from Candidozyma auris, assembly GCF_003013715.1. Lineage (NCBI taxonomy): Eukaryota > Fungi > Ascomycota > Pichiomycetes > Serinales > Metschnikowiaceae > Candidozyma > Candidozyma auris. The sequence goes on from NC_072816.1 coordinate 857,856, forward strand.
GGTGCCTACTCAGCAGTCAAAACAGGCGACTCGCCTGATGATATCATCATCCACCTTTCTGGTGAGAATGACGGCGTCGGCTTGGGCCTGAACTCCACTATACGCTTCGCAGGCGAGCACACTATAGCCGACGGGGGTGGCTGTATCCACGGGGCATACGACTCAGGAAAAAGAGCTGCCGAATGGATTGTGGAGGATTCGAAGAGGTAAAGTAAGGAGATTCGATCTACGTTTAGCAGCCCCTCACTACCCCCAACGGATATTCTTCGACCTCTCTGAATAGAAAGCAAGATTTGCCAAATAGATTTGATTTCTCAAAAGGAGAGTATTCAAAGTAGTACCCTGCAATAAAAGTATGTCGTGTAGATACGTTGTAAGAATTCTTCTTCCACAGTTAGTCTTGCAACTGCCTGCACTGGAGTTGCAATTTTTGAAAGAAGCGCATCGCACACAGCAAAGACCTTGTACTAATCTTAATCATGGCTACCAAATTTGACGCTGAGAAGGCCGAAAACCTCGAGGACATTGAAAAACAGTTTGCTGTGAAAGCAGTCCAACAGGCTGAGGCTTACTGGAACTTGATATCCAAAGTGAAGGCCTCCTCATTGAGATTGACCAACTACGACAATGAGATCTACGAAGCTTTAATCGAGGACTTCCCTGAATTCAAGGAAAAAGATGCCGCTTTTGAGATCAGCGAGGACAAGATGAAGAGCAAAGAAGGCAAGGCCAAGTGGAGAGCGTTTTGTGAAAAGTTCAAGGAGATTGACGACTACAATTTCGGTACACTTTTGAGAGTAAAGGCCGATGACGAGTACTCGCAAGAAAACTCGATCTTCGTTGTCAGAATCCAGTTCTACGCCATTGAAATCGCTAGAAACAGATACGGGTTGAACGACTGGGCCTCCGGCAACTAATACGGTCAGCTTGGGCTTTTAGAACCCTTGTATTTAGCACACGAATAAATGAGGAAATGAGTCAGACAAACACAGAAGTGAAGCAGTAGAAACAGACCTAAAAACTCTTTGGATGGAGATGACAGAGCACCTATGTGTGAGTTGCCGAAACCATCTAGACAAGCCACAATGATATTAAAGCACAAGAGACCAATTTGAAAGAAGAGCACAACAGGAAGAAAGTCGATGCAACAGTATGCTTGTTTTCCTGCTTTCGAAGAGGTCTTGTTGCGGTAATACAGACAACAGGGAAACAGTCGGTTGCGAAAGGAGATCTCCATGACCCCGTCATAGACTCTTTACACAGCAAGAAATTCTCTCCAAGACGCAGATCTAGATAATTAAAAACCGCACATATCACTTGAAGATTCTTAGATACGTTCATCGACGTTTAAACCATCCGATTCTCCTACCGCACGTGATCACACACACACAATAGACCCTGATTGATTCCAGGCGCTCTAGACGATCGCCTTCTAAGAAAAAATAGTTCATTACACCCTCGATCGGGCTACAAAATTTACTCAGAATGAGCAGAAAAACAACGGTAAATCCGTCTCGAAAGGATATACCATCCTTCAATTCGGCGTTTGAGCATTCAGGAGGCCAACAAGGCAGACACAATCCTGGCTCGATCACTCCTACATTACAACAATATCATGATTCTCTGCCAACTGCGAATTATACACTTCCTGGGGTTATTAGCTACTTGACGTCAGAGTTTACGCACTTGGAGAGGTTTAAGATTACCACCAATCTCGAGAAGTCCGAAATGAGGTACAAGATTCTGCAATTGACGAGCGAAGTGAACACGTTAAGATTCATCAACGATAAGCAGCAATTGAGAATCAAGGAGCTTGAGGCGAAGCTAGGAATGAATGGAAACATATCGAAGCTGAATATTCAAGATGTGGAGATCCCACCTGTGGATCTTGATATTCTCCAGAAGTCTCGCACTCAACTCAATAAGCTGATCCGAGACGTTCTACGCGTGTTGAGACCACCTCTGGCCATCAGTAAGAACTACTTAAACGCTCCTAACACTCTGCATAGCATTGACCTCGACGAACTACTTGACGACAGTGAGAAGTTTCTGTTTGAGACAGACGTGAATGAGGGACAAGATGACAGTGCCAGAGAGGGCATTTTCTCTAGGTACATTAACGACTCCAATAACGAGGACTTCCTGCTGAACTCTATTGAAAAAGAAGCGCAAAGGCTCGTTGAACTGGTGCAGAGTGATTTGGCGGAGCTGAATGCTCCGGCTGCTCCTATATCCCGTAAAGCTCCACCTTCTGACGATAACGAAACAGACACCGAAACAGTAATTGTGGATGAAGCAGAAGAAGCTCTTTCCAAGCCTAAGCTGAACGTCTCCTTTGGGCAGGAGGTCCGTCTATTGGCGAGAAATTGCATTGTTTTCGAACCGTTCGAGGAGCTGCTTGTTTTTCTCGAGGGTTCTCAGGTGACAGTATTGCAACTGGGTGAACCAGTCTTTAAGAATGAGATAGATTTATCAAGTGACAACGTCGTGGGCATCTACTACTTGGGCAAGAAACGTCTTCTACTGGTGAGTCTGAAAGCCGTTACTCTACATACATACAAGGATGCGAGTGCGCCAACGACAAGAGTGTTGGTCAAGGACGAGAGGGTTGTTGTCGATGCATGCAGTTTGGTGGAGATTGCCGCCGTCAACACCAACAGGCATTACGGCTTGGCATGCTTAGGGATGGGAAAAGATGGAAAGCTGGTGATATCGGTATATGAGATCAAGTGTGGTCAGAAAAACACATCACGCTTATTGGGCCAGTTTAATAGCACGTTCCTCAAGGCCTCTGTGAAGGTGAAAGACGTAAAGTGGGCGAAGAAAGAGAGTATCGGTGAAGAATCAGATGAGCTCCCTTACGACTTGGTCATACTACACGAGAAGATCCAACGCCTTAACGTGTCCACCAAAGAGCTATCTGACATCAAGGCAGAGGCGGATTTCCACTCCATCACTACAAAGGGCAATTTACTCTTTAGCGTGCAACACGACAGTGTTGAGATGTATGATCTCGCAAAACAAAAAGTGGTTGGAGTGTTGCCTCGACACAAACACGCTACTTACGTGCTCTTTTCCAACAAGGAATGCACCATCGCTGAAGTTCTGGACCAGTTGGTTCTCTTCAATGAAGAAATGCAAGAGGTATCCAGAAATACCAGCCCCATTCATAGTCCAAAGGGTGTTCATGGGCTCGAAGCAGGTGACGGATCGTCCTTAATTATTCATGGTGGCGACAGTATCTCTATAATTCCCATTAGTGTTGACTAAATTTTCAGAGTATCACGCTTTGTCAGTTTGCAGCCATTGTGCATACCGCGATGAGGCCGATACATGGAGATGTACGGGTTGTGAGACATGGGTGCTAATTTTTCGGATAGAAATTTAAATTAATTCTCACAAACTTTACCCTGACCCCTGATCTGATTGTAATTTCATGTCGAAAAAAATCTCCTTCGACGAGTTTTTGAAGCAGCAACAGCAGGCTCAACAACAGCCCCGTGGCTACGGCTATAAGAACTCAAATAATTATCAGTACTCAGGTCAGAACTTCCAGTACTCAGGACAGAGCTTTCAGCCTGGCCAATACTACTCTGGATACCAGGGATACCAGGGATACCAGGGGTTTCAAAATCAGGCTCACACTGGGTATCAAGGCTATCCTGAACAAAGCTTCTCCGCGAGTCAGAATGGAAGCGAGGTTCCCTCTGGCGCTGAGTCCAGAATAACTAGTGGGGCAGCCACTCCCAATCCTGATGCCTCCACCACGTCTCTCTCGTCGCTAGGCTCTGCATTGAACAAACTTAAACTCGAAGAAACTCCTATACTGGAACATTTGACTGCGATTCAAAAGTGCTCCAAGATCAGTGACTCCAAGAAGGAGGCCGAGGCTATTGCGCAAAAGGTTGCAGAGCAGCCATCCATGACGATATTCGATACTTGGAAGATCCTTGATATCGTCAAAAACTTAGCAAAGGCAAGAAGCTCCCCAATTGTCAGGGAGTCCGCGCTTCTTGTAATACAGCAACTTGCGTTCAGCTTGAGTAACTCTGCTCCTAAAGAGCTGTACTTGGTGCAGTTCATCAGTGTGATCCTTGAAGCATTCACAGACAAGGACAGAAATGTTGTCAAAACTGCGAAACAGACCCTTGATATTGTTTATGGTGTCTTACCAGTAGAGATCTTGGGCAGCTTGTTCATTGACGAGATTATCAACTACCTTACATCGTCTGCAAAGTGGAACACCAAGATTGCTGCTTTAGAGATTATGGATAAGCTTATTGCTGAGGCCCCTGCCGATTTGTTGGAAATGAAATTTATCACTGCCGTTCCAGCGTTGACCGATATGGCAACAGACTTCAAGCCAGAGTTGGCCAAACACGGTTTAGCTACCTTAAAGCGCTTTGTGAAGGTGTTCGATAATCTTGATTTGCAAAACAAGTATGATTTGATCGTCGAAACCTTGGCCAATCCTCAAAAAGTTCCAGAGTGTATCAAGAACTTATCTTCTGTTACATTCGTGGCTGAAGTTACTGAACCTGCTTTGTCACTTCTAGTACCTATTCTTGACAAGTCGTTGAAGATGTCATCCTCTACCAATGATCAGTTGAGACAGACGGTTACCGTCACCGAAAACTTGACTAGATTGGTGAATAATAGAAGAGAGATTGAGCACTACATTCCTATTTTGTTACCTGGTGTGGAAAAGGTAGTAAACAATGCCTCATTGCCGGAAGTGAGAGAGTTGGGAGCTAAAGCACTTCGTGTTTTGAAAGAAGCAGAGAGTGAACAAACCGATGGTAAGTTCCATGGCAGGATATCCTTGAAGGATGCGGAAAAATTCCTCACCGAAAACCTAAGTGAGGATGTTAAGGACGTGCCAGCCGCTTTGCTTAAGGATGGTACTGAAACGAGCTATCTTGCTACTATAGTACAAGTGGACGCTAACGTTAATGACTGGAAACGATTAGCAGAGTACCTTGAGAGCGCCATCCAATTGTCAGACTCTGTGACGGAGGAACTTAGAAAAAAGTATACTGAGGAAGTTATAAAGAATTTGAAGCACCTCTTCACTGAATCAGCTCTGGTCGACAATGACGACAACGACGGTGCCGTTGAAATCGTTAATGCTGATTTCTCCTTGGCCTACGGTTCTCGTATGTTGTTGAACAAAACCAACTTGAGATTGTTAAAGGGACACAGATACGGCCTCTGTGGCAGAAACGGTGCTGGTAAATCCACGTTGATGCGTGCTATTTCCAAGGGTCAATTAGAAGGCTTCCCTACTCCCGATCAGTTGCGTACATGCTTTGTCGAGCACAAATTGCAAGGTGAGGAAGGTGATTTGGATTTAGTCAGCTTCATTGCTTCTGACCCAGAGTTGGCCAATGTCGGGCGTGATGATATTGCTAAGGCATTGCAAGCTGTCGGGTTCCCTGAAGAAAGATTGACTCAACAAGTTGGCTCCTTATCGGGTGGTTGGAAGATGAAATTGGAATTAGCAAGAGCTATGCTTATGAAAGCTGATGTGTTGCTCTTGGATGAGCCTACTAACCACTTGGATGTTGGTAACGTCCAATGGTTACAGAATTACTTGATCGAGCACACGGAGATCACATCTTTGATCGTCTCCCACGACTCGGGTTTTTTGGATGCGGTTTGCACGGACATTATTCACTACGAGAACAAAAAGCTAGCATATTACAAGGGTAATTTATCAGAGTTTGTCAAGGTCAAGCCCGAGGGCAAGTCTTACTACACATTGAGTGACTCCATGGTGAAGATGGCCTTCCCACCTCCAGGTATCTTGTCTGGTGTAAAGTCTAATACGAGAGCAATAGCCAGAATGAGCAATGTTACTTTCACATATCCTGGTGCTGCGAAGCCATCCTTGAACAATGTCTCTTGCAGTTTGTGTTTGTCGTCTCGTGTGGCCATTGTTGGCCCCAATGGTGCGGGCAAGTCTACGTTGATCAAGTTGTTGACTGGAGAGTTGGTGCCAAACGAAGGTACTGTCGAGAAACATCCGAACTTGAGAATTGGATACATTGCTCAACACGCTTTGCAACACGTTGAACAGCATAAGGAGAAGACAGCCAACCAGTACTTACAGTGGCGTTACAGATTCGGTGACGACCGGGAAGTTTTATTAAAAGAATCGAGAAAGATCTCTGATGAAGAGAAGCAAATCATGGAAAAGCTCATTGACGTTGGTGACGGGCAAGGACCAAGACAAATTGAGGCGCTCGTTGGTAGACAAAAGTTGAAGAAATCTTTCCAGTATGAGATCAAATGGAAGTATTTCTTGCCTAAGTACAACTCCTGGCTTCCAAGAGAGTTTTTGATCGAGCAAGGATTCGAGAAGTTGATTCAAAAGTTCGATGATCATGAGGCTTCAAGAGAAGGTCTTGGCTACAGAGAATTGACACCAAAAGTAATAAGAAAGCATTTCGAGGATGTCGGATTGGATGGTGACATTGCAGACCACACACCTATGGGCTCTTTGTCCGGTGGTCAATTGGTCAAGGTTGTTATTGCTGGCGCTATGTGGAACAATCCCCACTTGCTTGTTCTTGATGAACCTACAAACTATTTGGACAGAGACTCCTTGGGAGGTCTTGCCGTTGCCATTCGTGACTGGAGCGGAGGTGTTGTCATGATTTCGCACAACAACGAGTTTGTTGGAGCCTTGTGTCCTGAGCAATGGCACGTTGAAAATGGGGCTGTTGTTCAGAAGGGCAATGCTGCCGTTGATGCGCTGAGATTCGCTGATGGCGTCGAGTCCAAGGATGGTTCGCCTGCACCTGAACCAGTGAAGAAGAGAGCAGACGATGACGACTCCCCTGCGAACATCAAGGTCAGAACCAGAAAGAAGAAGATGACTAGAAACGAGAAGAAAGCACAGGCTGAGAGAAGAAGATTGCGTCACATCGAATGGTTGAGCAGTCCTAAAGGTACACCAAAGCCACCAGACACTGACGACGAGGAAGAGTGATTTGGACTTTGTAAATTGGAATAAGTTAGATATTAATAGAGGTATCATCTGGGTGTTGGCAGCTAGAAGTAGACGGTGGAGAGGAAGCGTAGAATACCATCGTCCGCACGTGAGTATACTCACGTGCATCAACTTCCAAGTCGCCCTCGAAGGCAAGTCTCAACACCTTCAACATCTTCTCCAGATAACGCCCAATGGCTGACAGATACTCGTTTTCCCTTACGACATTTTCCCCTCAGTATGTAATGGGCGAATGAGCTTGAACTATGCTCTTTTAATGACATTGTACTAACAATTTAGAGGGAAATTGGTCCAGATTGAATATGCCCTCAATGCGGTAAAGCAAGGTGTAACCACCATTGGCATCAAGTCTGCCTCGGGCGTGGTGCTTGCTACAGAGAGAAAGTCCAATTCGAATCTTTTAAAGAACGACTGTAACAGCAAAGTCGAGTTGATTACTCCAGACATCGCCATGACTTACTCCGGCATGGGACCCGACTTCAGGGTGCTAGTAGACAGAGCACGAAAATTGGCCCACACAAACTACAAGCGTATATACAACGAGTATCCTCCGGTCAGAATAATGGTTCAGGAACTCGCCAAGGTGATGCAAGAGTCAACGCAAAGTGGAGGTATCAGACCTTTTGGTGTATCGCTTTTAGTGGGTGGGTATGACCACCACCTGGGCAACTTTCAGCTATACCAAGTGGACCCTTCTGGTAGTTATTTCCCATGGAAGGCCACAGCTATCGGCAAGACGGCTGTTTCGGCCAAGACCTTTTTGGAAAAGCGTTGGAATGAGGACTTGGAGTTGGAGGACGTGATCCACGTTGCTCTCTTAGCATTAAAGGAGTCAGTGGATGGAGAATTGGTTGGTGAGAACTTGGATATCACTGTGGTGAGTGATCCTCAGGACCATTTGTTGGGGTTCAAGGGTACTGACATCGAGGGTCCCAGAGTGAAGAAGTTACTGGCTGAAGAGATAAACGATAGGCTTGACGCTTTGTAATGATGCATGGGCACGAGAGGTCTGAGAGGTGCTGTACGTCTAGCTGAAGAAAGCTTTTGAAAGTAGAGCATGAATAAAAGATAAATGGTGGTAGAGCATTAGTCAGACACCCAACAAGGGTCCAAAGAACCCCAAAGGGCCAAAGTCTTCAGGCGGCTCTCTAATCCGAGTTCAACATTGGGTAGGTCCCATTGATTTTTTTTTTCTTTTTACAAAACTACTAATGATACTACGTAGCATGGCCGTGTTACAACATACATCACGTGACCACACATAAAAAAGTATAGGACATGGGTGATGAGATGAGATTCACCTCAAAGCAGCATCCCTGAAACACACTTGAAATATGGCTAAAAAGCGGTCAGGCAAAAACAGATCGCATCAAAAGATCCAGGATGCTTTTCAGCTTGCAGAACGAGCTGAGGCACGAGACAGAGGCGACAACGAAAATCTGCAGTCTGAAGAAGATCAGGATGAAGAGTTACCTTTGAAAGAGGGAGTTTTGGATGCAAGAAAGTTTCTTAAAGAAGAAGACCAAGAGAGTGATCTTGAGGACGAGGAGCTTGATTCGGACGAGGCTCTTGCACTGGACGACGACTACGATGTGCTAAGCTCCAAATTTTCTCAGACGATAAGAGATAAGCAGAAGAGGAGAAAGGGAAAGCGAAGCGAGGAGTCAGAAAGTTCTGAAGACGAAGGCTATAGTAGCATCGATGAGTCGCAGCTAGTAACGTTATCTGAGGCTTGGGATATGGATGACAGAGATTCTTCGAAGAAGAAGAAGCTGGACGAGGATGTTGTTCTAGATGATGCTCGAGAGTCTGAGTCTGAAAGTGAACTTGACTCGGAAGAAACGGAAGAGAAGAGTGACTTGTTTAAAAATGCCCCAACTTTGGACTCCGAGTCAGGGTCAGAAGACGAGGAGTCGGGATCAGAAGGGGACTCCGAGGAGGAAACCGGATCTGATGAGTCAGATGAAACCGATTCTGAAGACGAACGTGCCATATTAGGCGGATCTGACGATGAAGACGTGGAACTCAAGTCGACACTCAACACAGTGAAGGCCAAGGTGAAAACGCCTCATGAACATAGGAGACTTGTGAACGAAACGAGAGAGGCAAATGTATTTTCTGTACCCGCAGGCGGCGAGGAGCTTTCGCTTGCTGATATGCTTGGTGGGGTCGAGGGTGCCGATGATGCACATTTGATCGATAAGGATGAAGAGCCTAAGCATGTGGCGGTGCCACTTCCCAAAAGAATTCAAATCAGGAACGATAGGAGAGCTGCTTATGAGATCACCAAGGAGGAGGTCAACAAGTGGAGGGAAACAGTGAGAACTTTGCAAGAGGCTGATCATCTTGAGTTTCCTCTTGCGCCACCAGCGACTGCTGAAGAACAAGAAGAGATTGATCCAGAAAAAGAGTTGGATGCTCTTCGGTTTGTTCCAGAGACGGATACCCGCACAGAGCTCGAGAACAAGATTCATGGCATTTTAGAGGCAGGTGCGCTTGTGGATGAGTCTAAGGAGGCCACTTTCGAACAAATTGAAGCGGCCAAGCTTTCGAAAGAAGATATGTTCAAGAGAACCCAGGAGCTCAGAAGAATGAGGGAGCTCATGTTCCGTGACGAGCAACGTGCCAAACGTATCAAGAAGATCAAGTCGAAACAGTACAGGAAGATTAGGAAGAGAGAGCGTTTGCGGGATGCTGAGTTGGTGGAAGGTTCTGATGCCGAAGAGGATCCCGACGAGCATGATAGGAAGAGAGCTGAAGAAAGAATGTCACAGAAACACAAGACTCAGTCGCTGTGGGCAAAACAGATGATAAAGCTGGGGATGTCTAAAGATGCACTGAGTAGAGAACAACTCGAGGAAATGCTTAGAAGTGGAGAACGTTTGCGTGCAAAGCAGTTAGGCGCTATCAACGGTGTACAAAGTGACGACAACGTCTCGGATATCGAAAGAGAATACGAAAATGATGAGGATGATACCGCGGAGAGAGAAACTCTTGGTAAGGGTATTATGGCCATGGACTTCATGAAGAATGCGGAGGAGAAAAGACGGAGAGAGAACAAAAGAGAGCTCGAATTTCTCAGAGGTGTCGACTCCAACACAGGTATCGAAGAATTTGAAGGTGTATCGAAGGAGAAAAACTCGATAAACCAACTCAAAAACGAAGGTAGAAGAGTGTACGCTCCTAAGGCGGCCGCGGAGGCTGAGGACATGGAAGAATTGGAGGAAGAATTAATTCATGACTACCGTGACGATGAAGCAAAGAGTTTGGTGAACAGAATGTCGGGCAAGTCCAGAGGCCGTGAGCGTTCGGCCGAAGATCGTGATGACAGTGATGCCTCCGACGCAGAGGAAGAGCCACCCGCCAAAAAGTACAAAACAGAAGAGCAGAACGCATCTGATTTCGGAGGCTTCTCTGACGAAAGCGAGAAAGAGGATGGTTCAGGCAGTGAAGAGGCTGAAGAGAATCCATGGTTGACCGTTGGAGACGACGAGAATGTAACATCGGCGAAGACAAAGAAGTTCTCCACCGTCACGGAAGACTCGTCGAAACTTTCGAAGGCCGCCAATAAGATCGAGAAACACAAAAGCAAACAAGACAAATTCAAGGGCTCGACAAAGCCAGCCACCTTGATTGACATGAAAAAGGTCATGGAAGTGAATGGCAAGGGTGACGTTCATGGCAGTGATGACGAACAAAGTGAAGAAGAAGATGAAAGAGATAATCGCATGTTCAAACAGCAAGGTCTTATAAAAGAAGCCTTTGCCGGAGACGATGTGGTGAGTGAATTCCAAGAAGAGAAAAGAAAACTCATCGAAGAAGAAGACGACAAAGAAGAAGACATGACGCTACCCGGATGGGGTTCTTGGGGCGGCAGTGACGCTCCAAAAAAACCGAAGAAGAAATACGTCAGAAAGATCGATGGTGTTGTTCAGAAGGAAAAGAGACAAGACAAGGATAAGGATAATGTCATCATCAACGAACGATTGAACAAGCACAACTTGAAATATCAGTCTTCCAATGTTCCTCATCCATATGAAACCAGAGAACAATACGAAAGAGCATTGAGAATGCCAATCGGCGAAGAATGGGCATCAAGAGCCACTTTCCAGAAAGCCACTTTGCCTAGGGTCATTGTTAAACAAGGTACGGTTGTTGACCCTTTAAAGGCACCTTTTAAATAATTCATTGTATATTAGCATAATAAATCGCATTCATAGCTATTCTATTAAGATTCCGTTTCTAACAGCCCACGCTTTTCCACTCAAGAACACCCCGTGTGGGTCCATCTCTCTTCTAATCTCATTGTATGCTTCTAAGCTGGGCCCAAACCACTTCTTCATCACAGGGTCGAAGCCGAGCATGGAGTAGAACTTCTTTCCACCGAAGTTCAACTGAGTCTTCAAATCCTCTTCGTCATGATGATCACCAGACAAACCAATGAAGTTCTTTGCCCAGTGTGGCTTGCCGCCCGCACGGCTCATAGCGTCTTCAAAAATTTGGTACCATTTGTGGGTTGGCACGTTGAAACCGAATGGTCTATACATTGTGGCATTGATAAAAAGAGTCAACTGATCGTTCTTTACCTTCGAAAGATCTGCCTCGTAAGGCAACCCTTCCGGGGAGTTGTCCAAAAATGGTCTTAAATTGTTTCCTGGAATTGGACCAGCGCTCACAGGGCTCCTCTTGGCTAACCATTCTTGAGGTGGGTGCAAGGAAGGTTTACCTTCAGCATCAACAAAAGGTTTATCAGAATAAGTCACGTTAGAGCATCTCACTTCAATTGGAGCATGGACATAAAAGTCACCCTTTTTAGCGGCGTCCTGGATTTTTTCGTTCAATTCAGTCAAAATATCGATACCTTCGATCAAAGGTGCTGACCACTCATTCACAAACTGTGAGAACAAGCAGTCCATGTTGAGCCCCTCAACTGAGTTCTGGACAGCCACGTCACCCTTGCCCAACGTCTCTACATCGCCATATTGTTGTTTAAACACGAATTTCTCGACCCATGGAGTGAGCTTTGGGCAGATTTTGACAGAAACCCATAAGAGCGACTCGTAAAAGAGTCTGCCAAAGAAAGTACCATACCACGAAGGACGGGGATCGCTCAAAGGGTCTTCTGACTTAGAAGCTCTCCAGCACACACAGTTTCCGGAGTAAGGAAACCACCAGATTCTGATAAATTCCGAATCCAACCAGATCGAGTCCCACTCACGCAAAAGTGTGGTGAACTTGATGATCTCCTGCTTCGACTTGATGGTGTATCTAGGAACCGCTCTCAACGTCACCTGAGTGATGATACCGATTTTGCCCAACGACAAAAGAGCTGCTCTGAACAATTTCTCGTTCTTCACAGACGAACACTCAATGAGCTTACCCTCAGAGTTGGCCACAACCAAAGAAACCACCTGCTGAGCAACCAACCCGTGGTATTGCGACGAGCCGTGGGTTCCTGTGGAAATGAGCCCAGCAATCGACTGGTCAGATATAGAACCCAAGTTCTGGATCGCCAAACTGTGTTCCTTCAAGTACTCATTAAGCTGGTAGATCCGGATACCGGCTTCCACAGTCAAGTCCACATACTTCACCTGTTTGCCCGAATCTGAAGGTCCATAAAACTCCTCCTGCTTAAGCACCTTATCAAATTTATCCAAATTGCACAACCACTCGTTGGTCATGGTCAAGTCGGAAGGAGAATGACCGGAGCCAACCGTCATGATGGTCTTCCCAAGCCTCCTCGCCTGGTTGATCAACTCGACAATCTCTTTTTCATTTGTAGGCTGGAAAATAGCCTGCGGCTTACAGTAAAACGTTCCTGCCCACGTCCTGTGGAACACCTTCCTAGTAACGAAGGGCTGAAGCGACGGTGGTAAAGACATGATGTTTAACTTGTGAATAAGTAATCAGATGGAACTTGGCGCATAGCGACCGTTAGACCGGCATCTAACCTTGCCTAAGCGAAAATGGTCACAAAGAAACCTATAAGAACTGAGGTGAAACCAAGTATTTGAAAAATTCGAAAGCTGGCCTAATTTTTTTTTGTAGGGAATCAAAAGTTGTGTTCTTTTTTCTTTTTGGTTTAGATGGTGGTCCTTGTGTATTGCGTGCCAAGAGTCAAGGAGGCTTTTCGCATCCGACTCGGTCTACTTGAGCAGTTAATTCGTGGTTATTACACAAAGAAAAGTTGCTTGCTGAGGTGTTGTTGAGTTACTGATTTTGAGTGACATGATTCATAGTTGGGAAATGAAGGTTGATTGAGGAATGAAGGTTGGAGATTAAGGTGTGAAGATTGAAGACTGAAAAATTATGACCGGTTAATAAGGTATATGCGCACAAGCAGCCTTGGGTTTCTTCAAATCAAAGAGCGTATAAGAGTTGCAACTGTGTGGCCATTGGAGATGAATTAGGGTTGCAGTGCTTGACAAGTTATATTAGAGCAGCCTAGTAAGCTCTAAGATTCAGAGATCTTTTTCAGTAGAGGTATTGGGAAGTTAACCTGATGGTGTGTACGTGGACCCCTCATCTGCATAATATGTGGGCTACTGGGAACGCTTTACTATAGACTGAACCTTTTGAGTTTGACTCAGGCTGCCAAAAATTTGTGTTATGTTGTCAAGATCAGAGACAATTCACCAGCATTGCTAGGTTAGGAATGCAAAGCTCTGTATTCAATGTTTCTACTACCTGCACTGACTTCCCTGGATCTAGAGGGCACAAATGAGGGGGATTACTTATCACAAGCTCTAAATGTGAAGATGAATGTCGAGGAGCATAATCAATGCGATGGTAATCATGACGAAGAGGATCCTGGAGAAGTGTCATTGACAAAAAAGATTGAGGTAGTCAAACTGGCACTGGAAGTGGACAAAAATTGGTATTGGTGCCACATTCTTTAAAATTGTGTACACTGTGGAGTTCGCACAACCACTTTGAAAAAATCTCCCCTCTGGATATCTGGTTAACAGCTTTTAAGCTGGTACATGCATCAGATTCAAGAATTTCTTGAAATTCAGCATTCTTGGACTTATTTTACCATGAACGCCAACACCAATAGACATGAGAATATTCTTTTGCTTCACCAGTCGCCCTATTCGTCTTTATCTCGGTATTATTTCTCTACCAGATCACCAAACATTGATGCTTAACTTCAATAGCCTTTGAAAGCAGTCAGAATCCTCCACATAGCTTCAAAGATGTCCACATACCTTTGGGTGCAAGAGTTCACCCTCAATTTCATGAGTTCACTCCAAACACCATCACCTCAGTTTCATTTCCTGTTTCGAGAGGTGGATATTTTTTTCGCAGCCATAGAACGCTCGCGTAATGCGTTTCACTTACTCGATGTATTGAAAAAGCTTCCCTTAAAGAGGATAGAAAGAACGAAAGAAATCAAAACAAAAAAAAAAAAAAAAAAAGTCATTTTTTTTTGCAACCATAAATCAAAGCCCTAATAAATGGCTAATATCAGTTGAAATCCGCCTGCTGTGGCTACTAGCCATTGACGCCTTGCCTGCACAACACGTCGTATTTCGCCCATTCTTCGTTTAGGTTGCAATTCTTTTCCACCTTCTCTTTCACCACCTACACTCTTTTGTGAAATGCCCCAGAACATCGGTATCAAGGCCATCGAGGTCTACATCCCCCAGAACTATGTCAATCAGGCCGAACTAGAAAAATTTGATAACATTCCTCAGGGAAAATACACTATTGGCTTGGGCCAGACCAACATGGCATTTGTCTCTGATAGAGAGGATATCTACTCGCTTTGCTTGACGGTGACCTCTCGTTTGTTGAAAAACTACAACGTCGACCCAAAGAACATTGGTCGTTTGGAAGTCGGCACTGAGACGTTGTTGGACAAGTCCAAGTCTGTGAAATCGGTGTTGATGCAGCTCTTCGGTGACAACGACGACATTGAAGGCGTCGACACGATCAACGCTTGTTACGGTGGTACTTCTGCTGTGATCAACGCAGTCAACTGGATTGAGTCGTCCTCTTGGGACGGCAGAGACGCCATTGTCGTTGCTGGTGACATTGCCATTTACTCTCAGGGCGCTGCCAGACCAACTGGTGGTGTGGGCTCTGTGGCGCTTCTCATTGGTCCAGACGCCCCCTTGGTGTTTGACGCCACCAGAGGCTCTCACATGGAACACGCCTGGGACTTCTACAAGCCCGACTTCACGTCTGAGTACCCTGTTGTTGACGGCCATTTCTCCTTGACGTGCTACACCAAGTCATTGGACCACGCCTACAGAAACTACTCCAAGAAGGTCACCAAAGACGCCAACAAGACCGTGGGATTGTTGGACTACTTTGACTACTCGGCATTCCACGTGCCCACTTGCAAGTTGGTCACCAAGTGTTTTGCCCGTATGTTGTATAACGACTTCAAGTCAAACCCTGACGCGTTTAAAGACAAGCTCTCGCCAGAGGTGTTTGAGGAAGTCTCCAACATCTCATACGAACAATCCTTGACCGACAGAAACTTGGAGAAGGTGTTTTTGGGCCTTGCCAAGGAGGAGTCCAACAAGAGAGTCACTCCTGCTTTGAAGGTGGCCACCAACACCGGTAACATGTACACTGCCTCGTGCTGGTCCTCGTTGGCTTCGATCTTGTATTTTGTTGGCAACGACGCGTTGCAGGGCAAGAAGATCTCTGTGTACTCGTACGGTTCTGGTCTCGCCTCCACTCTTTTGTCCCTCAATGTTGTGGGCGACATCTCCTCAATTACCAAGGTTTTGGACTTGGAGCACAAGTTGAATGGCGGCAGAACCCAAAAGACTCCTCAGCAGTATGTTGACGCCATTGAGTTGAGAGAAAAGATTCACTTGCAGAAGAATTACAAGCCTACTGGTTCCCTCGACGACATTGCATCTGGCGTGTACTACTTGAAGGAGATTACCGACAAATTCCAGAGAATTTACGAGGTGAAGCAGTGAGCAATTGATACCTACACTTTTGTATTTACACGTCTGTCCATAGTATATATCACATATTCAGATAACTCTAGCTTATTCACGTTTGCAGCCAAATCCCTCTGGTCCTGTATGCAAAGCCCGTCTAACTATTTTGATCCTGTCCAAATCGAGAAAAACTAGATAACACAGAAGACCTGTAACGCTCCTCATACAAATAGTGAGTGAAGGTAGTGCGCACACCAATACGTAAACAAAATCCTCAATCACCTCAAAAAACTATTGCCCCTAACTCTACAACCAACCATGAGAGAAGTTATTAGTATTAACGGTATGTACGCGTGATCTGTATTAGAGCTGTCTAGATTGTGTATACTAACTCATTAGTCGGCCAGGCCGGTTGTCAGATCGGTAACGCCTGTTGGGAATTATACTCCCAGGAACACGGGATCAGATCAGATGGATACCTTCAAGAAGGATTGGACAGACCTAAAGGTGGCGAAGAGGGATTCGCGACTTTTTTCTCCGAAACAGGCTCGGGCAAGTACGTGCCTAGAGCATTGTACGTGGATTTGGAGCCAAACGTGATAGACGAGGTTCGTACGGGCGCCTACAAGGATTTGTTTCACCCAGAGCAGTTGATTGCCGGTAAAGAAGATGCGGCGAACAACTACGCTCGTGGCCACTACACAGTGGGCAGAGAGATCTTGGACGACGTGTTGGACCGCATCAGAAGAATGTCGGACCAGTGTGAGGGTTTGCAAGGTTTCCTCTTCACTCACTCGTTGGGTGGTGGTACCGGTTCTGGTTTGGGCTCCTTGCTTTTGGAGCAATTGTCCATTGACTACGGCAAAAAGTCCAAGTTGGAATTCGCCGTTTACCCAGCTCCTCAGGTGTCGACTTCCGTTGTCGAACCTTACAATACCGTGTTGACCACCCATACCACGTTGGAACACGCTGACTGTACCTTCATGGTGGACAATGAGGCCATCTACGACATGTGCCGCAAGAACTTAGGCATTTCGAGACCAAACTTCAACTCGTTGAACTCATTGATTGCCCAAGTTGTCTCGTCAGTGACAGCATCCTTGAGATTCGATGGCTCTTTGAACGTCGACTTGAACGAGTTCCAGACGAACTTGGTGCCATATCCAAGAATCCATTTCCCCTTGGTGTCGTATGCGCCTGTTTTCTCCAAGACTAGAGCCAACCACGAGTCCAACTCTGTTTCCGAAATCACTGCCTCCTGTTTTGAACCAGGCAACCAGTTGGTCAAGTGCGACCCTCGTGTGGGTAAGTACATGGCTACTTGCTTGTTGTACAGGGGTGATGTTGTGACCAGAGACGTGCAGAACTCGGTTGCTCAAATCAAGGCTAAGAAGACAGTCCAGTTGGTCGACTGGTGTCCTACCGGTTTCAAGATTGGTATCTGTTACCAACCACCTACTGCCATTGAAGGATCTGAATTGGCCTCCGCCAAGAGAGCCGTGTGTATGTTGTCTAACACCACTGCCATTGCCGAGGCATGGAAGAGAATCGACAAGAAGTTCGACTTGATGTACTCCAAGAGAGCGTTTGTGCACTGGTATGTTGGTGAAGGTATGGAAGAAGGCGAATTCACAGAGGCCAGAGAGGACTTGGCTGCTTTGGAAAGAGATTACGAAGAGGTGGGCACCGACTCTTTCCCAGAGGAAGAAGAGGAGTATTAATGATTACTTTCTATGATCTACGGTGGATCTTATATACCCACATGTTGCAACGGGCATTGTGTTGGCGATGCCTCAGGATATCTAATTTAGCAATATTTTATTTCTGCTAGGGCCCCCTTTATATACCATTTGATGATAAGTGTATTAGAATTGTAGGTCTACAGTGTGTTAAACGAAACTGTTTTAAAGGGTATAAACGAACGAATAGCCTAGAGGGCGAGTCCAAAGAAAGTAAAACAAAAAAATTAAATAATAATTGAGTAGGCCTCAAACGAAAAGATAGAAAATCGTCAACAAAACAACAGAAAAGCTTGCAGTGGAGCCGGCAGCCAAACCTTCATAAGTCGATACTACGTAGCTAGCGGGCAGTGAGCTGGATGCCACTTGCACAGCTGAGGTAGTAAACAATGATGGAGAAGCAGTGAGATGATCATTCCCTGGAGATTGGACCAATGAAGAAGCAGAGGGGTACTCAACATTTGAAGGAGTTGGGTTGTTGACTCCCTCTGCAACAGTTGTACTTGACTCTTTTCCACCATGGACGACATAAGTACTGTCATTGTTACCACCTTCAGGCTGATTAGGGTTCAAAGTCTTGTGATGTTCGGCCCCAGATTCAGTAGAAGCAGCAGGCTGCTGTGGAGCCCCTGGGTTCGAAGAGTGGAGATTTTCGTTGGATCTAATCGACTGTGGCACATTCACAATTGTAGTGGAAGAAGTGACAGCCGTAAGGGTCCTGTCAGAACCACCGTTGGTGCTTTCATCATGGGAAGCAACTATAGTAGAGCTCAGTGTAACAGGCACCTTTAAGGTTTGACCGGTCAGCTCAGGAACGTGAGGAGTGGTGTGGCCAGCTCCTGATTCCTCTACAGTAGTGGTGGTCGTGGTAGGGACCTGGACAATCACAGTGGTCTCGTCAGAAACACACACAGTGGTGTAAGCGGTGGTTGTGCCAGTCCAAGTGGACGTGATTGTCGTGCAAGGAACGCTTTCGCTTGGAACCTCTACAACAACTGTGACAGTGTCTTTAGAAGGCGCCGTGTGTGTCTCGGTTGAAGTAATGGAGTTGGTCCATGTTGAAGTGACGGTGGTGTAGAAAGTTGAAGGAGACTCAGTCAAATCACTTGAGATGCTGGATGAAAGGTCAGAAGAGGCCCTAGTAAAGATTCCAGTAGACACTCCAGTTGACACTCCAGTAGACACTCCAGTAGACACTCCCGTAGACACTCCCGTAGAGACTCCCGTAGAGACTCTAGAGGAGACGCTAGGATAGTTGGTGGGTACTTCGGGGATAGACTTTGAATTAGAAGACGAGTGGCCGGTTGATTCTGAGAAGCCTGTTGAAGAGGAAACGAAGGTCGTAGTATCCGAAACTGTAGTGGACGAAATAATTGACTCGGTGGTCGAACCTATCACCAAAGTGGTGGGCAACGATTGAGTCTTTGAGGTGGAAGTTCCAACACTAAAAGAGCTGTTGTAGCCAGTGTAAGATGAGAAATGCTCAGACCAAGAAGAAGAATATTCTGACGTCGAGGAATATTCAGACCAAGATGAGTGCTCAGACTCAATGACAGAATCAGTGCTCTGAGAGTATGAAGACTCCTCCCACAGGGTGGTCTCAGAAAAGGACGTCTCCCAGGACAGAGTAATGTCATACGAGGAAGTCTCAGACGGAGTGATACCAGGAACAGTGACGACGATGGTGTTGGTCGAGGGACCAGTGATAGTAGTCAAACCAGTAGTAGAAGCACTGGAGTCTGTGACTGTGGTAACAACAATGCTGTTGAACTCTCCATCACCTCCAGTCTCTCCATCCTTGTACATGTACCAGTTAGTCCACAAGCTGTCACACAATTCTATACCACCGCAAGAGAATCCGTAAGAGTATTGGTTTCTCGAATTAAAATCATAATGAGGAATAGCACTGTCCACATTAATGTATGGACGGAAGCCCGATGGGATGTTATCAAAAGAGACTCTAATTCTCGTAGCACAGCACTCGTCGACGTGGACAGAACAGGATTCTGCAGACTCTGGGAAGTAGAAGTCGTTGATTTGCTTGGTGATGGTTCCAACGACCGACAGACAGTCAAGCTCAACACCATAGTCAGGGTTCTGGATTTCAATGTAACCAGACATACCGTCGCAGTCACAAGATGGACCCAAGACAAGGTGCTGGTTGGTGTTACGCATAACGGCCTTTCTCAACCAGTAGACCCCGTGTTCGACGCTTCCACTAAACAAGTAAGGGTTACCTTCGTCGAAGTAGACCTCAGAGTGAAGTTCCTTACTTCCATCAGTCCACTTGACCACATTCGAACCGGCATGCCACACAGTAGAGGCTTCTAAGGTGGCTTTATCACTCGACAGACCAGCATTAAAGGTAAAAGGAAACTCCACGGTACCCTTGGCGGAATTGACTTTCTCACAAGCCGAAGTAGCAGTACATTTGAGCTCAGAGTAGGCCACCACGTTATCACCCGAGAATAAGTCACAGTTTGCAAAAGTGACTGAGTCTGCAACAAGATCCACTGCTCTGGTGCCTGAAGTGAACTTGTACACATAAGGCATGTGGAGAACAAAAGTATCACCTGCTTTCACACCATTCTTCTCATCAAACGACCATTCAACAGTAGCAGACCAGCTGGGAGTTTCCGGCAAGGAGTCCTCTGGTGGAGTAATAGAGAGAATCTTATCAAAGATACCTTCCTTGACACTGGCATTAACCAGAGCTGAGCAAGCGGCAAGGCCCAACAAGAACGAAGCAAGAACCATTAATAAATGGAAAGTAGAGAAACATTAGACGAAACAGACCAAGTATTTATACTTGTGGGTACCAGTATTTTGGGAAACAAGCACCTCGGCATCAGCAAGTGCTCGTCAACTTTCTTCCGTCAACAAAGGTGTTGCATGAGTGGCGCTAGTCCTCAAACAAATGTTTTGATTGCTTCAAACTTTCACAAAATTCAGTTGCTGAAGATTTAGGTTTGGTGGCCAAGGTAGGTCATCAAATGGCCAAAAAGCTATAGAAATGTACCATCGAAGATTTTACCAGGCTCCCCTCAGTATGCTGACTACAGAATAATTCATGTATAAACTTCCTAGTCTACTTCTGTAAGGTCGATCAACTATGCGCAATATTTAACTAGCCGAATGTGTATTCATTGGCAAACATCGTCAACTGGCATGCTTATATTCAAAATTGCCTGCTGTGCATCGAAACACGCTTCACGAGTTGATTGACGAGGTATGTTTTCGTCAAATAGAACACGCGTTGAGCCGGTAGACTAAACTGTTCCTGATAAGCGAAATATCAAAACTGTTTTGATCGATTTTGTTGATTCTGCCACTACACACTAATTTGTATACAAATAGCAGTTATCACCACAATGGCCCCTTACAAGCAGAAGGATACAAATAAGCAAATCTAGGCTTAGATTCTACGAGATTCGAACGCAGGAACGAAAAGCTAGGTTCATAAACGCTTTGCTAGTTCAAGGCATCTTGCTTACCAAAACGGCCTTCCGCTCTCGTCAACGTGCTTTTCTTCGCTGCAAGGGCGCTAGAATTGCGCCGCCGCACAAGCAGAAATTCTCGATTGTTGCAAAAAAAAAGTTTCGAGGCGTGTAGCCGATTAGTCTATTTTTGTGACAATTGAAGCTGTGGTAAAGGAAGTTTGCTGTGGTCGAAGTAGCACAGAACATTGGTTGGATGTTGACTTTTGACGTTTTTGCAACCAACACGGTAGTCTCCAATCACATGAACCTGGAATAGCTACAGCACAGGAAATTCGGGGTGCAAAATGAATTTGGTCACTTTTTTTTTCCTACTGGACAAAAATTTCAAAAGACGTTCGTCCAATTTTTTTGGGGATTTATCGGTCCATTTTATAATTCCAAGAGGTGCTCTCAGGAAGCACCGTACATTACAAGGCACAATTTATTCAAATGCTCAATTAGCCGAAGCTAAAACCATTCAAGCCCTCAAACTACGGCAACAGCACGAGCACATTAACCTACGGCGCGAGTGGTCTGATATTGGCCGTTACCATCCTACGTTGCTGTCCCTCCCTTACCATTTTTTCATCACACCCCTAAATGTAATTCTAGATTTTGCTGGCTTAAAATTCAATTCATATACTCAGAGAATGGCTCCTATTTGACTAAAGATCGCCTGTTGTAGGTTCGTGATCTTCTTTATGAGAATTTCGCAGCCATTTATGGCATCTCACACAATTTCGCAGTAGCATAGATGACACTCACTAAAGGATACATTGGTGTCATAAAGCAGAACAAGTAACAAAAAAGTAAAATCAAGTATTCGCCTCTATTTCGGGGAGAAAGGTTTTCAGTAGCTTTAAGATCACATGACAGGACGAAAAGTTTACGTTTTTCCCGTTGAAGTCAAACCAGCTCAAGACAATAAGCGCAAGATATACATTCAAATAAGCCCAATTCATTTATCCCCACTCAACCTTTTTCACCTTGAAGAGCTGTTGAATTACAGACCTGTTGGAGACTCGGTGGGTCCCCAGCACGTGACCATTGTCACGTTTACAGGCGAAGATTTTGGCTGAAAAACACCTATAGTGGCAGAAGCTTGTAGAACCATAATTGCATACCGCACTAATACCACATCCCCTTGGCCATGGAAGACAAAAGAGATTTGTTAAAACAGCCGCTTCACGGGATCTACATTCCCATCGGCCTCATTCTCTTTGGCACTGCCCTTTTTGGCTTGCAGTACCTTCCCTACAGTATAGGATTTATCGTCATTGTGTGTCTGTGGAATTTCTATGAAGCCTGGAACAGACGCCAGTCAGTGGAGCCTGTGCGTTGGAATGAGTTAGAACTAATTGACAAGACGGTCATCTCGAGAAACTCGGCCATTTACAGGTTCAAGCTCAACCACGAGGATGAGGTGCTCAACGTTCCCACTGGGCACAATGTAGCGTGCTGCTTCACCATTGATGGCAAGGACGAAATCCGGTACTATACACCCATTTCCAACCGCTTTGATACGGGATTCTTCGATTTACTTGTTAAGTCGTATCCTCAGGGAAAAGTCCTGAGGAAGTTTGCATCGCTCAAAGAGGGACAGACAGTGCTCTTCAGAGGACCTGTGGGTAGATTGGAATACAAGACCAATATGGCCAAAGAAATTGGATTGGTTGCAGGCGGCTCGGGCATAACCCCCATTTTGCAAGTGATCACTCAGGTCATCACCACCCCCGAGGATACCACCAAGCTCTCGCTAATTTATGCCAACGAGACGGCCAATGATATCTTATTGAAGGCAGAGTTGGACGAAATCGCTAGAAAATATCCTCATTTTAAAGTTCATTACACCTTGACGAACCCTCCAGCAGATTGGACGGGCTCCACAGGGTACGTTACTAAAGAAATGGTGCAAGAGCACTTACCGCCCGCGTCACCAGACAATAGACTCTTTATCTGCGGCCCACCAGAGATGAAGCGCAGCATGATGGAGATTTCTGAGAGCTTGGGGTGGGAAAAAACCACGATGAAGTCAGCCCCTACCGACCAGGTGTTCTGCTTTTAGCTGTAGGGTTGTCAATTGACCCATTGAGTCAGAATCGAATACTAGAAATTGATTCAGGTTATCTATTGACCTTGACGTATGCATAGGGATATTCATTATATACAAAATACATGTGGTTATGATGGGGAAATGACGATAGGGGCCCCGGAATCTTCGGTACCCCCTATCCAGCAAAAATTTTCATCTTAACTGGGCTTGCTACATCGGGCCATCAGTGAACGTTAATGAAGGTGTTTGGTCGAGCCACGGAATAATATCTCTTCTACCAATATTCAACCGCAACGCAGCGCCTAGCTTCTAGAAGTCGCTTTTAGGAAGGGTCCCCGGGACACGGACCGCATGGGGAAATTCGGGCTTCTTGCCAGATGATGCCGGTAACCGGTGACCGGGATGGAAAAACTCCGATAGAATTAGGCCCCGTTGACAAGTGCGTCAGATATCACCTTCAACAATGGCCAAAGGTGGCAGATAATATGCCACGGGAGTATTTCCTAATTGGGAACGGGATCCGCGCATCACCGCGGCAGAAGTGCTCGATTTGGGTAATCTCCTGGAGCAATGGTTAAGCACGTCGCTATAGCTTATTCTTCAGAGAGCTACTACTTCTGTGCATCTGTCAAATATATAAGGCGGTCAACTCTCCTTAGGTGAGGCTTGTTTTTTTTTTTTTCTTTTCCATCCTCAGTTCATCAATCCAATATCCAAAGAAAAAAAATGTCGGTTCAACTCCCAGGTAAATTCGCTTACGGTACCATGTCCATGACTTGGACTCCAGAGCCCATCTCCCATGAGCAAGCTTTTGAGTGCTTGCTGCACGTAATTGAGAAACATGGTGTCAATTTCATTGTTGGAGGTGAGTTCTATGGACCAGACGATGCTAACATGAAGATGACCGAAGAGTTCTGGAAGAAATACGGTGACAAGTACCCAGACTTGATTGTGTCGTTGAAGGCTGGTTTCAACTTGGAGAAGTTCTGCCCTGACGGGTCTCAGGAGTCGGTGGCCAAGTCTATTAAACAGTTTGCTTCTCACTTCCCCAAGGAGAAGTCTAAGAGACCAAAGTTGATCTTCGAGGTTGCCAGAGTCGACCCAACTATCTCTTACGACAAGACCATTGGGTACATCAGTGAATTTGTGAAGCAGGGCGTCATTGACGGTATTTCCATTTCTGAGGTTGGTGCAGGCTCCATCCAGAAGGCCATCTCTGTGGCTCCAATTTCCGCCATTGAGGTTGAATTCCACTTGTTGTGTGAAGACATTCTCACCAACGGTGTGTTGGCAGAGGCTGCTAAACACGACATCCCCGTGATTGCTTACTCGCCATTGTGCCGTGGCTTCCTCACTGAGTTTGCCATCAACGATCTTGATAACTTCTACAAGTTGAGCAACAGACCTGGTGATGTCAGAGCCAACTGTGACAAGTTTGTTGGCGACAACTTCTGGCACAACGCCAAGAGAGTCAAGGCATTGCAGGAGTTTGCTCACAAGAAGGGCACGACCTTGGAATCCTTGTCCTTGTCGTGGATCATCGCTGTTGGTGGCCAAGAGAACTTCTTCGGTATCCCCAAGCTTCCTAAGATCATGCCAATCACCTCCGGTACAAGTGCGCTGAAGATCGACCGTAACTTGGGCTCCCCAGTTCAGTTGACCAGAGCTGACTTGGAGGAGATCAACAAGATCAACGAGGCCCACCCAGTCAAGGGTTACCGTTACACCAAGGAGGCCGAGGCTCTCAGCTTTGCTTAAGTGATTTCATATAGCTTTCTAAAAAAATTGAATGTAACGATTCAAATATAGTCGAATTTCATGAAATATTAGAAAAGGAACTATCTGTAATACTTAATGAGTCTATTCTTGAGTTTCCTTTCAAGTGACTAGTTTAAGGCTGATGTTTCCCAAAATATGGTGGCGTAAACTTAGTGATTGTCTCTCGCTTCCACGAAAAGACTATCTAGATACAGAATCTAGATACAGAATTATCCATGTGGCCATAATACCTGACTACACAACAAAAGAACAAAATTTCATTATGGGCCGGAACAAGACGACATTTTGCAACCATTCTCAACCGCGACATTGTCGCACACATCTTAGCTCGATGCTCATCTTCATCGCCATAACCTGAGTAAGGCCACCAAGACATGATTGAGGATAGGTCTGTTTGCACATTTTACCTGAAAATCGGGGCTTGTAGGCACGGAGAGAAGTGCTCACGCAAACACATCCAGCCGCATGAGCTGAAAACCGTGCTTCTAGCAAACCTATACCCGAACCCCAAGACAGACCGAAACAGTGATATCTCTGTTTCCGACAATACCAGCGCCGAGGCGTTCGAGCATTTCTACATTGACGTTTACAAAAGGCTAGCTCAGGCTGGCGAGATTGACTCGATGCTCGTGTGTGAGAATGAAAACTTCCATCTCAGCGGGAACGTCTACGTCAAATACACCAGTACAAGTGCCGCTTTGCAGGCGGTAATGCTGATCAACCAGGAGTGGTTTGCGGGCAAACCAGTTTACTGTGAGCTTTCACCTGTGCAGAGCTTCCATGAGGCCAAGTGCCGATCTCATGATACCAACACGTGTAATCGAGGTGACCATTGCAACTTCATGCATGTCAAAAAGGTGAGGAGCGAGTTGGTTCGGAAGCTACGGTTGGCGCAAGAGAAAAGCTTAGCTTTGAGGAAGCTACGAGAATTATTTGGCGACGAGAAGTGGGGAGAAGAGTGGGAAAAGGGCACGAAGGAGAAGTACCTGAGGGATCGGAAGAAAAGAAAAGTCGAGAAGGTGGAGGTCGATAAGATTGCTGCTGATGAAGATGTGAAGAAGAACGAGAAAGAGGCCATCGGTGAGAAGGAGACGGCGAAGCCTGAGAATGTAGACGAGAAAGAAAAGACAAAGAGCACGGGGCACGAGCCTGAGGAGGAGAGTGAAGACGAGCCTGTGTCCACGACGGAAGCTGTTGCTCGATTGTTTGCTTGAGGAGCGACTTATCCTTGCATTGCTATTCTTTGAATACATCTCTACCGAAAGAAAAAAAAGCTGAAGTTGCTTTGTTGAGTAATCTAATCGAGTTCAGCTTGTATTCGCTAGTTAACGATACTCGATCCAGAGCAATGAACGATTCAATTCCGGTTCTAGGTTAAATTTCGGCTCCCTATACACAGTTTCTTCTCATGGGCGGGTCCACTTAATTTTGAGTTCCCTCGATCAAACGCTACCTCTCCCAGGCCTGTTTTAGTCTGGGATTCCTCTCTAATAAGTAGCATACGGACTAGCCTTCTTCATGTTCCCATAACATTTAGATCTGGTCAATCATTCATCTTAGATTAAGTTTCTCACTCTACACCCAGTCCTCGAACTAGACCTTGCAGTGCTGACATTTCGCAGCCAAACATCCACCACCAACTTAACCGAAACGCTTAACCAGGCAAACAAACTAAAATATAAGGACGAAATTCTCAATCTATACTTTTCAGTGTCATGAACCAACAAAGCATATAAGAATGCAAAATCAAATTTTTTTGTTCACCTCGTTCCCCCCCATGTGAATCCTCAGGCCATTCTCGTAGTACCTTTCGCGGGCTCCGCTTATCGGTTCCGACTTGCATTTATACAAACCTACCAACATACTGGGGAAGCGGAATAAAAAAGCTCTTCTAAAATTTGGCCAGTACTTCCTTTTCCATGCTAGCCGCTCGTCTAATATCGTCTGTTTCGAGAAAACCCCACTTTGGTTGCAGCTTACCGCCCGCCCTACTGCTATCCTCAGCGTCTCGCCGGCATTTTCGTGTTTCGCTTGCCAGAAACTACACCACAAAGTTGATGAAGGATAAGAATCTGGAACACAAGCAGGCTGACAACAAGACGACTCATAGTCATTCGCATGACTCAGTGAATCACAGCCATTCCCATGACTCTGAGTCCCCTTCCCACTCCCACGATCACTCCCACGACGGCGGTGCACACTTGTTCCACTCCCACAGCCATGCCCAGCCCAACGAGCTCTTGGGCAAAGGCTTCACCACAAATCCAGCAGTCAGAATCACGTGGATTGGCCTTTTGGTCAACGTGGCCATGGCAGGATCCAAGGCTGTTGGTGGAGTAGTTTTCCACTCCCAGGCTCTCATAGCAGATGCCATCCATTCCCTCTCAGATATGGTGGCTGATTTTCTTACATTGGCTACAGTAAATGTGGCCCTGAAAGAAGGCTCGGTGACGAGGTTCCCAATGGGCTACGGGAAAATCGAGGCCGTGGGCACTTTTTTGGTGAGCGGAGTGCTCTTGTTTGCCGGTTTTTCAGTTGGGTGGAGCTCTTTGCTACAGGTGTTCGAGTACACGCTACCTCCGCAGATGTTTGAGTGGGTTTCGATGATCCAGGTCCATTCTCATAGCCATGGTGTGATGGATGCGTCGGGGGATGCCCATTCCCACTCCCACGCTGCTCATGCAAACCCACAAGAGGTTCAGATGCCCAACATCAACGCGGCGTGGCTTGCCTTGGGATCTATTGGGGTCAAGGAGGTGCTTTACAGGAAAACAATGCAGGTGGCTGATGAGACAAACTCCAAGGTTCTCGTTGCAAATGCCTGGCACCACAGAGTCGATTCGCTCACTGCGGCTGTGGCGTTTGTCACGGTGATGGGCGGGGTGTTGTTTGATTTGGCATGGTTGGACGCCGTGGGCGGCGGCCTTGTGTCGATTTTGATTGTCCATGCTGGCTGGGGTTCGTTCAAAGAGGCCTGGTACGAGCTAGTGGATCGCTCCGACCCTCCAGCGTCTGAGCACTACCAGCAAATTAGACTGTTGGTAGAAAGCGAGGTTAGCACGGCCGCTGCCTCGCTCAGTCAAAGCTTCACCGTCAAAGACCTTTCTGTCTTGAGTGCTGGTGCCAGATTCAACCTCATCTTGCATCTCGAAACAGACAAAAATGTTCCTTTGCAAGAAATCATAGATTTCGAGAGAGAACTACTCGAGGGCATCAAAGAGTCCAACCGCTACGTTGGCAAGGTGTTTGTTGACTACAACATTCGCCAGTAACTTGAACGCATTCATGTAAATACAGCCTACCTAAACGGCCTGCCTACATCGGCCGACATAAATAAAGTCTTATGTACACTATGCTATAAACAAGAATTTCTAATTACAGGTCTAGTTCTTCTTTTTGTTCTTCTTTTTTTCGCTGCTGCTGCTTTTTCCCTCGATGAACTGTAAGATTTCCTCTACCGACTTAGAAGCAATGGCTGGATCAGATACAGGCAGACTCTTTTTGCCGTTCTTCCCTGCCAGTTTCTGTGCTGGTTTGGAAGCAACAGAGGCATTCAGTTTCGCTGCAATCTTGCCCTTTTGATTCTTTCTCTGTTCAGCGGCTTGGTGCTCGTTGTAGGCAATGTATGTCTTGATCTGGGTGACAAAGTTGGAGCATTCTTTGGAAAAGACGTCTTCAGGGCCAACGACCTTGTTGAAGACTTCACCAGCTTTAGCGAATTGCTCCTGTGCACCTTTGTAGTTACCCAATTGGACCAAGGAAACGGCGTAACGGTGTCTAATGAGGGCAGTAATATCGGAGACTTCACCGTTCAACTTCTCAGACGTTTCAAGCGACTTTGCAAAGAGCTTATTGGCCTCCTTGTGAAGCTTCATATCCTGTAATATTGCAGCAAAGTTGGTCAATGTACTCACACAGTTTGGATGATTGGGGCCGTAGACGTCTGTCCATAATTGAAGTGCACGGCTATTAAGCGCAAAGGCACCTGACTGATCCTTGTTGAGGCTATCGAAGAACGATGCCTTGATGTAGGCGTTGATCGTCTCGTAACTGTCTGCGCCGAATATTCTTTCGTTCAAGATAATGGCTTTACGAGCGACTATCGAAGCCTCGGTGGTCATGCCTCTCTCGGCGTAGAACTGAGCCAAAGTAGAGTAGAGGGAGGCTGCCTCAGTATTGACAGTACCATAAATTTGCTGATAGAACGAAATCAATTCTGTCATGAGAGTAGTACCCACCTCCACGTCACCTTTGCTGAGATGAGACTTTGCGGTCTCGTAAACCTCGTCGACCATGGAGCATCTGTAACTGGCATCCTTCACAATTGGAACAATATCAACAATATCGTCAACAATAAAGACTGTAGTTCGCTTCGGAGGAGGCGAAACCTCAGCGGGCTTCTGGTGATTCTTCTTTCCCTTTCCTTTCTTCTTACCCTTTGTCTCAGAGACTTGTTCAACCACCTCCTGAGATGTCTCGTTGGCGTCAAACTCCTCTTTCGTAAAGTGGTAAGAGCGAGCTTTCCACTGTATGCCTACTTTCATAGCAATCTCTCTTAACAAGCTGAAAGGTTTGATATTTTCTGGCCAGTCTGGGGCTAGTGAGTATCTGAAACGGAGGAACACCTCTTTTTCAATTGCATTGATCACGTCCTCAGGCTTCATGTCAGCAAAAGCAGTCTCTTCCTTTGAGAATAATGGCTTGAGCAAGGCGTCAATCTCAATTGTTGGGCTGCCATTCACCTTACGACCAAACAAGCAGTTGTGGAAGTGTACCACAAAATGAGGCTTCAAAAGGAATGGAACTGTCTTGCCAAGTTTACGAATAACATGCTTGGCTCCTCTAGCAATCATTTCTTGAATGGCGAGTTCAGTCAAGGCAGTCATGTTTGCCTTTACTGGCACTAGCTTAGCAGAAGACTGCTTCTTCTCGTCTTCTGTGGTTTCTTCCTTTTCAGTCTTTTCATCCTTTTCTTTCTCCTCTCCCAGTTTGGTCTTTTCTTCCTCTGCTTTCTGTTTAATGGCGGCCTCATTATCCCTCACTGTAGCCTCAGTTTCCTTTTCAAAGGCCTCAATTCTGCTTAAAGCTTGTTTCACGATGTAGCCCAAGTATCTCATATTGATACCGGCACGGTGCATGAAAGCAGTCAAGTGGGCACCATCAAAAGGAACCAGGTTTTTCATGATGTCGTCCAAAAGCTCGGGAATCAACTGCTTTTTGATGAAGTTCGACACTTCCCTGACATCTTCCTGATCATCCTTCAGCTCTTCAACACCAGTGAAGGCATCTGGGTTGAGAACAATCTGGTCGACTGGAAGCGCAATCAGAGGTTTTTCTTCTCCATCCTTGAGCTTGCCCTCCTTCTCCAAGCGCTCGGTCTCTACTTTAAACATAGCAGCCGCCTTTCTCTTATACCACTCTTCAACAGCATCATGTCTCAAAGAAGCCTCCTTGTGTGGGTACGAAGTCTCAGAAGCATCGTAGTGCTCGTCCAAAAACTCTATGTCCAAAGGTGTGGTTCTGTACAAGTCAATGATGTACTTCCTGTGGTCGGTACCGACAATGCACTTTGCATCCTTCGAAAGAGCAAGCTCTTTATCTGTACTTGCTCCAGATGCCAACTCCACAGTGTGAGGCTTCAAGTGAAAAGCTTCTCCAATTGGTTTCAAAGCTTCATTGAAGTCCTCCGAAGTATGAATCACATTATTCTCGTGCGAGTAACCTTGGACAATCTTGTCAATCAGATTTCCATTTTCATCCACTTGGTCGGAGAAAACACCAGGGACTGGGGCCTGACACACGACTCTCTCGCCAAGGAAATCAACGATACAAGTCAACAAGTTGCTAACACCAGGCACATCAAGTCTGTTTAAAAGCTTGACCGCAGCCAAATCTTTGCCAAAACAGTAACGAGCAGCCTCATCACCTCCAGTTTCATCATGAGCACCAGTGGCATTCACACCAAAACTGTAGAAGATATTGTTGCGCAAAAAGATGTGATCGGATTTGGGCTCGTTAGGGTTCAATGGAACGATGTTGCCCCTCAATATTTCAACGGCAGTGGTGGTCGATATCTGAGTGAACTCCTGGATATACTTGTTGAGCAATTTTTCCCTGAGCAAACGTTCATTGAACGAATCCTTGGAAAATTCCTTGATACCTTGGTACTCCTCGTTCCAATCCTTGACAAAGTCAGCGCCATCGACGCCGTTCGAGATCACAGGGAGCTGAGAGCGGAAGGAGTCTGGAATGGTGGAATCTTTTAATGCCGCTTCTGTAACCAACCATGGGTAGGAAACGGCAGACTGAGAGAGAACCAAGTAGCTCTCGGCATATTCCGAACCCTTTGCGAGCGCATCCTTATTAGCTTCAATGGTGGCAAGGAACTTGGGCGATAACGAGGCAACCAAGTTGTGGAAGATATACTCACGGTGGTATGCGCCCTTCTCGTTGACCTTTAACGAAGGGTCGAAGTTGGCATTCGACAAACGGTTTACAAAAAATCCCGAGGCGTGACAAGTGATGGAATACGTTTCGCTTTCCAAAGTGGTCAATGTGAGGTAGAGCAAGTCGCCCTTAGCCTTTTGGTGCTGGGGAACACTCCACTGCGACAAAGTAAGTGACTTGATTGGGAGGTTCCACCTGGCAAGAATGGAGTCGGTGGTAGCAAAGTCCACCACATCAAATTCCTTTGGTTCAACGAGTTGCGAGACAACTGCCTTGATCTGAGCCTTTTCTTCGTCGGACGTTTCATTCTCAGCCGAGTCTTCCGTCTCCTCCTTCTTTTGTTCCTCCTGCTTCTTTTCCTCATGTTTCTTCACTTCCTTGAAACCCAAGCTGTTGAATTTCACTCCTCCAGCACTCACACCGTAAGCACGAGCAGCGTGATCGAAGAAATTCATACCAATGGTCTCTCTAAATTTCAAGAGATGGTCGTAGACGTCTTTTAAAGAGTAAGCTCTTTCGGTCAATCTGAGGTCGAACTTACCTGGAGCACCAAAGACTTCTTCCAAAGTAGAAAAATCATCAAATTCCTCTGTCACGTTCTTTTCCCCGTGAAACAAGTTGAAGTTGGTCAACTGGCTCAACAAAGAGCTCGCAGTTAGGGCTTCTTTCACGTCACTCACGGTATCGGTAACCACATGGTGAGTTTCCACGTACTCAATTTTATGGCCCAAAAACGAGGGAAGCGCTATTTTGAGCACGACCTGAGCGGGCTCCGGCTGTGACAGTTGTGCTTCTGCCATTTGTGGAGTAAGTGATTAGAGTAAGTCTGACTGAGAAGAATGAAAAACTTTGTGGGTGCCTGGGCACTGCAGGCAGAAATGGTTGCAAATCCGGGGGAATGAGGACAGTACAACTGGACAACGAGAATGAATTGATATATAGGAGCTTATGAAAAATCGAACGTATTGTAAAAAGTTGCGTTATTTAGGTGCTGTTGTTGGTGACGGAGGGGTCGGCAAGTGGACACCCAGCTAAGGCGCTGTTTCATTCGAACCGTTCAAAAAGCCAGCAAACAGCAACGCTATATAGACAAACTAAGGAAAAACTATATTTGTCTGAGATATGTTACCTATTTGAGCGCATGGTGTAAGTGTTACCATCCATTGGGCATCAGTGTCTCACTCACGAACTCTTCTGTGGTGTAGTGCTGACATTTCACTCACTTCGGGCAGGCAAGATTAATTTAAATTAAATTAAAACACTCCCATGTGTCTCCTTGAAAACTCACAATAATTTTGCCGATAATAAGAAAGACCACGGAGGCGACTTTTGTTGGACTTTACTCTTTAGCGGCCACTATTTATGGCTGCGAAATTTTAACAAACTAAAAGAAGCGTCCGTCAACGTCAACCATCCAAAGCCATAAATAGAAGCTCCTATAACTCACAAAGGATTTTGTGAGCTCAAATTTAAAGAGCTCCTTTTGGGCTCCATTGGTGCCGTTTTTTCGGTACTTTTTCACTTACACCTCCCTCCATCCTCTATGTCTCACTTTTTCACAACCTCTATCAAGCATCGCACATCTACAGTCACCAAACACTACTACACTGCTTCTCTGAAGGAGGCTACACTTATTTTCTTTCTTTGCTACCTACTTTCATGACAGACTCTTTAGGCAACTGCAACCTCCCGCCTACCCCAGCTTCGCTAGATCCCCCCAAAGTGCATATCAATGACCTTCCTCATGAGATCTTACTAGACGTGTTTGCCCACATGCAGCCCGTGGAGCTCAAGGATCTCCGATTGGTTTGTCGAAAATGGAACCTGGTGGTATCAGATAAGTCTGCTTGGGTCAAGGCATTCCACAACCGTTTTGGCACTGGCAATGTGTTTGCCTCTGTTACGGGCTCCTCCATGTGGCTCACAGAGTACTTGGGCAGAGTGGCGATGTCACGGAAATGGAGCAAGGGTAAAACGTTTTCTCACTCGTATGCATTGGTCAACAACGAGTTTGGCATGCGGGTGCCTCCCAAAGTGTTTGTGGACTTCATTCACGATCGACTCTTGACGTTTGCTCGATTCTCGGGAGCCATATCCATGTGTACGCTTTCCACGGGCCGCAACCAGACGTTTTTCCCTGAGAGTTCGGTTTTATCCATGGGCATGGCGGTAGATTGTAACTGGTCCCACTTGTGTGTGGGGAAGCCCAATGGTGAGGTGTGTCTCAAGAACCTCATAACTTCTTCCAACAGCGTTTCGGGAAAACAGTCAGTGACGAATCTTCAGGGCCAGACAGACGATCCGATTATGATTCTTCGCATGAACGATGCATTTGATAAACATAAGGAGAAGATGGAGATCGTGGCTGGCACCAATGGCGGGCTTCTACATATGTGGAGTACCACCAAGCTCTTGAGGACGATCTTCGTGAGTCAAACTTGTGGAGTACTCGATGTGGTTAGTGACTTCTCAAAGACAGTCATCGTGGTCACAGAAGAAGAGATTGTTGCTTATGAGTTGACCACTGGGGAGGAATCCCATCGTCTTTCTCATGGCGTTGCAGCCACTGGAGATACCGGCTTCTACATTGACTTGGCTGGGATGAACGTTGTGGCTCATAGTGATAGTAAAATCAAAGTGTTCCATCTCTCTGAGCAAGTATACACGCGGGAAACCTCGGCCCCTGATGGCTTAAGCATCATCAGTGGAAAGATGCAGCAGACTCAGCATAAAACAAGGCACCCCGAAATTGCTGGTGGAGACGGGCGTCTTTTCGCTCTCGTTTTTTCGGATGGGAGCGTCAGCACTTTCAATATTCGTGACACAGACAGCGAAATCAAGTTTCTTACACGGATAATGCCTCGTCACGACGCTCCGCACGGGATATTCGACTGGACTGCTGTGGCCTTGAACAGTTCTGTGATTGCGATTGGGCTAATTCCCAATTGGGTCCATTTCTACGATGCCCACCTGGGCGAGTACCTACGAGAAGGAGCCAAGATTCTGCGCAAGCTCTTCCGTGCTGGTGAGCCTCCCATTCGACACATTGAGTTTAGCCCTCTGCAAACATCAGGAGTCGTCGTCAGCGGCAGCGTTGCTCAATACTTCAAGTTTGGAGAAGACACCAAAGGTCAAAAGAAAAAACCAAACACGCCTCAATCGGCAGAAGGGTCCTCCCGAAATGCCATGCATCGTCATATCAAGGATCAATTGGCCGACTACGAAACGCTTGAACATTCCCAACGTCAAGCCGAGCTAATGGCAGACAGGTATAATGGAACAGAGCACGAGTCAGAGCTAGACGAGTTACGAATGGCCATGGCTCTTAGCGCCAGTAGCGCTCCCACAACAAGTGAGGATGAAGAGCTTGAAAGAGTATTGGCGCTCTCAAGAGAAGAGCTGGAAAGAGTCGTCACTCCAGTTGAAGGCGGGCTGTGGACACACGAGATATTTAAGCAACCTGCCACTGGCCATCCAGGAGAAATCAGAGATGAGAGTGATGATGATGAAGTGTTTCGGCGAGTAATCGAGCTCCTGCTTCATGACCATTGATTGTGTTCCGGCCCATTGTCTTTTAGTTGCGAGGTTTCGCAGCCACAAACAAGTCATCTTTATTCAACGGTTTCGCGAACAGCTTTTGACTCCTTGTTGAGTCATACAGGTCACAAACCACTTCTTTACTTGAAATCTGAAGATAGACTTATAGGCATTTTGATAATCTTTTCCGATGAATATCCATCACTCAATTTTTGATTTAAAAAAAAAAAAAGAAAAAAGATTAAAAAAAAACATCGGTGTTATTTGTCCGGCTAGGAAGTTCCCGATCGCACCCGACTAGTTTCCAAAAAGGTACGGCACAGAAAAAGTTTTAGGTTGCCGTTATTTGCGAGATCTTCCTTCCGATGAAACCGTTTTTCTCCTTACCTTTTGCCATCACCAATTTGAACTCCCGCAAATAATTTCTCTTGTTGCGGTTCTCTGCTACCCCCAGGCAAATTGCCTAGAGTTCACATCCATCTTGCATTACTGTCATGGCTTTCAAGCTTCGGGAGCCGAGGATTCAATTTTTTCAATCCTCTTTTCCTTACTTGAACAACAACGCCCTAACGAAATACCTGCGAAAGCACACTCGTCATTGGCGCTCAGATGAACCTCATCCTTCCAATCACAGATATCTTTCGATTGCAAGTGGTCATTATGGCATTTATTTCACCATCCTTAATCATGAGTTACGCAGGGAAGAGAAGGCAGGACTCAACGATACAAACTCCCACATTCTTTTAGTTTTCCCTTCGAGCACTCCATTGGCTCAGTCTATTCCATATTTGATTATAAGCAAGGTTAAAGATGAGGTTTACAGTCACATCAACCATCTCAAGGATGTCTCGAGAGAGCTCTTGTCGCTGTGGGCGCTTGTGAAACCAAGGAGCCTTAAGCAGCAGCGAACATTCATCAGACATTTTTCCACCAGCGGGGCAGAGTTAGATCGTGATCCTTTGAAGCTCTACTCTTTGCTGCAACCCAAAATCGAGGAGTTGCCAGTCGAGCCGACAGAGGAGCAACCCTTTGAAGATTCCTTCCAGAAAACTCAAGCTGAGAACATCATGAGAATATACAACAACCATACATCTTCAGAGGAGTTAGACGTCATATATCCACTCTACCAATCGCTTAAGCGGAATGACATCCCACTTCCGTCGATTTTGCATTACAATATTGTCCTTGAGTCTATTTTGTTGAGACTGCTCGACAACCAAACTTTGTCGCTCACTGCCATTGAGTCCAGACTCACAAATCTTCTTACTGTGTATCAGGACGTTCTTCGCTTTTGCTCAAAAAGCTCTTTGAAGCCAGATTCTACAACGTACGACCTTGTGTTGAAAGGAGTTTTCGATGGCTGCGTCGACACGATCACCGCTGGCCGGTCACCCGTTGTTGCCCAACACATTTACCACGAGTTCGAGGCCAAAGCTCTGGAGTTTTGCCAGGTGGGTGTCGAGTTGTTTATGTCCTTGAAGGATCACCAGGCACTTTCACTAACTTCTCTTATGCCAAGCTTGTTAGCTGCTGTCACTAGTTACCCTCAGGTTTTAAGTGCAGAACTTATCAAGAAGATTTTGGAACTTCGAGACATTCCCGTCGGTGATGGATATTTCTATGTCGGCTTGATTGACTTATCGAAATACTTCGCGTCCACCGGCGTTGATGGACTGAGCAAAGAGGAAATCCACAAATATTTAATTTCAGTCTATGAGGATTTCAAGTCCAACACGGACAGATTTCTGGATCTCCTTGCCTATGAATACAACGTTTACTCTGCATTGATACTGGCATTGATAGGCAATGGCAACTTGCTGTTGGCAACGAAATTTTTGGATGATATTTTAAGAGATTATAGGTCTGCTTTGCAGGCATCAGCCAAGGATATTGATATCGCAAAGCAGAAAGTCTCTTCGCTTCTCTCAGTGTATCTCGAGGCTATCATGGAGACGGGCACAACATCTGAGATTCACAGGTCATACAACCTTTTAGAGAAATTCAATAAGGTTCCTTATCTTCCTGAGTTGTCTACTCATGTTTACAACAAATTGATTGGTCACTTCATCAACGAATACTCGTCACTCGAGATGCAAAAGGAGTCGAGCAAAAGCGAAAAGTTGCTCAAGGCTCAGAAGACATGTTATGACATTATTTGGAGACTCTATGAGAGCGTTGCGATCCGCTCCGACTTTCAAAACTCTCAGTATGATGCTACCATCTTTCCAAAAAAATATGCTAGTTGCAGAGAGCATTTGTTGTCGTTGAGTATCGACTTAAACGACCAAGCAAAGATTCTTCGCATTGTGAAAGAAATCATCGCCAAGAATCATGCGATCGTGGATTGGAATGTCTCCAAAAAGTTAGTCATATACCTTGTTAACGCTTCTGAAATGTTGAACAATGACGAATACACCAACTTATGTTGGTCAATTTTAGAACAGCAATCAACTCATCATTTCGAAGACTCAACAAAACTCAACAGTTTCGTGAGTGAGCATATTCCTTACCTCACACAGTTTACGACTGAGGTATCTTCGAACAGGTTGTCTAATTCTCCGATGATTAGAAACGCGTTTGCTGGTTTTCAACTTTCTTCTGATAACATTTTTGGTTTGATGTGTGCTATGAACTACTTTATGCAAGTGGCAACTTCACAAGAGCTAAGCAATGATGATAAAGTAAAAGTGTTGCAATACCAAGCAAATCTCATCAAGGAGTTTGAAGACACAGAAAACCATTACTTGCAGCTCTCTGATGAGCTTATTCAGTTTAAGACCAACGTCAAGAATTCATTCGTATGGCTAGCATCATCGCTCCCATCTGATGTACGTGTTACACCAGATATCACACAAGTGTTCAAGCTTCTTGGTTTAGAGGCACCATCTGGAGTCGGTGAGCGATTAAACGCAATTATGGCTTTGGATTACTCAGAGCAACTCTCGATTGAATTCTCAAAAGGTGTTGACCTTGTCATCACCGCGTTAAAACATGGTTACAATTTCAACGCGCTCACATGGAAGGTGATTATCAACAGAAATTTTGTCATCGATGTTTTAGCAAGAGAGAAGAGCATCATGATCTTTGACTTTATTGCCAGGCTACTTCACCTGTCTCTTGAAGTCAATGAGAAGCACGCTTTACTTGCTCAGATCATATCATTTAACCATGAAAAGATTAACATTGAGATAATGAAGATGTTGCTCACCGATGATTTCAAGGAATCTCTAGGAAGTGGTCGTGTTATGGATGCATTTGCCAATTTTTTCATGCTGACAAGCAACAAGTACTTCGTGTCATTATTCGAGAGAAGTTTTGAAACCTTTGTGAGCAGTTGCGAGAACAACAAGTGGCTTGCTAAGGCCATTTGCAAAGTCTCATCCACAAACAAACTGCACTTGGTTGAGTTGATACCCGATCAACGCATTTATTCGCTTGATGCTCAAAACCAGGACGATGTCGAGCTCCTAGCTTCTGTTGTCACTTGTTTCATCGACCTTAATCGTGACGCTGAAGTCACTAAGCTTATGAAACATTACTATTCTGGCGATGGGGGTAATCGTGCATTGATGAATTCTAACAAGATGATATCTGTGTTGGTTGACTTCTACATTAGGAAAGGGGACTATGATGTTGTTCTTGACCGATTCGAAGAGTTTGCTGATCGTTCATTGGAACTCAAGCAAGCTGTCAAGTTTGCGAACTTGATGGCTGAACTATCAGGACACAAGGCACGCAGAACAAGTACCAAAGATGACGAAGATATCTCAACATTTGCCTTGAGCCTTCTCTCTTTAAAGGACTTTGGACAGATGTCCAAATTGCTCGAGCTGAACAAAGTTTTCTTGAGGAACAAAACAGCGCTTTTTGATTCATTGGTGTACTACTTGACGAAAGCTTCCACTTTAAGTGCAGAGAAGACCTCAAACAAGCTCAAATGCAAGTTTGAAGCCTTAATGAGACTTTCCAAAGTGATGCGATTGAAAGAACTAGCAGTGGATAGTTTGATCAATGTCATACGTCTCTTGGCCGCGATGAGAGCCAGAGACTTATTGAACATTCTTGTGAACAAATTCGTCAACAGGAATGAAACTGCATCGGTGATTAACCTTTACTTCTTGCAAATAAAAATCTCTTCCGCTCACGAGGCTAACAAGCTCAAGCAGGAGTTTGAGTCGGCATTGCGCAGTGTTGGTGACGAGATTAACTTGGCCAGCTTAAAGCAGGCTGTTTAATATATTTCATACGACGGAATGAATATTTATTTTAATGCAATGAACATGCCATCATCACTAAGTTCTAGGTACATGTAACGATTCTCATGAATCTATGCGTTGAATCTCGACGTGGGCAACTCCGGGTGAATGTGGGGAACCCTCATAGGATTGATAGGCGTCCAAGGGGGGCATCTGAACGTCAAGCTTTTGCATGGTTTTGATTCCTGAGATCCACATTTTTCCCAAATAGTCGTAGCGTGCTCTGTCTTCTTCGTTGAACGTGAAAACTGTTCCTGAGGAGTCGACTTTCCCTGTGTTGTTATAGCTTTCAATGGCATTGTATGCACAGTAGTAGTAATCTGTACAGCAGCGAGACTTGACCCAGCCCTTTTGAGGTTCGTAAGAGTCAATTTGATTGACACCATCCAACTCGTCAACATCCTTTTTACGATTCTTCAGCTCAAGTTTATAATTCACTTCCTCGGTGAGGTCTATGGGGCTTCCACGAGGACGCAAAGGAGGGATTGCTGGAGGCACCAAAGCATTCTTGATTCGAAGTGGCTCCTGGTACATTGCTTTTAGAATCTCTTTGTTACCAATAGCAGAAAATGGGAACTTGCGCTCATCCCTGCCGTAGCCATTCTTCTTACAAAAGGAGAACCCAGAGTTGATCCAGAGTATCTTACCAGAAGACGACATATGACCAGGATGGCTCAGGCAAACCTCTGAAGAAACAGAGCCATTGTACATTCTTCGTTGCGGGTCCGTGGTGAGCTCACCGACACTGGCAGCATCATATTTGCTCCAGCTGTAATTTTCGTCCCCCACAATAGACATTGCCAACCAGTACATTTCCTTGTCGCCCCAAATGGATGACTTGACGGGTTCTCCCCATAATGCAAGAGGAAGAATTGCCAAATTGGCAGCATAGTGCTTCTTCCTGTTAAACAATACAATTCCGGCTTCCTGGGTATGCCTCCAGCCTCTCATATACGGTGCATCCATCGTGTGCTCCGTGACAGGTTTGATACCTAGAGCAATGTCTAGACTGCTATGGCTATGTGGCATGAGCTTGGAGAAGTAATTGGTTTCGATCCAGTCGTTACTGTCTCTAAGCAGACGGTCTCTGAAGAAAAAAGCCCCGGTTTCTTTGTACTCAGGCGAGTCAAACATGCTCTGAGGCAGTTCTAAAGGAACAGCGTCAGCGTCCACCAAAATCACTTCTTTGAATGTGTTGAACATAAGAGCGAGAATTTTGTTGTTGTAGCCACTGAAGAACTGTTTGCCAATGAGTTTCATGGGTCTTTCGATGTTAACGAAGGTGAGGTGCTGGATGGGGAACTCTGATCCGTACTTGGCAGGATCATGAAGATCAACTTCTGGCATAACAGTTGTTAGGATTTTTTTGTCGGTGAATATTTCACCAAGAATTTCATCGATAGGCGCTACAGCCGCTCCCTGGAGCATCTTCTTCGACCGCATCAGAAGATCTCCTCTATAAACAATTTGAATGGGTAGCTTGTTGTTGAGCGCTCTTAACACTCGTATGAGGCGGGAAATGTCCTTTGAATATCTTGTTGCTGCAGAAATCACTATGCCTTTACCCTCGATGTGCTCATAGTAGTATTGTACGAGGGTATCGTCGGGCATATACTTTGGTTTGCCAGGAAACAGGTCCTCGACAAAAGTGTTGTCTGGAGGCTCGAACGTCGGGAGCTGGTCGTGAAAGAAAGGAGTCAACTTCCGAGCATACTTGCCCTGCAAATCCTTATCCGGGTCACCTCCGCTGAAAAAACAGTGGCCGTAACTTCTCACCACCGTCATGATATCGGCCATTTCCGTCTCGATAAGCTTTGTCAGGTTCACTCTATCCTGAAACCAGCCATTGATCTCGATTCTATCCTCCTCAGTGATCACGTCTGGCTCAGGATCTTTATCCTTCTTCTTCCGCTTCTTTACCGTATGATAGGCGTCCTCGAAGTAGCGGCCCTTGGCCACTGCGTGCTTGTCGTACAGGTTGTCATAAAACTGGGGCACTTCCCAATCGGGATGATTCTCATCGAGAAACTTGAAAAATTGCCGACACTTTTCATCGTGCGGTTTCTTGCTGAAGCTATCCCACCCTCCTATCGTCTTCTCGAACTTCTCTGTTAGAGAGTACTTGTACGAGGAGTAGTGCAAATCTCTGCGAACAAAGTAGTCGCTGGCGCCAAAGCCGATTTCCGAGAAGTCCCAATGGTAGTCGTCAAGCAAAGGGGAGAATTCAACAAAGTGGTAGCATATCAAGGTGAAGAGACATAGGCACACGATCGAGAGAAGTCCTTTCTTGCGAAGCTTGCCCGAGACCACGAAATACGATTTCATTGGAATAGTAGCGTGGCTTTAGTGCATCTGCCACCTTGCTTGGAGATTGTTGCCGACTATATAGAAAACAAATGAACCAGGGGATCCGTCCATTGGGCACATTAAGGCTGTGCTACTTTGTGTCTCCTCTACAGGCGATATGCGCGACATCTTGTGTCAAAGTAGAGGTACCGGAAAGATTTGTATGAGGTCACCGTGTGGAAGAAAGAACCGAGGCCAATAAAGCAACCATTTGCAGTAGTGGCTACTAAAAAAACCCGTGGTGGAGCCCTGTCCCATCCACGAGTCCAAATCATTCTTTCGTCGCTTCACCCGTGTTTGACGCAGGGGAGCCTAAGTGAGCCAGGGCCGGGCCAAACGCGACATTATCCGTCCAGACGGCTCACTGTACTGAGCGCTCCCTTGCAGCTCAGAAACCGGCGAGTAACGAAGTTTGCTCAACAAATTGTTAAACGAATTAATTCAATGAAGCCATTTGAGTCGTCAAATTCTGGATTTTTGGGCTTCTTGAGCGTCGCTGTAAAATCTCTTGGCGGCTCTTGGCTTCCTTCAATTTCCTCTCTCAGCAACCGCTAGTTAGGTTTCTCAGCTCACGCGGAGCAGTGGTACAAAAGTACCGAGGCGAGGGTCTGACACAAAGTGACCAAGACGGTAGTGCAAATTTCCACACGATGGAAATAGTAGATGGTACCTTGTTGGTCAATTCACGTTGCCGGCTTAAAACGTATGATATGGCTGCAGCTGAGGAAAGGGTCGTCCTTGGTTAAGAGAATTTGATATTGGAGTGAAGATGCCTCGCTATCTTAGGATTGCACTACGGGCAGCTTGGTAATTGTACCTTGTAGTTTGTAGACCGTGGACCATTCACACTTGGAGTTTGCCACTTCGAGTGAGAATTGCAGCCGCAATTGGTAGGCTATCAATCATGATTCTGCAAAACATCCAGATCTACCTTTCAATGGGCTTCGACCACAGCCAAATGGCTGCAAACGCAAATACCTCAATGACGAATAGCATCCTAAAGCTGTTGAAAACGGTTGTTCATACATATCATAGGCACCGAACTTGAAGAAAACATAATGAGGATATTCAGAGGTGATTCCGTTTTATCGTCACAGGTGGCCCACATTGTGGATTATGCGGCTTTCGAGCGCTCTGGTGGTATTAGAAGTGTGGTAGCTGTTCCCTGGACTCTCTAGTGCATCGGCCCTGCAGCTCTTGAAACACCATTCAAAATTCATCAAAATCAATAAATTATTCGGCGACGAACGCTGAATTATCAGTGTTTGTGGTGATAATGCAGTGGACTTCTTCACACAACGCTTTTTGGTTGCGAAAGTCTTTCTTTGCTTGAAAACCTGGAATTACGATTCCACAGGGAGCGACAGAAATCAGAGATTGTTCAAATAATTATTAAGACCTTCCGGATTCGCCTTACTCATTTTACTTCTTCGTCTCTCTACCCTCCCCACGCTGCCTACGTAGAGCACCTTACTTACTAGCAGGTTTAAGTCATTTACAACTTCATATTAGACCATTTGCCAAATTTGCAACATACTGGACTCCTTTTGGCTAACCAGTACTCTGCGACGAACTCACCACAAGCCAATTTCATATATTTTAGATCCTACTAGCCACTCTGCCTCCAACTCCGTCACGTGACCCCACCCAGTGTGTGCCGCGCTCAAATTATCTTGTTACACGTAGAACCAAAAAACAATTACCATCGACATCCAACCTCCTCTGGTCAACATGTCTGTCCTGTCCTACAAGTCCCAGGACCCGTACAGTCTGGCATCTGTGCCAGACAAAATGGCAGTGTTCCAGGAGTGCTTGCAACAGTTCAATGCCCTGCCGGTGGACGCGAAAAAGTGTCGACAGTTGTTGGCTAAGCTCTTGCGCTTGATCTACCAAGGGGAGCTGTTTCCGCTGCAAGAGTCAACGACGTTGTTTTTCTCTATCTCCAAGTTGTTCCAGCACAAGAACTCCTCGTTGCGTCAGTTGGTGTACTTGACTATCAAGGAGCTTTCGGCGACCTCGCAGGATATTTTGATGGTGACTTCTTCAATCATGAAGGATATCCAGTCGGGTCTGTTGATTTATAAGCCTAACGCCATTAGAACGCTCTCCAAAGTGTTGGATCCAACCACCGTATCTGCATCAGAGAGATTGTTCAAAAACTGTTTGGTTGACAAGAACCCAATTGTGTCCTCTGCAGCATTGATCTCCTCCTACAACTTGTTGCCTATTGCCAAAGACGTGGTGAAGCGCTTCACTAATGAAACGTTGGAGACCATCCAGTCATACAAGCAGTTTCCACTGGATCAGTTCCAGTTGCACGAGTACTACGGCGCTTCAACTACAAACTTACCTGCGAACTCGTACATGTACCAGTACCATGCATTGGGCTTGTTATATCAATTGAGAAATCACGACAAGATGTCATTGATGAAACTTATCACCAGTTTGGCGGACGGCCCCGCCCTCAAAAACTCCTTGTCCATAATCCAACTCATCAGGTACATCAACAAAGTATTGTTGGATGACGAGTCCCTCATCACCCACTTGCACCCTATCTTGGCGGGCTTCTTGAAACACAAGTCTGACATGGTGGAATTGGAGGCTTGTAAGACATTGATTGGCTTGCAGCATCTCATAAAGGAGGATGACTTCATGAACATTATTCTTACTCTTCAAAAATTGTTGAGCGTTCCAAGAACTGCAACGAGGTTTGCAGCAGTGAGATTGATCAACAAAATCTCGATAAAGCACCCAGAGAAGATCATGGTGGTGAACCTAGAGTTGGAAGGCTTGATCAATGACAGCAATAGATCTGTCTCCACCTTGGCCATCACAACCTTATTGAAGACCTTGGGTGTCGGTACCGTTGAATCTGCTTCTGCCTCCAGCTCCGAGAATGTGGACAGATTGATTTCTAAGATGACATCGATGATGGATGAAATTACCGAAGACTTCAAGATCACAATAATAGAGGCCATCGAGAACTTAGCTCTTAAGTTCCCATCCAAGCATAAGAAGCTTGTGTCGTTCCTTTCCGACTTATTGAGAGACGATGGCACTTTGCAATTGAAGTCAAGTATCGTCGATGCCTTGTTTGACTTGATCAAATTTTTGTCCGATAAGTCTGCTAAGCAGCTCATCTTGATGAACTTGTGTGAGTTCATCGAAGACTGTGAATACACAGAATTGTCTGTGAGAATATTACACTTGTTGGGTGACGAGGGTCCAGCCACTGCCAATCCGTCGTACTATATCAGACACATCTACAATAGATTGGTTTTGGAGAATTCCATAGTCAGAT
This sequence comes from Candidozyma auris, assembly GCF_003013715.1. Taxonomy (NCBI): domain Eukaryota; kingdom Fungi; phylum Ascomycota; class Pichiomycetes; order Serinales; family Metschnikowiaceae; genus Candidozyma; species Candidozyma auris. The sequence continues at coordinate 902,714 of NC_072816.1, forward strand.
CGTCCGCTGTCATTGCCTTATCCAAATTCGCTGTTCAATGCGATGAGACTGTTGCACAGAACGTCAAAATTTTGCTCAGTAGATGTTTGAACGATGTTGATGATGAAGTTAGAGATCGTGCATCTTTGTCATTGAGTTTCATCGACAGTAAACGTCCTCAGTTGGTCGTCACAGAAGTGGGTTTCAATTTGGCGGCTTTGGAAAGCAAGTTGTCTCATTACCTCAATGACGAAAGTAACTTTGGACATAAGTTTGACATCGATGAGATTCCATTGCTTAGTAAGGAGGAGCAGAAATCTCTTGAGTACAATACGAAGATTAAGAAGTTGGAGAAGACTGATGATGTTGAGATTGAGAGCGAGAAGTCCTCCGCAGGCACAAGATCTAAGGAGGAGTCTCAAGGTGCAAGTGACAATGCTCAAGAGTATTTGAGACAACAAGAGTACGCTGCCAACTTGTCTAGTATTCCAGAATTTGCTGGTCATGGTAAGTTGACGAGTTCCTCCGCCTCGCCATTGTATTTGACTGACAGGGAGAATGAGTTCGTTGTTACCGTTGTCAAACACTTCTTTGTGGAGACACAAAAACTTATATTGCAGTTCGATGTGACGAACACTTTGTCATCCTTGGTATTGCAGGATGTCAGTGTTGTTGCTCAGCCGGACAACGAGCTCTACGAGGAGGAGTTCACCCTCCCATTGGCTGAATTGAAGCCTGAGCAAACAGGAAGCACCTATGTATCATTCAACACGCCGGCCATCGGTGATGACGATCTTCTTGCAGCTTTCGGAAACACTCTTATATACACTTCGAAGGATACTATCGATGAAGAAGGCAACATAGATCCAGCTGATGAAGGCATCGAAGATGAATACCAGATTGACGACTTGGAGGTAACAGCTGGTGACTTCATTCAGCCAATGTACAACTCCAATTTTACTAGCATCTTTGACCAGTTGCCCGAAAGCGAAGGCAGTGTGGTGACAATCGGTGGTGTTTCCAACTTGGAGAACGCTGTCAACAAGTTGAAGAAGAGTTTGAACGCTATGCCATTGGATGGCTCCGACTACGTTCCAGCCGACCTGACCGCCCACGTTTTGAAGTTGCTAGGAAAAGATTTGTGGGGTGGAAAAGTCGGAGTGTTGGTGAGACTTGCGCAAACCCAGGGTAAAGTTGTTGCTAAGTTGCAGGTGAAGGGAGAGACACCAGGCTTCGCAGGGGTGGTTGCCAATGGAGTGCAGTAGACATGAAAACGATTACATAAACTATAAAATCTTATCAAGTATAATCATTTTCGTAATGAATGAAAGTAGGGTTTATGAATGCAGTGATTGGCGTTGCTTCAACGCTTTGTAGAAAATTCCACCAGATAAATAAACGAGCAAAGCGGCCAACAAGATGAGAACAAATATCCAAATGGCAGCTAGGTTGTCAGCTTTAGCTGCTGTAGGACACGCTAGGTGAGAGCGAACCTCGAAGAAGTACGTACACTCGTCGACCGCGGCAACGTAGGATACATGTGCTTTAGTTAACATATCTCTGTCACAAGTAAACGTGAGTATGGTTCTCCTTCTAAGAGGGGTGCCATCTTTGAACGTCATCCCATTGCAATTTGATCCGTTCTCATAAGTCAAGGTGAGTTTCTTGCCCTTGAACATGGGTCTTGTAGATACCTGGCCCATCAGAATATAGCGACCTGTTTCCTGGTCAATATAGTACGCCCCAACCTGAGAGGCGTTTAGCGAGTCTACAACCTCTACATTCGGTAGAAGGTGTCTCTTTATGGCACCCAGACACACGCCCACGGTATAGTTATGACCAGAGTCGTAGCCTTTGGCAGACCACAGAAGTTGTTTCACATCGTGGCCATGGCCAGCCACCACTGACAAGCCACGCAAGTCAATAAAGCCCTTATGAGGAGAGAGCACCGTACAGGGGTCGAGTTCGAGCTCATCGTGATCAGAATGTGGCGCTGCCGACTCACCTTCCTTCAGAGGTTCTTGCACCTCATGCACCAAATTGTATAGGGAGGGAAACGCGTGCGGTTCAAGCGAGTGCTGGGGTCGTTGCTCAACAATAAAGAGACCAACGGCCACGAATATGGCCACCGCTAGGAGTGCCAAGCGGCGGGTATAGCGGGGCGGCATGAAAAAGTGTTGAGGTTTATCGAGGAGTTGAAGATGATGATGTTCGCACCGATGAGGCTTAATACAAGGTACTTAAACCGAAGAAGGAGTTGACCAGTAGGAGCATAAATATGCTATGGATTTCGAAGGATGAAAGAGAATGAATTAGTAGGAGAAGGGTTTGTAAGGGGTTTTTGGTTGAAGTACTTGGAAGTAAAAGATTTTTTGAGGAAGTGAAAAGTAGTTGTACTGAAGAGGAGTTATCAAGTAGCCTCGTCGCGGGCGATTATATAAGAGAAGTGGAATTTGTTGTTGGTGAGATGAATTGAATCAGATTCAGTCAGACCATATCGTGGAAATGGCTATCTTGATTTTTAGCATAGGATTGAGCTTGTCAGAGAAAGTGTGCTCTTGCTAAACTGGCCTGTATTTTGCAGCCACTAGGTGATAATGCGCTCAAAGAGGAAAAACGTCAAGAGAGGTTGAGACGGTCAACGAAATAACGATGAAATGAAAAAACAAAATGGGCAAGCAAACTGAAAGACACTGGATGTATGTGACATTCTTTGTTTTAAAATCAGTCATTATATGCTTTGCATCTGGTATAGAAAGGATTGCCAGCCACGACAATCACTGAATTATATGTATTGCGGTCTGTCTCTTAGTGAAAAGGGTAACGGAGTGAACAAATATGACCATTTTTGGAATCTCGTTGCAATTCAGACCACCAAGAGGTGTTCTCAATTGCTTCCCCCTATTCACCATGCGCTCACCATCACCGCTGTTTCTACAAACACTCCAGAAGTACAAAGTAGCCAAACATACGAGAATTTATGAAACAAGCCGACATTTTAATTCACCAGATACAGTGAAAATCTGTTTCTCCTGGCCTTCTGGCTTTCAATCCACCTTGTCTTCTGGTATTGCACGTGACCACACTCGTAACTCACACTGTAGCGCGTGCAGCCCTGTTGCTTTGGACCTCAAACATCACCTTCTTCCACAATGGATCCTTGGAATAGTAGTGTGTCTCAGGGAGTCATAGGCGGTATGCCTCCTCTCTTTGACTACTCAGATCCGCTTTTGTCTCGTCTTTTGGACACAAAGAAGGCACTTCAGAACTCAGTTGATGCTTCCAACGAGATCACCGAAAACGAAGAGGACCAGGTGCCCAGAGTGTCGGCGCAATTCCAATTCTTATCGGCTGTTTGTGAAGGCGACCTCATTACTGTCGAGTCTGTCGCCAAGGATCACCCGGAAGTGGTGCATCAGATGTACCCACAAGATGAAGGCGTGTCTCCACTTATCTTTGCAGTGGCTTTCGACCACCAGGATGTCGCCGAGTCGCTCTTGTCTACACATGGCGTCGACCCCGATGTTGCTGACGAGACACCAATTGGATATTCGCCGCTAATGTGGGCAGTGCACTTGAGAAACTTACACATGGTGAAGCTTCTTCTAGATTATCAAGCAGATCCTTACAATGCGCCCAAAGGCGATGGCAAGGATGCTGTGTCATTGGTCACAATGGAGGACCCAACCATGTATGAATTTTTCAGAAGCCATAATCTATTGAATAGGGGTCTGAACAGAGAGAGTGAGGTATATGAGTCCGACCCCTTCCAACACGACTCCACGGACTTGGACCCTGTCACGCATCAGATCCGGATGCAGACAGCTGGATTATCACTTGACATGGATGATGACGACGACGATGTTCGGGAGAAGGAGTTGGATGAAGAGGCCGAGTTATCCCTCGACACTGAACTCGTGCAAACCCCACCATACGATTACGAGAAGCTTCTCCCAGAGCAGTTCATCAAGTTTACTGACTCCGACATTACTTCCTTACTTGACTACATCTTTGGGTTGAGAACAACGAATACCTCATTGCAGCATTCTACAAAAGTTCCGGCAGCAATTGTCTTTCAACTAGTGAGATACTCTCATTTTAAGGTCCACAGTAAGGAATTGACGGAATTCTTGTTTGAGTGTTTTGTCGCTAGGTTGCGCACAGTTACTAACACAAAATCAGGTGTGTTTAATATGGCTGTAGCGGAACAAAACGGCGACAAAACAGCGGCATTGCTAGGTGCCGGCGACATTGTGTTGTTGAGTTATTGGCTCTCAGCCATACAATTTTTGCATTTCTACTTTGCCAAGGCCAACTTGTATCATGACTATCCTGCGTTTCTCCAAGAGTTTGTGAACATCACGCAGTCATTGATTGCAACTCTTTCATTTTCGATCAACACGAGACTTAATCTTCTTGTCGATGACTGCTTGCTCAAGTTCACAAACTTAGTGGACGTATCCTCAGTGTTGTACGCCAAGGACTGGAACCTTTTCAAAAACAAGCCAAATATCAAGGATCAGCCTAGTACATACGACGATATTTTGGATATGCTTTACCCTCCCACTATGAAAGAGTTGATGAAGCCTTCTCCTCTCAAGTATGTTCAAGTTCTCGGGGCTCTTGACTATGTTCTCAAGATTCACGACGTTGATCCTCTCTTGAGACTTCAGACATATTCTCAAGTATTTTACTATATCAACGCTATAATTTTCAACAGGATCATGGCAAATTCCAAATTATGTTCACGTGCAAAAGCGATCCAGATCCGTCTCAATGTGTCTACCTTGGAAGATTGGCTAAGATCACACAATTACAGCATTTACAAGCCTGATAAGGCAGGCGGACTAATTGACTTACTTGAGCCAGAAGAAGGCGGCCACCAACTCAAGCTTCACAACTTACTTGATGAGTCTTCAAATACTGAAGGGAATGTCCCCAACAACAAGGACCCCCATAGTCTTGCATTCTACTATAGATCATTGTATCATATTGGCAAAAGCCAGTTAATGCCCACCATAGAGTTGTTGCAATGGTTGCAATGCATGTCGGCTCTCAAAGATGAGGAAAGTCTCATCAACACAATCAATCAATTTGATACCCTTAATTACTTCCAACTTTTCAAGGTTGCCAACAAACTCTATAGATACGAGGTGGACGAGGAGAAACTACCAAAACCACTTGTCCAGTATCTAAAGCGACTCATGAACGAACAAGGAGAGACGCAAATCAGCCGAAGCCTTTTGCATTACATGACGCAAAGTACATTCTTGCTGAAGGAGTTGTACATATACCTCAACCCTAACTATATTTTCGGGGTTGCCTTGCCTAATTTGAACGAGCTAATAGTTCGGTACGGTGCTGGATTGGGTGGCGTGAAAGCTCTTCGGGCGAAGAAGTTCCAGCCCACCCTTCCAGTTACAGTGTTGGACGATGTTGATGAAATTTTGACCAAGAATAGAGAGTCCAATGTTAACGACACCTACGACTACGAAGAGAGGTCGCATGATGATGACAATGAAGCTGTTGCTGGCGGTAACGGTGATGAGAATGGGCTCGATGAACGCTCAGGATTTGATTCTAGTGCACGGTCTTTCAAGGGTGACGAGCTTTTTAAGACGGCACAGGTTCCCCTGATTGTAGCGCACAGAGACTGGGGTGACAATGAGGAAAACCCTTGGTAATAGAAATACATGTGTCATCATTGTATTGCGTGTATTAGCACAGATATGCTAACTTTTGTATGTACATAAGCTGAAGTGAAAGGACATGCTAGAATTTGGAGGGTTACATTTGTGAGACAAAATTGTTATTCTTGATCTTGGCATTGTTGGCCTTGTTGATCTGTTTTTTCCTCCACTTCATGATGTCTGTCTCCTTCAATTGTTGATCCATCTTTTCTTTGTTGAGGCAGTCCCACAACCATTCAGGGTACTCTTCATCTTTCAAGGCGACTGGTTCATCACCAGATTTCCTGATTTTGAGGTTAAGCACCGTACCAGCAGGACAAATCGATTCTCTAGCAGCAACAGAAGCTGATAGGCTTCTTGTAGCGAGGAAACGAAGAGGAAGCATGGATTTCCAGTTATAAGAAGATGCAGTTTGTATGAACTTGATGATGATAAGGTCGTGTCTTGCACAAATATATCTCTAACGTCAATATACTGGGTATATAGCTACTTCAGGATTTCATGAGGATTTACGATCAAGCCAAAAAGATCTACCGGTAAAGAAAGCTCGTAGTTGTACTTCATTGATCTCTTTCCACGTGACGACGTTCGCCTGAGTGCGTTCATATAGACTCGCAAGATGTAGGTTGCGAAAAAAAAATCGCCGAAAAATGGAAGGTTTGAGTATTCTCATCTTTAGCTAATATGGCCCCAAAAAAGAAAGGACCCGTTGAAAAACCAATTTTGCTCGGAAGACCAGGCAACAACTTGAAGTCTGGTATTGTCGGCTTAGCCAACGTCGGCAAGTCCACCTTCTTCCAGGCAATCACCAGATGTCCCTTGGGAAACCCCGCAAACTACCCATTCGCTACCATCGAGCCAGAAGAAGCTCGTGTCATTGTTCCAAGTCCTCGTTTCGACAAATTGTGTGAATTGTACAAGCCTAAGTCGGAAGTCCCAGCTTTCATGACCATTTACGACATTGCCGGTTTGACTAAAGGTGCCAGTGCAGGTGAAGGTTTGGGTAACAATTTCTTGGCCAACATCAGAGCTGTTGATGCCATTTACCAGGTTGTCAGATGTTTCGAAGATTCCGAGATCATCCACATTAATGACGAGGTCAACCCTGTAGCTGACTTGGAGATCATCAAGGATGAGTTGAGATTGAAGGACATTGAATTCGCAACCAAGCATTTGGAGGGTATTGAGAAGATCACCAAGAGAGGTGGCCAGTCTTTAGAAGTGAAGCAAAAGAAGGAGGAGGCCGAATTGGTCAAGAGAATCATCCAGCTCTTGGAAGACGGTGGCAGAGTGGCCAACCAGAAGTGGACACAGAAGGAGGTTGAGGTGATCAACTCTATGTTCCTCTTGACGGCCAAGCCATGTATTTACTTGCTCAACTTGAGCGAACGTGACTATGTGAGAAAGAAGAACAAGTGGTTGTTGAAGATCAAGGAGTGGGTTGACGCCAACTCCCCTGGTGACGTGATCATCCCTATCTCTGTGTCGTTGGAGTCTCACTTGTCTCAATTGGAGACTGACGAGGAGAGAGACGCCTACTGCAAGGAGATTGGCGCTCAGTCCATCTTGCCCAAGGTCATCACTACCATGAGACAGAAGTTGGACTTGATCTCCTTCTTCACATGTGGTCAAGACGAGGTGAGAGAGTGGACCATCAGAAGATACTATACCGCTCCGCAGGCCGCTGGTGTCATCCACACAGATTTGGAGAGAACGTTCATCTTAGCCAATGTCATGAAATACGACGACTTGATCGAGCTAGGCGACGAAGCCACTGTCAAGGCCAATGGTAAGTTGATGCAGAAGGGTAAGGACTACTTTGTCGAGGATGGTGATATCTTGCACATCAAGGCTGCCGAGGGTAAGGCAAGATAAGTTAATAGAGTTGTAGCAGTGCATGACGTTTGGAATGAATTGTAGGCATAACAATTTGGCTGATGTATGTGTTGGAATTTCCGTGCTGGACTACGGGGCTTCTAGTGTGGCATGCTCACGACCTTGGGTTTCGCAGTCCACTTTTTTCAACTTATAGCATTACTCAATTTCCAACTGTAACTACTCAATTCATCATATGTTTAGAAGTGCCCGCCTCAATCGCTTTTGTATCAAACGATACAGCACACCGCCTAAACAATTTGGTGACCCTCACCATGTGCCTCCTCAACATGAACCCACACAGGCCCCACCAAAGAGCCTAACACAGTTTGAGGACCTACAACGTCAGGAGGAAGCGCAACAAAAAAACCGCTTCGGCAGGGTTGCTCTCAGTATAGTTCTTAACATAGTGCCGCTTGTTGTAGTATGGAAGTACTACAGTGACAAGTTAGAGAGGGTCAAAGAGGAGTCTGAGAGGCAGGCTATTGCGGCTCAAAGAATTATCAATAGAGAACACATCAAGGCAGGGATGCTCGTTACGGACGTTGATCGGCTAAACAAAAGAATACAAGCACGAATGGGTCTTCACATTGCAATGCTTAGGAAACAACTCGCAGACGTCGGTATCGATCCTGTTAGCTCAGATAAGACTGTTGACGAGTTTACTAAAACAGTTGACAATATTACAGATCTGCATCGAGCTCAAGAGCCCGCCTTCATGAGATATACTCCCCAACCGGCAGAGTATAAGGATGATCCTAAATTCTTTCAGGCTATAGAGAGACTCAAGCAGAGAATTAGTCATCAGGAACAACCTACAATGACCACAGAAGCACCACATGAGCTATCATCGTCTAAAAGCCCAAGTTCATAGAGCGATACATTCTTGTTTCCATCTTTATCTTCTTCAACTATGTATAAAGATCCTGGCCCTGTTCAGCAGGTAGTGCACAGTTACCCGCACTGGGGCAGGGCGCCATAAGACAGAGGAAAATTTCTCACGTTACAATTTCTTCTTCATACAATGTCTTTAGTAGGCGCCCATTAGAGTCACGGTTTGCATGATCACTTCCACATGTAGACAGCGCCACTGTGTGGCCCTTCGTGCTCGGGTAAGCCTTAGATCAATAGTTTCTCCGGCCCTTTGTGTCGTGCTGCTACTCAGCAGTTACGCGGCTCGTAACTTACATGCTTTCAACAGTGGCCCTTGAGTGAGGCCATGATACGGTCACCGGGCTTCGTAGCACTAGTTCCCTGCCACATGTTCTGCCTTTGTTTATGTTTACTTTAACAACTCGGCATCTATCTTGCCCAACAGTCTCTGCTTGAGCTTTGTCTGTAGCAAGTTGAACTTGGGGCAGCACACGCTCTGTGCCTCCGGGCCGTTCTTCTCGTAGAATTCTTTGCAACACTTGTACAACTCATCGATAACTTTGGTACACTTGGATTCATTGTACCCATTGCTCTGTAAGCAGTCTTGGATAGCACATGCATGGGGCTTGCACTCACTTCCAACTTCCTCGGACATCGCTAAGAAGGGTAGATACTTCGGATTTTAGTATAGAAGGAATGGAAGAAGCAACTGTTGAATACTTTGCTCTTGTGCGGTTGGTCCCGAAATTTGTTAGCGCATCACGTGCGCAAGCTTGCCTCCCACACGGACATTATACGATGGTTGGATCCAAGTCAGCATGGAAATCGTCCTCGTCATACTCACTAGGCTCATAGATGACCAAAGGAATAAACTCGTTCTTTTCAGCTTGCTTTCTGAAGCTCTTGATCCTGTAGACGTAGAATGCGGCGCAGGAGGAGAACACCGACACCAAGATTGCAATCAATCCCCAACGTGACAAGTGCCAGCGAAGCCCTTCTATTTCTGACCTCATGGCCATGGTGAAATCTGTAGTAATCTTGTGATTTATCTCCTTGATTCGTAACATGATGTTTTTGCTCATGAGGGTATTCTCAGATTTCTGGTCATTGATAGCAACCTGAATGTCGTTCTTCATCTGGATGAAATGGTTATTTAAATCATCTCTAATAGTCCCAAAATCCCGCTCTAAGACGTTGATTTGATTAATCAGCTCGTTAATGTGATGCTCACGGTTTCGCGTGATGTCGACATTGAGTTCTTGCTGAGCGCTTTCAAAGAGGTATCTTTCGTTCTCAAGCTCATACTCCTGTGAGTATTTCGTCGAAAGCTTCAGAAGCTTCGAGTTAAGCTGAACAATGAGAAGGTTGATAATCTCATCGCTTTGCTCTGGGGTGAACCCTGCTCGCGTGAGCTGCTTGTATACGTCGTATGTATCAATGTATGGTTCCATCTTGTCAAAAATGGTGGTAAGAAAATCCTCAGGTATTTCCTCGTCTACTTCGGCGTTTTCCGGCTTCATCGTATCCGGTGGCACCACCACTGGATTGGAGAAGTTGAAAAGGGAGGCTGACTCTGGGCTTGCAATCTTGGTATCAGCGTCAGAGACCTCTGGGTGTTCGCTCGAAGACTTCTGTTCTTTATCTCTAACCTCCTCGTGGCTTTTGGCCTCTGCAAACGCCCTGCCTTGGAATGTAGAGAATTGTCGGCTAAATGAACTCTTCTGTATTGATCTTTTTCCCACAAAGGGACTGATGCCGGACACAGACACTCTGCAGGTAATGATAGGTCGTCGAAGAGCCCACGCCAATACTCTGCTGTAGTAAAGGGGATCTATTTGTTTTGGCATAGGGAGTTTTGCTAGGACGCACAAGAGTGGTATATCTAAACAACTAATAGATTGATAGATGGGCTTGTGTGCAGGCTATCACCAACACTTACGGTACTAGTCGTGTGCCAGCGAGAGAGCAGAGACAGAGGTGGATGTTCTCCTTGTAAAGCAGCTAAGATTTTTTTGATGACAGTTTTACCTTCCTACTCTTCTTGGATTTGATCCAGGAAGTGTTTCACCGCCTCATTAAAGTTAGTGCGGCTGAATTCGCGAGCGGTGGGAGTTACTAACGGCGCTCCCTCACACAAAAATGACAGAAGAGTGACCATTTCGAAAGCCTGGTTTGTCGCTATGACGAGGCCAAACTCCTCACGAAGTGGCATCTTAGACCGTGTGGCAATATAAACCATCATGCTGTCTGCTCGCTTCGCGTTCTTCTCATCGCCCACAGCGAACTCCTCCACCACGTCTACCTCTCTAACTACTTGCACAGTACCTTTCTTCTCTTCTTTCAAGAACGACGTTAAATCCTCGATCGTGTTATCTTCAGATACATCATATGGGCTGTAGAAACATACTGTCTGCACGGTCTCCAACTCCCAGCACCATTGCACGAGGTAGGCAAGCTCGGTTGCCAAGCGGGCCCTCTCTTTGGCAACGTGTAGTTCTTTCAGCTTCGTGTACTCAAAAAACGATGCTCGGTATCGGCTAAGCTCCTCTTCACTAGGATGGTGCATTCTTTTGTCAGCGTCCAAGTATGCTTGCGGCTCCTTAGGACACATTTCCATGAAAGGTGCAATCGAGGCTATCAAGGCCACACTTCGTGGAATGACTAACCCAGCTTCTTTGCCACGGACCCAATTTGCGAAGGTTACGTTTGGCAACGATGGCAAGAGACCAAGCGTTCGGTGAACAACGTGTTTCTCAAACACGGCCTTGGTGACAACCTTGAACAAAAAGGAGTAGCACTTCGCCCTGACCACCTCAAACGTAGGGTATTTTGAGTTTTGATCGACATTTCTCATTGATTTGAGCTCATTAGGATCGAAGTCCAAAAGAAGCCTGGTGAAACTCATAATGTAGTGGGAAAGCAAGAAAAAGGTGGGAAATTTGCCCGCTTATATAGGGTCCTGTCCACTTTTTTGCAGCCATGGGGCGCTAGGCGAACACGATGTGGGGGTCACCAATGTACTACTAAAACGAACAAAAGTATATGGGAGGTTTAATTTTTGTTAGCTCAATGGATCTAGAATTGGCTTTATATTGCTGAATTGTACAATGCAATCTTAGTGATTGTCGATAATTCCTTCTGGTTCTCAGACTTGGAGGAAGCAGATTTCTTGACAGAGTATTCTACATTCTCGACAAGAGATGGCTCTCTGGGTGAAACTTCGCTCTAAAGATGAGCGTCAAATATGAGGACCGTGCCAAATCTCGGGAATTATGGCAGGTCCGAATTCTCCAACTATAAAGATTCTCACACTAAATAAAGTGCCCTCAGTATTGATATCCACATCATTCGGACCCTCGATATTAGAACAGGCAATGACATTCACAACATAAAACAACGATATAAAAAATTTCTTTTCAATGACGACAACTTTTTCTATAGGAAGCAATTTTGGCTCAAACTTACATTCGCCCTCTACGGAATACTGGTTTCCTCTGATCTCGATATCCTCAAATGTCCCTCCTAGAAGAGCATCGACGCAAAATGAAAAAAAAAAAAAAAAAAAAAACAGTTCTCATTCCTCGTGCAATTCGTTTTACCGAAGAAAGCAAAAGTATCTTCATAGATTTTACTTTTTTTACAATTGTCAGCTTCATAACATTTGTTTTTGGCTCCACCATCTGTCTCCTGCATTCGCAGCCGTATATATCCTTCACCACATCTACAACTAGACAATCGTTTCACAGGCCATGAACTTCCTCTCGTCGGCCTTTTCTACCTTAACGGGTAATTCTATCCCGTACACCTTCAAAGATAAAGTTATAGACCCCTTGAAAGCGACGTACCCCGACTCTCGATCGATATGGACTGTTTACAATGGAGTGAATCCAAAAAGTGACACGCCAGTTACCATATTCGAGTTCAATTTGAAGGATCCAGCTGCAACAAGGTGGAATTACGATCTGTTGGCGAGAAACTGTTTCAAGAAACTGAAACTCATTAAGTTCCCGGGGATTGTTTCTGTGGTGGACTATTTCGAATCAGATGCCTATTTATACATTGTCACCGAGCGTGTCACGCCATTGCAGCACTACTTGACCCTCCATTCAGATAAGATCTCTACTGAAACAAAGCTTTACGGAATCTATAGCGTGGCGCACGCGTTGCTGTTTATCAACACTAAGGCTAACTCCGTTCATGGCAATGTCAATATCGCCTCCTCGGTGTTTGTCAATGCCCAAGGCGAATGGAAGCTTTTTGGCTTTGAGTTACTCACTTCGATGAAGTCCGATCCTGAGCAGCCAATATATAGGCTCTCTCTGTCCATTCCAATGTTCAAGGAGAATTTGCCGGACGAAGTGGTCCAGAATGGCATCGAGGGTATCAGGCCCTACCCTTTCAAATTTGACTCGTATAAGTTGGGGGCTTTCATCTTCACGCTCTTGGCCTCAGACCATTACGTGGATCCGATCACTGTGTCTAACGGTGAAGTCTACGCCGGAAGTAAGACGATACCAAAGGCCTTGGCTCAACATGTAAAAAAATTGACCAACGTGAAGCCCAACCTCCGAATCACTGTTGAAAAATTTTTGCAAGAGACAGAAAATTACTTCAAATCGAACAAGCTCGTGTCCTTCAGTAATCTTTTGGAAGACATGAAGTTTCAAAACGCTTATGAGAAGTTGTCATTCTTCAAGAACGATGTTGCTCAATACATTGATGAGGACTTTCCGCCAGGATACCTCGATAACAAATTGCTTCCTGAGATCATAACCCAGTATGATAACTTGATGAACGCTAAGCCAACTGCATCATCAACGGCAGAACAGCAACAATATCGCCAGGAGACCATTTCTGTGTTGCTCAATTACATTCTCAAGTTGGGAACGGGTTTGTCAGACGATGGATTCTCCAAAACAATAAAGCCGATCATATTCCATGCATTCACACTTCCAGACCGTGCCATCCGCCTCACTCTTCTAAACTACTTGCCCAAGTACGCCCCGTGCTTGAGTGAGAGTGAAGTTCAATCCAAGCTCTTCTACAGCTTGTTGACAGGTTTTCATGACACTAACTTCATGATTCGTGAGACAACGCTAAAATCATTCACATCTGTCATTGACAAAGTGAGTGCTAAGCAGGTTAATCAAGACTTGTTGAAAGTGTTGGCCAAGCTGCAGATGGACCCTAAACCGTCCATTCGTACCAATACTCTTATCCTTATCATCAAAGTCTCGAGCAAGATTTACTCAACTCTGAAGAACAGTGTCATTATCACCGCATTAGGTAAGTCATTGAGAGACACGTTTGTGCCTTGCAAAATGATGGCGCTTTCCGGTTTTGATCAGTTGAGGAGTGACTTTCTGCTTGAGGAGATTTGCATCAAGGTTTTGGGTCATTTAGCAATTGCTCTCATGGACCCCAAATCTTTAAAAGTAAGAGAGGAAGCAAAGCGCGTTTTTCAATTATACTTGGCGTCGGTAGAAGAGCACGCAGCGACACTTCCAAGAGAGGAGCAGGATGAAGACGAAGAGGAGAAGGAGTTCTTCCGTCAGCACGCTCCCCAAGCATCTGTGGAGCAGAAGAAGGAAGCGGAGAGCACAAGCACCACCTCTTTTGGGTGGAGTATGGTGAACAAATTGGTGTCCTCGTCAGTTATTAATGGTGACCTAAACAAGAGTTTTAATTCGTCGACGCCTGATTTGACGAGACAGCCCACACCGACTGAAACAGATACCGCCCGCCCGTCGCATCCAGTCAGTGCCGAAAAAAATGGTGGCCTCACGGAAAGTGCCAATGTCGCCCACTTCTCCGCAGACGAAGACGAATGGGATGTTGACTTCGAAGAGGAGGAATTATACGTTCACCCGCCGGAGACGAAGCGGTCGATTGGCCTGAATGCAAGTGCGACTAGACAAACACCTACTTTTGGACAACGAAAGCTGCCAGCAGTAGTTCCAAAAATGGGAGCAACTAGAGCGTCAAGCCAATCAGGAGGTGCTGTCTCTAGGGCTAAACCAGGGCTCACTTTGGGTGCAAAGAAGACTGAGAACAAAGCCCCAGGCTCGACCCTAAAACTCAATCTCAAGGTTGAGGACAACGATGAAGATGATTCTTGGGGCGGCGATTGGTGAGGTAGCCTTTCGCTGTGCCCAGTCTAATTTTCTTACCACCACAGTTACTCTATATGGAATGTGTCACCTGGTGATAACGAAGTTAACCATGTCCATCTCGGCGTACGGCATCATGCCAAGACTTTCGCGGGGAGGTATGGTTTGCATTTCGGTAATGTCAAAGCTCTGCTTGGCTTGCACCGAGAGGCTCAAGCAATGAAGAGCCACACCAAAGATAAAACGGAATGAAAAACGATTCTGTTTAAACTTTATGTTGTTTAGTTGCTGAGGCGTACGGCTGCAGAGAAATCGCACTCAGATCGATGATGCAAGATCTTGCGGTGAGCATCCTGCAAACGTCAAGTTTATCCGCATTTTCGAAGGAACTCTGCGGGAGAAAAATAACACTGGGCGCGGCTTTGGTGGGGGTCTGCCAAGAGGAAAATTGTGGTGATAAGAGTGCCAAACGCTCCGTTGGTGCCGTGCTGTGGATCGATAAGACCCTTCGCTTGGTCTTCATGAAACAAGTGCAATCGGATGATTTCGTGGAATTTGTAACGTCACAAAAGGCTATGACTATTTGTGAAGCTTGAGCTCTGGGTGTTGGCGATACGGCTGCAAAATTCAAACAAGAAGCGCATTCAGTATATGTACGACCAATGAAGTTGTGGCTCTTAGTTTTGCGCACACAGAAGTGGCTAGAAAATTATTGTGATCTATCACAAGACCCGCCTTGCACAAGAATTCGTGTATCACTGCAACACTTCTCGTATCAATGAGATTGTGCATCATGCGAGCCGCAAGGTTTTTTTGCTCTGAACCAAGACACGAGTCAGGTCTTGGTATTCTTGTAAAATTGTTGCCCAGGACATGATGTGATTCGAGCCATAAATACCAGACAAGCTGCCTCAAAAAATCTTTTCTTTCATTCTTTTTTTTTGTGGTCTCCATTCACATTCTTCCATGGCTGCAAACTCTGAACCCGCACAGAACAAAGGCGAGGTCTTGTCTCACATCGTGAGTGTGGGAAGTCGCACAGACATCGACGCTCACCAAGTTGATCTTACGGCGCTCGCGTCTCACGAGGTCGCTCTTGAAGACGTAGCTTCTGGTCTCAGCTCCGATCAGAAGTACTATGTGTTAAAGCGTCTTCACTTCGAAGGGTTGGAGACTTTGGACGAGTTGCCTGTTGCTGCGACTTTTATGTTGGAAAAAGTGTCCCTGATGCTGATCGAGGAGTCGTTGGAAGTGTTGAAGAAGTACTTGAAGGAACATAACGATGATGTTAACATTCCCACAGAGGAATATGACTTTATTGAAAAGCTCTACAACATGGCTCCCGACGAGCTTGCTAGAGCCAAATTCACCGAAAAGGACTCGTTGCTGGCCGTTAATGAGAAAGGTATCGCTCAACAAACCATTGAGAAGGGTTCAAGCTCAGATCTTATCACGTCTACTTCTGACGAAGAAGCAGGCCATTACGAGATCTTTGACTGGGATTTGCAAATTCGAACGGAGGCTGTGATGATCGCCTACCACTCGCCTTATCCCGAGGTAAGGTCGGTGACGAATCCTTATGACGACACCCAGCTTCCTGCTGAAACCATCAGAGTTTACATTTTGGGAATAATTTGGACTGCTGTAGGAACCTTCATCAATCAGTTCTTCGCCGAAAGACAGCCTGGTATCTCTTTGGGTGCCCCTGTCGTCCAGCTTTTGCTATACCCCTCTGGGGAATTGTTGGCGAGGATTCTTCCCAAGCGCAAGATCAAGCTTTGGAGATGGTCCATTGACTTGAACCCTGGACCGTGGAATTACAAGGAGCAAATGTTATCTACCATTTTTTACTCCATCTCTGCCGGCACGCCTTACGTCTCGTACAATATCCACGTCCAAAGGCTTCCTCACTATTACAACAATCAGTGGGCTGGCTGGGGATACCAGATTTTGCTTATTCTTGCCACAAACTTTATGGGATTTGGCTTTGCTGGTATTCTCAGGAAGTTTGCTGTGTATCCTGTAAGAGCGATGTGGCCTACCATCTTACCCACGCTTGCTTTAAACAGAGCTTTGTTGCAGCCAGAGAAGAAAGCTAATATCAATGGATGGACTATATCAAGATATTCCTTCTTCTTCATTGCTTTCTCAGGTTCTTTCCTTTATTTTTGGTTTCCTAACTACCTTTTCGAAGCGTTATCGTACTTCAACTGGATCAGCTGGATTGCTCCTGATAACTTCCATTTAAACATTGTCACTGGTTTCGTCGGAGGTTTGGGATTGAACCCAATACCTACATTCGACTGGAATATCATTAACTGGAACCTTGCATTAACAGTTCCTTTTTACTCGCAGGTAAACCAGTACATTGGCACCTTAATCGGTTTCATTTGCATCATTGGTGTTTACTACTCCAACTACCTTTGGTCTGCTTACCTTCCCATCAATACTTCAACATTGTACAACAACAAGGGCCAGAGATACGATGTCAATGAGGTCGTCAACGAAAGGTCATTATTTGATGCTGCAAAGTATGAAGTTGTTGGTCCTCCATTTTACTCTGCCGCTAACTTGATTGTGTACGGCTCGTTCATTGCCTTGTACCCATTTGCCATTATTTATGAAGTTGCTTTGAACTACAAGCCAATGTGGCTTGCATTGAAGAATCTTGGCAGCTCATTCAGGAACTTTAGAAGATCAACTTTTGAGGGATTCGACGATCCACACACTGTCATGATGAGAAATTACAAAGAAGTTGCTGACTGGGTGTTTCTTGTCGTCTTGGTTATTGCCATCGTATTTGCCATAATCTGTGTCAAGGTTTATCCTGCCGAGACACCAGTGTGGGGTATATTCTTCGCCCTTGGAATCAACTTCGTTTTCTTAATTCCTCTCACGGCCATTCTCTCGACCACCGGCTGGACTTTCGGTCTCAATGTGTTGGTGCAGATCATCACAGGTTATGCGATTCCTGGTAACGGTCTTGCTTTGAACTTCATCAAAGCGTTGGGTTACAACATCAACGGGCAAGCACAGAACTACATCACTGATCAGAAAATGGCTCACTACGTCAAGATTCCACCTAGATCACTTTTCCGCTGCCAAATGCTTTCCTTGTTCCTTTCATCATTTATCGCCTTAGCAGTGATGAATTTTATGATCGATAACGTGGACAACTACTGCACACCCCAAAGCAACCAGAAATTTTTCTGCCCTAGTTCAAACGTCTTCTTTTCGGCATCGGTCTTGTGGGGTGTTATTGGCCCTAGAAAGGTCTTTGGTGGTCTCTATCCAATTTTGCAATGGTGTTTTTTGCTTGGAGCACTTCTTCCCATTCCATGTATACTTTTCAAAAAGTACGGACCAAAGAAGATAGCCAAGTACTTCCAGCCAACGTTGATTATTGGTGGTATGTTGATCTACTCCCCTTACAATTTGTCGTATTACACAGCTGGTCTCTACGCCTCCTTTGCTTTCATGTTCGTCATCAGAAAGCGTTACGAGGCTTGGTGGGAGAAGTACAACTACGTTTTGTCTGGAGCTTTGGACGCTGGCGTTGCCTTCAGCAGTATCATTATCTTCTTTTCCGTGCAATACAACGAGAAGCCCCTCTCATGGTGGGGAAACAACGTCTCTTTCCAGGGATTTGAGGGTGGTTATGGAAGACAGAGATTGATGAACGTCACAGAAGAGGCTCCAGAAGGTTACTTCGGCCCGAGAATTGGACATTTCCCATAAATATTTCTCATGATTTCCTAAATGTTATAAACAATCAAGACAAACTGATATTAGCTCCATTGAGTAGTGACATCGTCAAGTGTGTATTCTTCTTTGGGTCACCCGGCTCGTCAAACGACAGAATCCTCGAGAAGTTCTGCAAGAGCCTCACAGTAACATAAGAGGCTTCAGTCAAGGCAAACTGCTGCCCCAAACAGATACGTGGACCACCATTGAAAGGTAGGAAGCCCCAGCCGACCTTTTTGAGGTCTGGCTCTCCCCATCTTTCAGGACGGAAGATATGAGCATCTTCGCCATAGATTGCCGGGTTTCTGTGCATAGAGTACACCGTGTAGACAACAACTTCACCCTTTGGGATGAAAACTGGATCATTTCCATCTGGACCTCCACCTCTTGGAAGCGTTGTGTCTCTGGTCGCCAACCTCGAGTTTTGAGGAACAGAAGGGTATAATCTCAAGGTCTCATTGAGCACCCACTTCAAATACTCGAGCCTCTTAAGTGATTCAAACGTCATCTTGCTGAGGTCGGCCGATTCCCCTTCACCAAAAGCGTCGACTATCTCCGAACGCAATTTGTTGAAAATAGCTGGGTTTCTTGCAAGCTCAAAGAATACAAACGACAAAAGACCTGCGGTAGTATCTCTAGCAGCTACAAGGATGTTCAAGCACTGGTCTCTCAATACCTTAGGGTTTCTCGTCTGCTTCACCAACTCATACAAAAAGACATAGCCTCCTTGAGAGCCCTTCTCAATTTCTTCATCAGTGGCATTGAGTGCCTTATTAACATAGTAGTCTGCAAAGCCGTGAACGATCTTGTTGCTCTTGCGGAACTCGGGGGTGTTGAGAAGGAAGTAAAGCTGCAGGAACCCCATTCTCATGAGTAGGTACAGCTGGGATAAGTTGAATGCTTTTGGGAACTCACCCATCTCTGCGGGGCCGGTGAGTTGGGAGTAGTCAACGATGTCATCCTGGAGAGAGGAGCAGGACTCGCCAAACAAAAACTCGGTTCCCGAGTCAATTGTCAATTTGAAGAATAGCGGCTGAATATCGAACTTGGTACCGCCAGTAGCCCGAATTCGTCTGATTACCTGCTGGACATGCGGCTCCAACATGGTGACGTGAGAGACCTGCTCCCTGGCAAACTGGGGTCTGAGCATAGCTCTCGAGTGTTTCCAGCCAGCGCCATCCAAAGTGAAGATTCCATCGCCAAGGACAACTTTGAACTGTTTGTGGCGAAGCCCCAAGGAGAAGTCGTTGAACTGCGTGCCCAAGACGGCCTTGATATTCTCCGGATCACGAGTGCAATATCTCAAGTTGCCTGTGGTTCTGAAGAGGAGACTGTCTCTCTTCACCTTTTTATACATTTCCTGGAACATCTCGGGCATTTCACCGGTCTTGCGCCTGCGCAAGATCTCTTTAGTAAACCAGAAGCCGTAGAAGTGATCATTCAAGAATGGGGCAGACGAAGCTCCCAGCCTGCGGGATCTCACATAATAGCTTGTGTTTGTTCCGACAGTGTAGACAAGAACAGCGAGGAGAGCCCATGCCCACCACGGAAGAGCCGGAAAATCTTCTGAAAGCATCATCGTATAAGAATTAAAATCTGTGACGGATTTACTCATGGACGTTACAGGATATATATGTTTTTTTCTCGTAACCTCCACATGACTCCCCAGTTTGGGGTAAAGCCTCGGGTGGGTATTGAGGGGAACTCCGGAACGCAGATACTTGCTAGGAGATAACAACAAGATCCCTAGATCTGTTGGAACGTTTGCGTGATCTCAAAGGTACCGTTCACAAATCACTAAGCATTCTTACAATGCTTCTAGTGGTGGTCTACCTCACCTCTTGAACAAAGCGGGGAGCGCACGGAAAGATGGTGGGAGTCTCCTAAGCAGCCATTGTTTGCCAGTGAAAAATTGATCTCCGTGATATGTCCGAAAATACAGAGAGGAGGGCCCAACGTCGGTAGAGCAGTTGAATATCATGAGATTTTCATCGACGTGTGCTTATGAAAGCGGTATGTAAGCTTCACGAACATGAAGCTCACGATCTGGACTTCGGACCAAGTGACTGTAGCGTTGCATACGTTTTCAATTTTGGACCATGATTCACGGTTTTTCATCTCTTACGACTTTACATCGCTTTTGCTTCAGAGCACAATGCGTTGCCTAGTAGAGTCTGTGCCCCACTTCAATTGAGTCTACGAGCAATCAGGAGGTCCTAGCGGTGGCACATTGTTGGCCGTTGGAGGTTCCTTTGTAAATACAACACCAGAATGGTGTCTTCGATTTTGTGTCACCTAGGTTGCATTATAATGCTCGAGTTATAACGAGGTTCATCTGGCCCTCGGCATTGACCATTTGCATAACTTAGCTTTGAGGCTTTGTAATCAGGTCTACCTTGCCAGCCAAGCCGAGGCATTGCGAAGAGTAATTGTATTTTTGATAGCTCTAGATGTGGATGCATCAAAATTCAATGCATATTGCACCCAGGTAGCAAACGGCTGTCAATAAGCTTTGAAGCTAGGCTCGAAGGTCATTCAATCGCGTTAAAAGTCAAATGAATTCTTTTGATGGGATTTGGTTCGGTTGCATAAGACGTCTTGCTGAGGTATGAGATATTAGAGTAAAGCTATCTCGGTAATCATGAAATTAGGCCAAGATCGCTCTTCGAATTGATACTCTTAGTGAAATTTCGCTCTATCAATGCCTTCCACGTGTACCGCAGAAGTATGTGGTCTTTGTTGAGGGCTGCCCAACAAACTCTTGATCAAGTATCATCTCTTATTGGTCCCCGGATAAATTGGAAACAAACGCACAAACGTCATGCAACTGGTTCACTAGCGGAAAATAAATTGACCCGAGCCCGAGTTCATTGTTCGGCAGAATTGCCGCTAGCATCACGATCAAGGAGAAGATTTCATGGGGGGTCGGTCACAGAAAATTTTGCCAAGGCATTGTCCCAAACAAAGAGCTTGCATTTAGGCTGAGCAACCGGTACACACCAGCGATATGGACTAGCATGCTTCTCATTTTTTTCTCTTCGACTTTTGCTTATTCGAAGCTTATTTCTACAATGGAGGTTTGACATGTAGAGTAATGCCATTCAGATACCGTTTTTGAGCTTGAAAGGTAAACCAAACTGCTGCTTCTTCGATTCTTTGCTTTCGATGAAATAGGCAATAAGTCCGGGAAAAGTTATCCCTCGAGGCTCCTTTCGTGGCCTCAGTTAGTGCACGTACTCACCATAGCACTTTCTGGCGGGGCAACCTGAATAGGCCATGCAGAAGGCTCTTTTACAAACAGGAGCTTTACCGTCTAATTCGGGGACATGTATGGTCGAATTAGTCCAAACCCCACGTTCTTCAGCCAATTTTTGTATTGTAAACGTACTATACATTATGCTTCTGCGGAATTAGAGGGCGGAATTACCGCTAGCGCTCCTCGATGCTCTCGGCTCCACCTACCTGAATATCTTGATCAATAGTAAAAATACAAGTAAAATGAAACAGAAATCAGATTAGATCGATACCCCTTACAAAGCGAGTCTCACGAGTTGGCCAGAAATCAATGTACGTAAAAACGAAGAGGAGTCAGGCTCTTCTATTTTTCGAAGGGTCCATCGTGCATTCTTCCTCGCAGTTTGCAGACGTTTAGTGTGCGGCTTCCCTCTCGTCAATACAGGTCTAGTTGCTATCGCTTAATGGGCCTGAACCTTTTGAAATTTCCTTTCCCAATGGAGCCGGCCGTGGGGAAAGGTATAAAGGGGGTGACTTTCCCGCCTTTCTTTGTACTACCACCTCAACAAAGTGCTCAACAGTGAAGCCATCGTACCTAAACACCTGTTGTGAACTTCCTACGATTACGTCTACCAAGTTGGGTTTCTTTTTCGTTTACTTTCTGTGGTGTTGCAACTTCATTACATAAGCAAGTGGAATGAAAATTTTCAGCTTCCTTACTTTGGCAACAGTCACTTTGGCTGCAACGATTGCTAAGAGAGGACCAAAGGCTTCTGACTGGGACTATGAGAACAAGACGGTCAATGGTGTCAATTTGGGTGGTTGGTTCTTACTTGAGCCCTACATAACGCCATCCCTCTTCAAAGCTTTTGAACCCGGCGAAATCCCCGTCGACGAATACCACTACACCATGTTTCTCGGTAAAGAAGAGGCAAAGAGGAGGTTGGAGCACCATTGGGATACATGGTACCAGGAGTCAGATTTCGAGGCAATGGCTGATGCAGGTATCAACACCGTGAGAATCCCAGTGGGCTACTGGGCTTATGGAATGAAGGAGGACGACCCGTATGTCCTGGGTCAGGACTTTTACTTGGAAAGAGCACTTGGGTGGGCTCGTAAGTATGGAATTGTTGCCTGGATCGACTTGCACGGTGCTCCAGGATCTCAGAATGGCTCGGGAAGTTCTGGGTTGAGAGGTTCTTTTGATTCTTTGGAAGAGTTGAGAAAATCTATTGGATTTCTCCATGATGACAACCTTTCACTCACGCTCACAGTATTGCAAAACATTTTTGACAAGTACGGTGGTTCTGAATTTGAGGATGTCGTGAGCGGCATCGAATTGTTGAACGAGCCGCTTGGCATAGTTTCCGATATGAACAAGCTCAAAAACTTTTACAGATGGGGCTACGGCAACATGAGATACTTGAACTCGCTATCATACAACAACGTCATCATCAGTGATGCATTCATGGAGGAACCGGGCTATTGGAATGACTTTATGACTGTTGATGAAGGATATTGGAAGGTGGTTGTAGACCACCATCACTACCAATGGCATACTCCTGAGGAATTAGGTATGAACATCACTGAACACGTTCAACTCGCTTGCGAGTTAGGCACCAACCACACCAAAGAGTACCACTGGAATATTGTTGGTGAGTGGTCGGCTGCTCTTACTGACTGTGTCATGTGGTTGAACGGCATTGGGCGTGGTTCTCGTTGGCTTGGCCAGTATATGAATTCGCCTAAGTTTGGTGAATGTGAACCATATACTAATCCTGATGAATGGACTGAGGAGCACAAGCAAAACCTTCGGAGGTTCATTGAAGGCCAGATTGATGCTTACTCGACTGCTAGTGGCTGGATTTTCTGGAACTGGAAATGTGAGAACGCTGTTGAGTGGGACATGTCTCGTTTGATCCAACTTGGTGTATTTCCTCAACCATTCAGTGACAGGCAATACCCAAATCAATGTGGATACGATTGATTCTCAAAAAAAAAATTGTGTCTAGCATTTTTTTGCTTCTGTACCCAATATATGTCTGTATGCTATCAATCTTGTGTGAAATCTAGTACGTAAATAAACACTACCTTGAGAAATGCCTAAAGGTCGGTGCTCCATGTGAATTCTACACCTAACAAAGTTACTCAACAATTATTTTTGGTATGTACCTTACCGAAACGGTTCAAATAGTATCAAGTCATTAGATCAACATAGCAGCAACACCAGCGACACCAGCTGCGATACCAGCAGCGTTCTTGGCGGCACCACCCTCGTAGGAGGAGACAACAGCCAGTGAAGCCTTAGAAGAAGTGGATGGAGCAGCAATAGTGGTTGGGGTAGTGGGTTGTGGAGCGGAGGTGACCCCAGACGAGGTTGGCTTGACTGGGGTGGTGGAAGGAATGATACACTCCTCAGTAACGGTAACGGTCTTTGGCTCATCGACGGTGATTGTCTTAGGGCCGCAAGTCTGCTGAACACAGGTGGTGATGGTGATGGTTGTTGGGATAGGGCAGTAGGTGGTGTAGCCAGTCACAGTAACATCATCAGTCACAGTTGTGTTCCAGCCATGAGTAATAGAGGCAGATGGCTTTGGAGAAGGCGATGGTGATTGTGTACCGCCAATCTTCTTGAGGGCAACCTTGACACAGCTTTCGTTTGGAGCATCGAGGAGAAGACCGTAGCTAGAATCAAAGTAGTGGTATGGGTCATTCACATTCTTACAAGCGTAAATCTGCTTACCGATGTCGAGCTCACCTTTTTCGTTGAATGTAACATTGCTGGGAGTGACAGAGATGCCGACTGCAAGAAAATCAAACATTTCACCAACATTAGCTGGGTATTGTTGCTCTGGCTGGTAGAGCAACTTGTGGTCAGCATCGTATTGGAATTCCTGGCCAAGTTGGTCGATCACCTTAAAGTAAGCAAAACCGGCGCCCTCGTGAAGCCATTGAATACCCTTACCGTTGAGGTCTCCGTTGTCAGAAACGACTTGGAGGTTGACAGTCTCGGCGGCAATAGCGGTGCTAGCAATAAAAGCGAGGGTAGAGAACTTCATGATTGTGTTTGTGATTGAGAAGAGATGAATGAAGAAATACGAACCTAGAGGAAACAGACCACTTTTTATACTTCAGTCCGCAGGTTAGAGACCATTGAAACCGAAGCATGGAGCCAAAGAGTGCTAAATTTAGCTATTACACATATGGAAAAGTGGGTGGCTTGCCCTTAGTATGCATTCCACAAGCGAGAAAATGACAGGAAAGAACATCGCGTGCGTGAGAGTTACGTCACGGTGCCTTCGCGCTGGTGATTTGATCTACGTAGGAAATTTCGTTTCTAGGGGGGTAGCAGGATGTTTTAGATGGCCGTGTTGAGTCTCAAAATACAGACCCGAGAAGGGTTTCAGCAAAGGTTTGATAGACACTTGAATGATCTTCCGATGAAATTCCTCCATACTTTGCACATGGATTATAAATCTTGCAACGTCAGTTTGTGTCACTGTCATCGTACAGGTCTATGTAAACATCATTTGGCTGAAAGCAGACGGCACCCCTGGTGCCGTGCGCCTAAACGTCATGATGGACGTAATGTTCTTCTAAGAATAGGAACTTTAATGTAAACGGTGCATGTTTGACTACTACGATCTCCCATTCTGTTTCTCTGTCATCTATTTTTGTCGTTGTTGCTGGCTTAATTTTTTTGAAAAGACTTCCAGAAAAAGCGGCAAGCTTTCTGAAATGTACGCCACCCTCGCTCTTCACTAAGCGATTGGGGCTTGAGCCTCGTGGCTTTTATGATCTACTTTGACACATCGGTGTATATGAGATGGTGTTGTTTACATGTATTTTTGGAATCACAAAAAAATGAAAGTCTCTGACAGTTCATGCGATGCCTTGCGGAGAAGGGGTACACAGGGTAATGCTACGAAATTTCACAGTATTTTACCGATTTTTATCAACTTCTGGATGCTGAAGCAGAGAATAAGTCCACAAACCAGCGAAGCCGACCAATTCTTTTCATGAGGAGGGAGATTGCTTGAGGGTATCATTCTCGGAATCGTGTCCGCTAAAAACTTACGTCTGCAAGGGAGCGTCAATTGTTTGAAAGTACCCCTAGCGTGGACCTCCTCACTAAGGATACCGAGAATGCTCAATCTCGTGCAAGTATTATCGTACTCCTTGTTCACATATACAATTCATTACTGTAGTGAAACAATATTGGCTACAACTTTGCAAGAACATGTAATTTCACCTGATGTTCGTCAATATTCACGGCAAGAAAGCATCATGGGCATAATCAGAAAATACGAGCAAGCTTCTGCTTCCAAGTAATTGTCTTCTCGTTGCTCACAATGGGAGACTCGTTCATTCTCCTCTCCTCATTTGGAATTGGAATGCCGTTCTCGTCCTCAACAGCATTGTGATTGTCGCCAAGGTAATAGCTTCTCTGAAAGTATACGGCGACAAGACGTATAACCTGCAATCCGATGGAGATAGGATAGAAATAAAAGTTGACCTCTCTGTAGGCTTTGATTCCAGCCTGTCTTATCTCACTGTCAAAGGGTAACTTGCGGAGGGCAACTATGTTGAGAAAGAATTTTCTCACTTGCTGGTCCGATACGGTTGCAGGCATGTATTTCCTCAAAGCATCCTCCATTTTCGCTTGCCAAATAGCGGTGGCGATTGCCGAACTTAATGAAGCACCGATGGAAGATGTCAACAACAAAAACGAGATGCACACTGCTAAGTCTCCATGAGGAATAGATGCTTGCAACGCGACGCTTGTTCCAGGAGCACTAAAGCCGTTACCCATACCAAGAAGAATGCTCGACCACACCATCGTCACCGTTTTGGTACTAGTGTTTCTGCCCTCTATCATGATACCTGCTCCAATCATACACAATATTATCCCCAAATATTGGTAGCTCTTGTATGTACGAGTGATACGCATGCAAATTCCAGACACGATGCCGAACACACAAATAGCCATTGTGTTTGCATTGTTGTAGTAAGTCCAATATTGGTCGTCCCAGTCCTTGACGATTAAAGCGTAGGATGATTCGTAAAGGGCAATGATCCTGCCGGCAACTTGGAACATAAAACTAACAACGATTGCTGACACAAGGGTACGGTTGAAACATCTTTTGGGAAGAATTGGATAGGAGGCGTATTTGAACTCATAAATGATGAAGAAAAAAAAGAGGATTCCACCGACAATAAACATGGCAATCAAGCTGGGGTTTCTCCACTGCTTTTCTGCACCTCTGTACAAAGAAAATGGTAACAAAAGTAATGAAAAAGAGAATCCCAAAAGAAGTAGACCGAGTAGGTCAACTTCAGCAATGACTCTCCAAGTGAGTTTTTTCCAGTTTTTTTTGAAGCCAACGTTCTCTTTATACTTGGTGATTTCTTCTCTGTCGAGCTCCTTGTGAGCCTTTCTCTCGTAGTGGAACATGAGAATTGTGGCTGGAGCAAGAACGACGGGCATAATTATACAGAACATTCCATAGCCCCATCTCCAGCTTCCAGAGCCCAAATCCTTAACAATATAGCCTGCGTACCAAATGTTTATAATATTTGGAGCCGATAAAAGTTCAGTAGCAAGCCCCCTCCATTTTAAAGTCGTCATGTCAGCGACGATAACTCTGTTTAAGAACCCAACGCCGGAGCTTCCTGTTGCAGCAAGGGCACTTCCCACTATGTAAGCAGATATCGTGTGACTCGAAGCAACAATGATGTAGCCAAGGACATAAAAGATTATGGAGATCAAATACGTGAAAGGACGAGATATAATATTGGCAATCTGAGCCCAAACTGGTCTCGAAACAGCACTGATAATTCTATCAGCAATTGCAAGAGCTCCAAGACCCATAGAGTGCTTGTTAAAAGCGGAAGTGGCCCATGGCGCCATGCTGTTGGTAACCTGCATGTCTAAAGACGAAGCCCAAGCACATAAAAGGATGGAAACTCCTAAGATGGTTCTCACTTGGAGACCATTCTTGGTAGCGTAAAGAATTTTCATGAGAGCCTCCACCCTATGAACACCTCTGTCTTTGACGATCTTGACATCAGTTTCAGCTTCAGATTCGCTACCACCTTGGCAGTTTTCGACTACATCGGTGGAGAATCGCTTAATTCCCTCCTGACTCTCCTCGACGTTGAGACGTTTCTCTGATGACTCTGCCGAGTCATGGCCGCTTGAACTCAGCTCTAAGGAGCTGCCGGAATATTTTTTCACTTCCTTCTGCATGAACGTTTGATGTAAAAATTAATGCCGGGAATATTTGGGTGCAAACATCTAGCTTTATATTGCAGAGATTTACGCTTGCCGATTGACGGATATCTAAAGGAGCCAATGGAGATGATGAAGTGAAAAGAACAATAAAACAAGCTGAAAGACGTTAGTTCGAAGCAATCACTTTTTCTACTATTGAATCTTTTCGTAGAGTGTTGGGCAGCTGGTTTCAAACCCTTGCAGTGCATGATGTACAGGGAATTTTCTTTGTGTCGAGTTGTTGCGTCTGCACCGGTTTTTGTCCCTTGCATTCCAATTATAGCGTCAACGTGAAACTATTATGCATCTGATGGTATCGACAATGCGTTTTAGCGCTACAAAAACCAGTTGCGAGAACGCCGCATGAAAAACATGTCAGACTTCATGCTGGTGTTGCAGTTTGAAATTATTGAAAATTCGAGTTTGCTTAATAATAATCAAGTTCATGTTTTGCCAATTCCGAAAACTGCTCTAGCTCAGCGATCACAGAATTTGGCCGACGATTATGCTCACAACAAAAGCTACTTCCGAGTACTTGCGTACCTCACGAAAATTGAAATGAGCAAATATACGCCTTTAAATCCACTCAAGCATACATTTTGAGCTACAGAAGTAGAGTTTTGGTGAACATACATTAATATCAGACTATGAATATCAACAACTTACCACAAGAGTTGGGTCGAAAATGTGCTCAAAATAAACGAAAAAGACTTTTTCTCCATTTCCTTTCCTCTCTCTGTTCAGGAAGTAAGTTCCTAGATCTGCCTTCCTCTGGGCTAGAGGGAAAGCCGTTCTTAACCTCAACACCATTATGGTTATCACCGAGGAAATAGCTTCTTTGGAAGTACACAGCGACAAGGCGTATCACCTGTAACCCGATGGAGATAGGGTAAAAGTAGAAATTGACTTCTCTGTAGGCTTTTATTCCAGCTTGCCTCACCTCACTATCGAAAGGATACTTGCGGAGGGCAACAATATTAAGAAAAAACTTCCTCACTTGCTGGTCTGACACGGTAGAGGGCATATGTGTTCTCAAAGCATTCTCCATCTTTCCTTGCCATATGGCAGTGGCGATTGCTGAACTCAAAGATGCACCAATCGAGCTTGTTAATAACAAGAAAGAGATACATATCGCCAAGTCTCCATGAGGAATAGATGCTTGCAAAGCAACACTCGTGCCGGGAGCACTAAGACCATTACCCATGCCAAGAAGGATGCTTGACCAAACCATCGTTACAGTTTTTGTACTGGTATTTCTTCCCTCAATCATGATACCTGCTCCAATCATAGCCAACATGATACCAGTATACTGGTAGCTCTTGTACGTGCGAGTGATACGCATGCAAATACCGGTGATAATACCAAACACGCAAATAGCCATCGTGTTGGTATTGTTGTAGTAGGTCCAGTATTGATCATCCCAATCTTTAACGATTAACGCATAAGATGAATCATAGAGAGCAACGATTCTCCCGGCCACCTGAAATACGAAATCAATAACAATTGCGGACACAAGCGTACGGTTGAAACACCTCTTTGGAAGGATAGGATAGGACGCAAGTTTAAACTCATAAACAATGAACAGAAATAAAAGAATTCCACCAACAATAAACATGGCTATTAGGCTAGGATTCCTCCACAGATTCTCTGCATTCTTGTACAAAGAAAGAGGTAATAAAAGCAAGGAAAAAGAAAAGCCCAAAACGACTAAGCCGAATAAGTCGACCTCAACGATTAACCGCCATAAAAGCTTCTTCCAATTTTTTGTAAGGCCAACTTCTTCTTTGTACTTTTGAAGTTCTTCTTCCTGAAGCAGCTTATGCGCCTTCCGTTCATAATGAAACATAATTATAGTAGCGGGAGCAAGTACCACCGGCATGATAATGCAAAACATTCCGTACCCCCATCTCCAGTTGCTCGGACCCAAGTCTTTGACAATGTAGCCGGCGTACCAAATGTTAATAATATTCGGGGATGCTAACGCTTCGGTAGCTAGTCCTCTCCATTTTAACGTGGTCAAATCCGCAACAATCACACGATTAAGAAAACCAACTCCTGAACTCCCCATTGCAGAGAAGGCACTACCGACAATATATGCCGAGATAGTATGACTTGAAGCAACGATGATATACCCGAGAACGTAGAATACAATAGAAAGGAAGTAAGTGAAAGGCCGTGAAATAATGTTAGCAATTTGGGCCCATACTGGTCTTGATACAGCACCAATTATTGAATCTGCAATAGCGAGAGCTCCAAGACCCATGGAGTGTTCATGAAAAGCTGATGTGGCCCATGGCTTGATGCTTGTTGTCACTTGCAAATCCAAAGATGATGCCCAAGCACACAAAAGAATGGAAAGACCCAATATGAGTCTCATATGAAGCCCATTTTATGACTGTAGAGAACTCCCATAAGAGACTCTACGCGATGGACGCCCCTGTCCTTGATGAGATTTATTGTCGAGTCGTCATCAGATCCCTCCATTAGATATCTCCTGGTGCCCTCTGCTGGAAAAAGCCCGATTTGTCGACGAGCTTCATCGTCTTCGAAAGTGTTTTTAGGTGGTGTCTGGGTTTTCTTAGGTGGTGTTTTCTTAGGTGGTGTCTGGGTGGGGAGGAATGCGGAGGAGGTCCGCTGGGGGTGGAAGTAGGGGGATTGGGGGTTTATAGTTGGGTGGTGGGGAGGAGTGCAGGTGGGGTGCAGGGGCAGGGGCAGTGCCGAGGATGGGCTCACTAACGCCGGGAATGGATTCAGCAGGGTCGAAACCCCCTGGCGAAGGTTTCGGGAGGATTTGTGAAAAAGGTGATTTTTCACGTTGGTTTTGTTGTTTTGATTTTGGTGGGATGGCGAAAAAATGTAAATTTGGGTGAGTGGAGGGTGGCTTTCGGGGCGAATGGGGGATGGTTGAGCGGGATGGAGGAGGTTTTTTCGGGAGGGGTAGTTTGGGCCGGGGAACACGGTGGTGGTGTGGAATTTGGCTGGGGGTCTGGTTGGCGAGATAGGCGGGCGTTTTGGGTCAAGCAGGGAGATACAGAGGAACGGGTGGCACAGGGCGGTGCGGCGGGTGGAATCACCCCGGGCCGAAAGTTTGAGGCGAAAAGGTGGCCGCGTCGGCGAGAAATGGGGAAAAAGGGCCGTTGGGGACAGCGGGACGGAAGTGTTGGCTCGATGGATAATCTTTTTCGGCCGCGCACAGTGGGTGCAGGACGCGATGAGCATGTGCCGAGGATGTTGGGCCTCGGCTCATCGGATCCACCCAAAAAGTCACATTCCAGCACTCACATGACCGAAAAAGGTTCGGGCACCAAAAAATTCACCATTTTGTATGGCACAGCGATCTGGAAAATTTCCCATAGTTAATTTTCAGGCCGTGCAACGAGCCCCCATACTAAATTTTTTTGGGATAGGAATTGTGTCGGGAGGTTATATATGGAGAGGACCTATTCTGGGGTCCCTGGGGCCAAACACCAAAGGGTGTTGGCGGTCAAGTGGACCCGCCGTCAAGGTAACTTGTTACTTTGGCGCCACTTAGCGGTTGCTGGCGAGCGGAAGAGCCATGTCTGGGCCACGGACATGTCTGAGACCTCCCTTAGATAATCTGGAGTACCAGTCCTCAGGCCAGAGGGGTGAAAAAAAGAAAAAGAGGCAGCCAAAAGACAAATTGTAAAAAGGCAAAGGCCCAAAAATAAAAAGTAAAAAAAAGAAGAGATGGCCTGGCGATGCCAGCACCCACGGCAGATGGCCTTGGTGGAGGTTTACGGACTATAGAAGAATGCGGTGCTGCTGCCCCAAGAGGAGGCCTGCCAGGCTAAAAATGGTGCTGATCCCGGCGCAGGCTCGAAAGAGTTTTAGGAGCAAGGGATGCCCGCAATTGAGGGCCTCGCCGCGCGGACGGACCTTCCGTGAGTCAGGCCACCAAACCCTGTCATGGTCCCCCGATCTGGGTCCTTCCCTCGTGAAATCACTCGGTTGGAGAATGATCCCCACTATGGGCCGCTGTGGCAACTAGGCGGAAAATAATCCACGCTACACGAGTAGCCCTGCCACAGGGATACGTGGTCTCCGGAGTCGCGGAGGCAAGAAACGACTCAACGAATGCTCCGGCGGGGGGGCACTCGGCAAAGGGAAGTCTGAGCAGGGAGTCTTGCAACCCTGTGACGAAGGCGACCCTGGGCCGTGTTGAGCCCGCAGTGACGCTTTGGTGTCCCTCCCTTCTGCGGAACCCGGTGGAGCCATTTAGTTGGTGAATCGGGCTACGGGACTGCGGGATGAGCAGCCGGTGGTGGCAGCCCCCGACTGCGGCCCATTTTTGGTGCTGACCCTTCGGGTCGGTAGCTTTGGCACCCTTCGGGTGTCTACAACCGCGGAGGTGCGGGAGTCGCTGGCAACAGCGCAACCCCGTCTTTGGGCGGGCTTTATGTGGTGCTGGCAGTGGAGACGCCCTGCTGCTGGTGCCTCGGCGAGGAGCTCGATCAAAGACGAAAAGGCGGTGGCGCTGCTACATCTGA